>NC_054468.1:33919205-34236321 GCF_017639515.1 Carcharodon carcharias | reverse complement strand
AGAGAGGGGCAGACAGAGCGAGAGAGAGAGGGGCAGACAGAGAGAGAGAGAGAGGGGCAGACAGAGAGAGAGAGAGAGGGGCAGACAGAGAGAGAGAGAGAGGGGCAGACAGAGAGAGAGAGAGAGGGGCAGACAGAGAGAGAGAGAGAGGGGCAGACAGAGAGAGAGAGAGAGGGGCAGACAGAGAGAGAGAGAGAGGGGCAGACAGAGAGAGAGAGAGAGGGGCAGACAGAGAGAGAGAGAGAGGGGCAGACAGAGAGAGAGAGAGAGGGGCAGACAGAGAGAGAGAGAGAGGGGCAGACAGAGAGAGAGAGAGAGGGGCAGACAGAGAGAGAGAGAGAGGGGCAGACAGAGAGAGAGAGAGAGGGGCAGACAGAGAGAGAGAGAGAGGGGCAGACAGAGAGAGAGAGAGAGGGGCAGACAGAGAGAGAGAGAGAGGGGCAGACAGAGAGAGAGAGAGAGGGGCAGACAGAGAGAGAGAGAGAGGGGCAGACAGAGAGAGAGAGAGAGGGGCAGACAGAGAGAGAGAGAGAGGGGCAGACAGAGAGAGAGAGAGAGGGGCAGACAGAGAGAGAGAGAGAGGGGCAGACAGAGAGAGAGAGAGAGGGGCAGACAGAGAGAGAGAGAGAGGGGCAGACAGAGAGAGAGAGAGGGGCAGACAGAGAGAGAGAGAGGGGCAGACAGAGAGAGAGAGAGAGGGGCAGACAGAGAGAGAGAGAGAGGGGCAGACAGAGAGAGAGAGAGGGGCAGACAGAGAGAGAGAGAGGGGCAGACAGAGAGAGAGAGAGGGGCAGACAGAGAGAGAGAGAGAGGGGCAGACAGAGAGAGAGAGAGGGGCAGACAGAGAGAGAGAGAGGGGCAGACAGAGAGAGAGAGAGGGGCAGACAGAGAGAGAGAGAGGGGCAGACAGAGAGAGAGAGAGGGGCAGACAGAGAGAGAGAGAGGGGCAGACAGAGAGAGAGAGAGGGGCAGACAGAGAGAGAGAGAGGGGCAGACAGAGAGAGAGAGAGGGGCAGACAGAGAGAGAGAGAGGGGCAGACAGAGAGAGAGAGAGGGGCAGACAGAGAGAGAGAGAGGGGCAGACAGAGAGAGAGAGAGGGGCAGACAGAGAGAGAGAGAGGGGCAGACAGAGAGAGAGAGAGGGGCAGACAGAGAGAGAGAGAGGGGCAGACAGAGAGAGAGAGAGGGGCAGACAGAGAGAGAGAGAGGGGCAGACAGAGAGAGAGAGAGGGGCAGACAGAGAGAGAGAGAGGGGCAGACAGAGAGAGAGAGAGGGGCAGACAGAGAGAGAGAGAGGGGCAGACAGAGAGAGAGAGAGGGGCAGACAGAGAGAGAGAGAGGGGCAGACAGAGAGAGAGAGAGGGGCAGACAGAGAGAGAGAGGGGCAGACAGAGAGAGAGAGAGGGGCAGACAGAGAGAGAGAGGGGCAGACAGAGAGAGAGAGGGGCAGACAGAGAGAGAGAGGGGCAGACAGAGAGAGAGAGGGGCAGACAGAGAGAGAGAGGGGCAGACAGAGAGAGAGAGGGGCAGACAGAGAGAGAGAGGGGCAGACAGAGAGAGAGAGGGGCAGACAGAGAGAGAGAGGGGCAGACAGAGAGAGAGAGGGGCAGACAGAGAGAGAGAGGGGCAGACAGAGAGAGAGAGGGGCAGACAGAGAGAGAGAGGGGCAGACAGAGAGAGAGAGGGGCAGACAGAGAGAGAGAGGGGCAGACAGAGAGAGAGAGGGGCAGACAGAGAGAGAGAGGGGCAGACAGAGAGAGAGAGGGGCAGACAGAGAGAGAGAGGGGCAGACAGAGAGAGAGAGGGGCAGACAGAGAGAGAGAGGGGCAGACAGAGAGAGAGAGAGGGGCAGACAGAGAGAGAGAGGGGCAGACAGAGAGAGAGAGGGGCAGACAGAGAGAGAGAGGGGCAGACAGAGAGAGAGAGAGAGGGGCAGACAGAGAGAGAGAGAGAGGGGCAGACAGAGAGAGAGAGAGAGGGGCAGACAGAGAGAGAGAGAGAGGGGCAGACAGAGAGAGAGAGAGAGGGGCAGACAGAGAGAGAGAGAGAGGGGCAGACAGAGAGAGAGAGAGAGGGGCAGACAGAGAGAGAGAGAGAGGGGCAGACAGAGAGAGAGAGAGAGGGGCAGACAGAGAGAGAGAGAGAGGGGCAGACAGAGAGAGAGAGAGAGGGGCAGACAGAGAGAGAGAGAGAGGGGCAGACAGAGAGAGAGAGAGAGGGGCAGACAGAGAGAGAGAGAGAGGGGCAGACAGAGAGAGAGAGAGAGGGGCAGACAGAGAGAGAGAGAGAGGGGCAGACAGAGAGAGAGAGAGAGGGGCAGACAGAGAGAGAGAGAGAGGGGCAGACAGAGAGAGAGAGAGAGGGGCAGACAGAGAGAGAGAGAGAGGGGCAGACAGAGAGAGAGAGAGAGGGGCAGACAGAGAGAGAGAGAGAGGGGCAGACAGAGAGAGAGAGAGAGGGGCAGACAGAGAGAGAGAGAGAGGGGCAGACAGAGAGAGAGAGAGAGGGGCAGACAGAGAGAGAGAGAGAGGGGCAGACAGAGAGAGAGAGAGAGGGGCAGACAGAGAGAGAGAGAGAGGGGCAGACAGAGAGAGAGAGAGAGGGGCAGACAGAGAGAGAGAGAGAGGGGCAGACAGAGAGAGAGAGAGAGGGGCAGACAGAGAGAGAGAGAGAGGGGCAGACAGAGAGAGAGAGAGAGGGGCAGACAGAGAGAGAGAGAGAGGGGCAGACAGAGAGAGAGAGAGAGGGGCAGACAGAGAGAGAGAGAGAGGGGCAGACAGAGAGAGAGAGAGGGGCAGACAGAGAGAGAGAGAGGGGCAGACAGAGAGAGAGAGAGGGGCAGACAGAGAGAGAGAGAGGGGCAGACAGAGAGAGAGAGAGGGGCAGACAGAGAGAGAGAGAGGGGCAGACAGAGAGAGAGAGAGGGGCAGACAGAGAGAGAGAGAGGGGCAGACAGAGAGAGAGAGAGGGGCAGACAGAGAGAGAGAGAGGGGCAGACAGAGAGAGAGAGGGGCAGACAGAGAGAGAGAGGGGCAGACAGAGAGAGAGAGGGGCAGACAGAGAGAGAGAGGGGCAGACAGAGAGAGAGAGGGGCAGACAGAGAGAGAGAGGGGCAGACAGAGAGAGAGAGGGGCAGACAGAGAGAGAGAGGGGCAGACAGAGAGAGAGAGGGGCAGACAGAGAGAGAGAGGGGCAGACAGAGAGAGAGAGGGGCAGACAGAGAGAGAGAGGGGCAGACAGAGAGAGAGAGGGGCAGACAGAGAGAGAGAGGGGCAGACAGAGAGAGAGAGGGGCAGACAGAGAGAGAGAGGGGCAGACAGAGAGAGAGAGGGGCAGACAGAGAGAGAGAGGGGCAGACAGAGAGAGAGAGGGGCAGACAGAGAGAGAGAGGGGCAGACAGAGAGAGAGAGGGGCAGACAGAGAGAGAGAGGGGCAGACAGAGAGAGAGAGGGGCAGACAGAGAGAGAGAGGGGCAGACAGAGAGAGAGAGGGGCAGACAGAGAGAGAGAGGGGCAGACAGAGAGAGAGAGGGGCAGACAGAGAGAGAGAGGGGCAGACAGAGAGAGAGAGGGGCAGACAGAGAGAGAGAGGGGCAGACAGAGAGAGAGAGGGGCAGACAGAGAGAGAGAGGGGCAGACAGAGAGAGAGAGGGGCAGACAGAGAGAGAGAGGGGCAGACAGAGAGAGAGAGGGGCAGACAGAGAGAGAGAGGGGCAGACAGAGAGAGAGAGGGGCAGACAGAGAGAGAGAGGGGCAGACAGAGAGAGAGAGGGGCAGACAGAGAGAGAGAGGGGCAGACAGAGAGAGAGAGGGGCAGACA
This sequence comes from Carcharodon carcharias, assembly GCF_017639515.1. Taxonomy (NCBI): domain Eukaryota; kingdom Metazoa; phylum Chordata; class Chondrichthyes; order Lamniformes; family Lamnidae; genus Carcharodon; species Carcharodon carcharias. The sequence continues at coordinate 34,232,502 of NC_054468.1, read as the reverse complement.
GAGAGAGAGAGGGGCAGACAGAGAGAGAGAGGGGCAGACAGAGAGAGAGAGGGGCAGACAGAGAGAGAGAGGGGCAGACAGAGAGAGAGAGGGGCAGACAGAGAGAGAGAGGGGCAGACAGAGAGAGAGAGGGGCAGACAGAGAGAGAGAGGGGCAGACAGAGAGAGAGAGGGGCAGACAGAGAGAGAGAGGGGCAGACAGAGAGAGAGAGGGGCAGACAGAGAGAGAGAGGGGCAGACAGAGAGAGAGAGGGGCAGACAGAGAGAGAGAGGGGCAGACAGAGAGAGAGAGGGGCAGACAGAGAGAGAGAGGGGCAGACAGAGAGAGAGAGGGGCAGACAGAGAGAGAGAGGGGCAGACAGAGAGAGAGAGGGGCAGACAGAGAGAGAGAGGGGCAGACAGAGAGAGAGAGGGGCAGACAGAGAGAGAGAGGGGCAGACAGAGAGAGAGAGGGGCAGACAGAGAGAGAGAGGGGCAGACAGAGAGAGAGAGGGGCAGACAGAGAGAGAGAGGGGCAGACAGAGAGAGAGAGGGGCAGACAGAGAGAGAGAGGGGCAGACAGAGAGAGAGAGGGGCAGACAGAGAGAGAGAGGGGCAGACAGAGAGAGAGAGGGGCAGACAGAGAGAGAGAGGGGCAGACAGAGAGAGAGAGGGGCAGACAGAGAGAGAGAGGGGCAGACAGAGAGAGAGAGGGGCAGACAGAGAGAGAGAGGGGCAGACAGAGAGAGAGAGGGGCAGACAGAGAGAGAGAGGGGCAGACAGAGAGAGAGAGGGGCAGACAGAGAGAGAGAGGGGCAGACAGAGAGAGAGAGGGGCAGACAGAGAGAGAGAGGGGCAGACAGAGAGAGAGAGGGGCAGACAGAGAGAGAGAGGGGCAGACAGAGAGAGAGAGGGGCAGACAGAGAGAGAGAGAGGGGCAGACAGAGAGAGAGAGAGGGGCAGACAGAGAGAGAGAAAACACACCCAAGGCAGGGTGAGTGAGAGCAAAAATGCAAGAGGGCAATTGCTGCGACAAGACAGATATGTTTAGTCTATATAAAAAAAGGAATGCAACAATACAACAGGAGAAAATCTAGAGTCCAAATGACTTCTTCGTCATTCAAATTGGAAAAAGTGGATTTTTTATATTTTTCAAATGCATTCATGGGATGTGATCATCCCTAATTGCCCTCAAGGTGGTGATTACCTGCCTGCTTGAGTTGCTGTAGTCCATGTGATGTAGGTACACTCTGCTGTAATGGAGTTACAGGATTTTAACCATAATAGAACATCATTACAGCTCCAAGTCAGGATGTGTGGCTTGGAAGGAAACTTGCAGGTGGTAGTGTTCCCATGCTTCTGCTGTCCTATTTTTTTTCTAGGCAGTAGAGGTCACAGGCTTGGAAGGTGCTGTGGAAGGAGCCTTGGCGGGTTGTAGTACATCTGTGGATGGTACACAGTGCCACCTATATGCACCAGTAGTGGAGGGCATGAATATTAAAGGTGCCAATGCAGCTGACTACATTGTCCTGGATGGTGTCGAGCTTCTTGAGTGTTGTTGGACAGCATTTACCCACGCAAGTGAACAACATTCCATCACACAACCAACTTGAGCACTGTAAATGGTGGACAAGCTTTGGGGAGTCAGGTGGTAAGTTAATCACAGCAGAAATTCCAGCCTCTGACTTGTCCTATAGCCACAAACAATGGCAATGCCATTGACTGTCAAGAGAATATGGTTGGACCCTCTCCTAACTGAGATGGTCATTGCTTGACGCTTGTGCCATAAGTCTTATTTGCCACTTATCAGTCCAAGCCTGAATGTTATCCAGATATTCCTCCATATGGAATAGTCTTTTTCAGTATCAGTGAATGGCACTGTGCAATCATCTATGAATATCCCCACTTCTGATCTTATGATGGAGAGGAGGCCATTGATGAAGCAATTGAAGATGGGTGGAGTGTTAATATGGCAATCTCATTAAAACCAATAGGTAGTTAAACAGATGATGGGCATTAATTATCTCAACTGAATAGAATTAAAAGCTCCAGCTGGAACACTGTTTGGAAGCTACTAGGAAGTTAGTAGCGCTGAGTTGTCTTGGAAATAAAGCAGCTTTAACCAAGAGACCTGCCTGGATTAATTCTTCCACCACAACCTCTCATTGTGATTAACACATAGGACATTGCCCTAAGAAACTCCTGCAGTGATGTCCTAGCGCTGAGATGATTGGCCTCCAACAACCACAAACATCTTCCTTGCACTAGGTAGGATTCCAACCATTGGAGGGTTTTCCCTGATTCCCATTGACTCAACTTTGCGAAAGCTCCTTAATCAAATGCTTAGTCAAAGGCTTCTTCGATGTCAAGGGGAGTCACTCGTAAGTCACCTCTGGAATTCAGCTCTTCTTTCTATATTTGGACTCAGGGTGAAATGAGCCAGAAACAGTATGGCCCTAGCTGAACCCTAATTGAGCAAAGTAAGTAGGTTATAGCTGAGTAAACGTCACTCTGTACCTCTGTTGTGACACCTTTTATCTCTTTTCTGATGAATGAGATTAGGCTGATAGGGCAGTAATTGGCTGGATTAGATTTATCCAACTTTTTGAGAATAGGACATATCTACAAAAATCTCCACATTGTCAGGCAGGTGCTAGTGTTGGAGCTGTACTGAAACTGCTTGGCTCAGAGTACAGCTAATTCTGAAGCATAAGTCTTCAGTACTATTGCTGGGGAGTTGTAGGCCTCTAGGCCCTTACTGCACCTAGTGCCTTCAGCCGTTTTCTGATATCATGTAGAGTGAATCGAATTGGCTGAACACTGGCATCTGTGATATTTGGGATCTCAGGCAGAGGCACAGTTGCATCATCCACAAACATTAATCCTTTGACATACAAATCTATATTCATTTATAGAATGCTAAATACAGTAAATAGCTGGACTATCAAAATCAACAGAGCATTATCTACATTTTAAACACTTCAGGACCTATGCAAAACAGGAAATTTGAACTGGTTGAGCATATCTATATTACCTGCATAAATGTTTTGGGTTACAAATTTTCCACAGTGGATCTGACTTATCTCACTACAGGATTTAAAAAAAATTGTTGAAGCTTTCTGTCTTGCACTCATCAGGACAATTTGCAAGAAAATAAATGTCAGGGGGAACAACATTTATACTGTATGAGAAGAGTGCTGATTGGCTGGCAAGTGAACTCTACCAGAGTTCACTTGCCAACCAGTCAGCACTCTTCCTATACAGTATAAATATGTTGTTTCCCTGGCATTAGTATTTTCTTACAAATTGACCTGATGAGTGCAAGATAAAAAACTTTGACAGTTTTTTTTCAAGCAATACTGAAGTTCTGTACAACTAAATTACTGTTTTTTTAAAAAAATGCTGCTTTCAAGCGGGCTAGTTTAGAATAAGCTGCAAATTCACTAATGCAGTGAATAACTCAATGTTTGAAAGAATTTTGACTCTTACCGTGAAGTTACCAGTTGCACTGTATGGACAGTAGACCTTTGAATTTCTCTGTTCTAGCCTCACCTCTTCTTTGTTTTTACCTCCAACAATCCAGACTCTATTTGGAGTTTTACTAGATGAAAAATAATTTAAAAATATATAGTTAATACTAACTTTTTTAATTCATTCACAGGATATGGACTTTCGCTGGCTGGGCCAGCATTTATTGCCCATCCCTAGTTGCCCTTCAGAAGGTGGTGGGGAGCTACCTTCTTGAACCGCTGCAGTCCATGTGGTGTAGGTACACCCACAGTGCTGTTAAAGGAGTTCCATGATTTTGACCTAGCGACAGTAATTAAACAGTGATATATTTCCAAGGCAGGATGGTGAGTAATATGGAGGGGAACTTCCAGGTGGTGGTGTTCCCATTTATCTGCTGCCCTTGTCCTTCTAGATGGTAGTGGTCCTGGGTTTGGAAGGTGCTGTCGAAGGAGCCTTGGTGAATTCCTGCAGTGCATCTTGCAGGTGGGACACACTGCTTCTACTGTGCTTCGGTGGTGAAGGGAGTGAATGTTTGTGAATGTGATGCCAATCAAGCGAACTGCTTTGTCCTGGATGGTGTCAAGCTTATTGAGTGTTGTGGGAGCTGCGCTCATCCAGGCAAGTGGGGAGTATTCCATCACTCTCCTGACTTGTGCCTTGTAGATGGTTGACAGGCTTTGGGGAGTCAGGAGGTGATTACTCGTTGCACAATTCCTAGCCTCTGACCTGCTCTTGTAGCCACAGTATTTATATGGCTAGTCCAGTTCAGTTTCTGGTCAATGGTAACTCCCAGGATGTTGATAGTGGGGGATTCAGTGTTCGTAATGTCTTTGAACGTCAAGGGGTGATGGTTGGATTTTCTCTTGTTGGAGATGGTCATTGCCTGGTGTGTGTGTGGCATGAATGTTACTTGCCACTTGTCAGCCCAAGGCTGGATACTGTCCAAATCTGGCTGCAATTGGACTAGGGGGAGGTGGTGGCATAGTGGTATTGTCACTGGACTGGTATTCCAGAGACCCAAGGTAATGGTCTGGGGACCCAGGTTCAAATCCCACCATAGCAGATAGTGAGATTTGAATTCAATAAAAAAAAATCTGGAATTAAAAGTCTGATGAAGACCATGAAATCATTGTCGTTCTGGTTCCTTTAGGGAAGGAAATCTGCCTGGTTTGGACTACATGTGACTCCAGACCCACAGCAATGTGGTTGACTCTTAACTGCCCTCTGAACAAGGGCAATTAGGGATGAGCAATAAATGCATAACGAATAAAAAAAAAATGAACTTGCTTCATATGTTGCTGTCCCAACTTGTGATGTAGGTGGACTCGTAGCTTGAAGGTGATACAAGATGTCATCACAGCAATTTAAGGGAAACTGAACTCAAAAGTGAGGAATGATGGCACCAAAAACTTCAGGGAAATTTATCCTCAGTAATGTGGGGCAATGCTTTGGCAAAGTGGGATTTTGGGAAATAATTTGAGAGAGTTAAGGACATTGGCAGCCAAAGGCACAGCTACCAATGAAAGAACTAAAAATCAGGAATGCTTAAGAGCAGCGCTGGGATCTCAAGAGGCTCACGGAGGAGATTGTAAAGATAGGAAGGGGCGAGTCCATGGAGGGATTTGAAAACATGAATTTATAAAGCAAGTTGCTGCTTAACCACCAGCCAGCGTAGGTCAGTGAACACGGGCAATGGACTAATGGAACTTGGAACGAGTTGGGACAAGCAGAGTTTTGGGTGATGGAGTTTAAAGGGGATAAAACAAGGGAGGTTGGTCAGGAGTGAATTGGAACAATCAAGTTGAGAGGAAAGATAGGTGTAGATGAGGGTTTCAGCAGATGAGCTAAGAATGGAGTGGAGTTGGGTGATGCCAAAGGCTGTTTCAGCGATAGCATGGATGTGGTCAGGAGTCCATCCCGGAGTCAAATATGACATAGAACTTGTAAACAATCTGGTTCAGCCTCAGACAGTGGAAAGGATTCAGTGGTGGGATTTACCAGATGGCTTCTATCCTCTCAATAGTTAAGTTGAAGGAAATTTCTGCTCATCCAATACTAAATGTCCAACAAGCAGCCTGACAAAGTAGGGACAGTGGAGTTGTTGAGAGAGGTGCTGGTGGGGTAGAGTTGGGTATTGTCAGCAGATAAGTGGAAACTGATGCTACGTTTTTATATGACATCACCAAAGGGCCAGCATACAGAGGAGAAATAGGAGGGGGTTAAGGATAGATCCTTGGAGGAATGCGAAAGATAATTGTATAGGGAAGAGAAGCCATTGGCAAGTGATTCTCTGGCTACAGCTGGATAGATAAAAAATGGAATCAGGCACGTGCAGTCTCATCCAGTTTGAAAACAGTGGAAATGCTGTAGAATGGAGAAGTCAACAATGTCATAAATACATAGAAAGCAGGAGTAGGTCATTCAGCCCTTCAAGCCTGCTTTGCCATTTAATATGATGGCAGAACCTCTATCTCAACGCCATACTCCCAATCTTCCCCATAACGCCTTTAAGAGTCTAGAAACCTATTTCCTTCTTAAATATATTCAGTGACTTGACCTCAACAACCTTCTGTGGTAGACAATCTCACAGGTTCACCACCCTCTGAGTGGAGAGGTTTCTCCTCATCTGTCCTAAATGGCCGACCCCGTATTCTGAGACTGTGGCCCCTTGTTCTAGACCTCCCAGCTAGAGGAAACATCATCCCTGCATCTAATCTGTCCAGCCCTATCAGAATTTTATACATTTCAATGAGATCCTCTCGTATTCTTATAAACTCCAGCAAATACAGTCTACTCAATCTCTCCTCATACGACATCCCAAGAATCAGTCAGTCAAAGATTGCAGACAGGCAGAAGAGGAATAGTTTACTTTTGTCACAATCATATAGGTTGTCAATTATGACTTTAATAAGAGGTATTCCTGTACTGTGGCAGGGGCAAAAACCTGATTGGAAGGATTCAAAAATAGACTTCCACAAAAGATGGACAAGGATCTAGAAGGAGACAAGCCAGAGCAGTGAAAGAAATTGGTTTAATTTGTAGAAATTAAACTCCAGACAACTTTTATGCGCCCAAATTAAAATTAAGTTCAAAACAATCTGAACAGGTCAGTCAACAAATAACAAGGGCCCTCCCTGAAGTTAATTGCCAAGTTCAGGGCATCATCATTTGTTACAGCACAAAATAATTAGCAAACGTATAACTAAAGTCTTCCAGCTTATGAAAATCTGTATGTTGCTTAAATCTACCTCAGCAATGCTCGGACCTTACTGAGATTAATAAAAGAATGCAGAGACTAAAAATTGGCCAACTAGGAATGAGGAACACCGTCTCAAAATTGCAGGATTTAGTAAACTGTTTGACCGGTGTTCTAAATGTATAATTTTAAAACCAGTAAACCCCATTTCAAAAAGCTGCTCATTACTATGCATTAAACAATCAATAAATTAGAAACCATGTGCCTTTTAAAATTAAAAAAAAAAACTTACATAACACATTTAAGGAAAATGCTTTGCACCAATTGTCTTTCAAAGGATTGGAACTCTCATCGCCATAGTCATGGAAACAGCAAGACTCACTTCATCTTTCAATACATGCAGTGCAAGTGGGCAGCAGCCAGTGCGCACACAATAGTAAAAAGTTAACCAAAAAGGGGATAAAACTGATAACCCAACACAGAAGTGGAAGAAGTGTTGAGGAAAGCAAAACCCACAGTCTGAGAAAAAGACCTGCAGGAGGCTGGTGAACATGAAGATGCAACAAATAACTGAACAGTTAAGCAGAAATTAAACTTGATATGTAACCTAAAGATGCACCAAGAGCTATACACAAAGCTATATAGCAAGGTAGGTAGGGAAAAAATGCCATTGGTAGCTTTACCCACCAATGAGCAAATCAATTGATTACTTGAGCTTCAAAAAGACATTTTTTTTTCATTAAGAATAAATGTGCTGTGCTATGCTATATATAGGCCACTTGATGCTATAGTGAACCCAGAGGTTCAGGGTCACAGAATCAGCATTTGGGGTTGCAAGCTTCCCCTCCTGAGGCAGCAATGGCGACTGTGTAGAGCAGGCTCTGGCCGATCAGGCCTGGACCCATTGAATTGATGCTGTCAAACAGCAAGGGGTAGATCGTGAGCCCAAAGTGTCCTTTCAATCTAGGAAAGCAACTTCTAGAGGCGGGTGCCATGCAGGCCAGTGATGTTTGTGCACTGACTTAGCACAGGTGGAGGTAGGCAAGTATAACTCAGTCACTGACTAAGCACAGGAAAAATTCAGGGCATGCGGCTGAGCCAGGAAGGTGAATGGCAACTTTAAACTTTACTGTGTTCCTGCTCCTATAGTACAGGCTCCTTACCCTGAGCTGGCGACTGCTTTGCAAGCACAGGCAACGAGTGTGTGTGTGATGGTGGGGTGGACGGAAGCAGGGCTGATTACTATGTGTGGGGCGGAAGTGGGGATTCACCAATTCTTCTGTCACCAGAGAATAATGGACAGCTTGGCTGAAACCTACATAAAGTACATATAAAATTTTTTCAAAATGTTTCATATTTATGTTGATCTATAATACGCAACCTTTAATGATTAAATACAGAATCATATGCTGTTTTATTGCCTCTGCCACTGAAGGTAGGTGGAGTTAACATTTTCGTCCATTAGTCTGCAAACAATACATCTCAAAAACTTAATGAATGGAATTAAGTGAACGCATATCTAGAGTCTAGTCCTCCCAGGCTTCAGTTATAAAGATTGAGCAAAAGAGCCTCAAATAGCAAATCAGACAGGAAACCAACATCGCACACCTTATTTAACAAGTGATGGTGGCAAATGAAATCATACCTTCTTCAAAAATCAACTTGGAACCAAAACATTATATTGGGTCAATTCCACATTCTTCAGCCCTTGCACAAGAACAAATAACCTGTCTAGCCAATTTGCCTCTTCTGAAGCATCTCTAAAACATCTTACTCTTTCAGCTGCTGTTCATTTTTCACTTTCAGAACTTCTGTTCCAGCTGTATGCATAAAATCTTACACGAAATGGGGAAACTGAAGCCAATTTCCACTATCAAAGCTCAGTTCTCTTGACACTTCACCTCCTATGAACTGTTGCTTATAAACCTCAGTTGCAACTGACAAGCAACCCAAATGCATTTTCCCCCCCTCTCAAAACTCCAAAGCTTAAGTGCACACAAATATAAGTATGTAGACTAGTAAATGGATGCAACATTTTATCGGTGTTAAAGGGTTAACCTTTTCAAAGCAAATGCTGATCCCTGTTGAGAACTTAACTGCAAGCCTATTTTGTGGGACAAGCAACAATCCATTGTGCTTCAAAGTGTGTAGGTTTAATATACTATAGCAGCAAATGATTTGAAACAGATCTGCATTTCCAGGAGAAATTTTCCCATGAGAATCAAGGGTGCAAAAGGCGGCTTTTTTAATAATACAAACTCCTACTCAAGTTCAAAATGGTACTAAAACTTCACATTTGAATCCAACAGAAATTAAAATTGTTGTAAACCAAGCATTCTATCCAGTTGAAAGTGACTGTCCATTTAGTGAAAGTAAATCACAATATCTTGAATCTTGTACAAGTTCATAATAATCATGTATCATCTTCCGCTTATGCGATAAACTCTCAATTTCTCAAAGTGCAATTTCCACAGCACTAACCTGTTAACTTGCAGCGTTACATAGTGAGTGTCAAACCAGACATTGTGCTGACCCAAGTTCTTCAAAAGCTCTTGACGGATTATCTGAGTGATAGTCAGATCTCCACTGTTTCCAGTTTCACGATTGCTAATCTCAGACACTTCACTGACAAGACAAGAGACAGATTTGGTGAGCAGCAGTTGCCATTATAGGCAAATTACATAGCATTTATGTAGCACCATTAATGTGAAAGGCAAGTCCAAAGTTGGAAATGATGCAGTGGTTGGTAAGGGCAAACAAGTCAAGTGCGAGTGCTCTTGAGGCAGGTTGGGGGTGGGTGATGGTGGTGACAAGCAGTTTTGAGAAAAAGGGGTTGTGCCTAAGAAAAGGAAAAACTGAAGCCATGCACAATTCTGAAGATTACCAAAAGGAATTGACAACAAATGAGGGAGAGATATCCTGAAGTTAAAGGAGAGGTTGGTCATCAGAATTGGTCATAGATAATAAACATGAAAGCAAAAATACTGTAGATTCTAGAGATCTGAAATAATAGGAAATGCTGGAAATACTCAGCAGGTCAGGCAGCATCAATGAAGAGACACAGTTAACATTTCAAGTCAATGATCTTTTATCTGCATATCTGAAACTTTCATTTATTGAATTTAGTACTGCTCATTTGTTGTGATCACGCAGCCACTTGTTCACAATATTTAAATTGAAGAATGCCAGACATTCTAGCCAGGCAGACTTGAGCAACTTGTTTAACTCTCCTGTAACAGAAATAGGGTACAATCATGGTCTGCTTACCGAATTTTAGATACCAGATTTGAAGATCTCAGGCTATCCTGTAGCATTTTCTTAAGATCAGAGAAATAGAGTGATGAAAATTCTGTCTCACTTTCAGAGTTAATGTCATCTTCATCATTATCATTATCATTATCATCTGTGCAACTTGTTCCTGTAGTTTGGACAGGAAAAGAAAGGGACTTCCTTGGTGTTTGACCACGAAATGCCAGGTAACCAACTAGAAACCCTGAAGGCCAAAGGAATGATAAATATGCAGTTAATGCTTTAGCAATATAACACCCAAAGCAGTTTACCAATAAATACTCTGAGATGCATATTAGATAGAATAAATTAACTAACATTACAAGAATAAAAGTCAGATGTTTAAGATGTTGAATCCTATACAAAAATTTTAAAATTCACTAGTCAATTATTTCATAAATTTACAACACAAGGCTGTTCAACACATCACATTTATGCTTTAAGCTTTTTGCAATCCAGAACTAATCCCAGGACCCTGCTCTCTCTGCTACAAATATTTATCCTTTTTTTTGATTAAAGGATGTAACCTCTCAACCACATTGTGTCAAAGCATTGTACGTTACAATCTTCCACAGAAACAAAACTTCTAATCACTCTTCTCACTTGGCGACTGAACAATGAGCTCCCAGAAATTGCATTCTCCATCATCAGAAAAGCAAGTCCTCTAGTCCTGTCCAAGCCAAAGTTCATCTCAATTTAGCAATTATATCACAACTCTATGGGTTAACATTCTAATTTTGTGCTGAATGCCTTTGTATTCATTACTACGCACACACACAAATCATTCTGACAAGTTAATCATTATTCCTTTTTCGTTTTGAATAATTTTGATGCTCATTGCCTATTATACAGTGAATTTACCACTGTCACTTTCTTCCAATTAGTTTCTGCTCATATTCCAACATACGTAATCCCACTGCCCTCAGTAGTATTAAGCCTAGATTCTTTTCCCCAGTTAAAGAACAACCCTCCCACTTTCCTATTTACCCTCCGCAAGGACACAGTTTCAGTTCACACTAAGGCTGGCCTTTAAACAAGGCCTTCCCCTCCTTCAGAATTCACTCTAATTCTTCAAGAACATGAAACCTTCGACCTTAAACTAGCTCGACAGCAATGCATTGAGTTTCCTAAAATGTCCTTGCTTGACCAGTGCGTGGCACAAGAAGCAACTCTGAAAAACGCCATGCTTCAGGTGCTGTTTGTCAATCTGCTGCTTAACTATTTAAACTCCCCAGCAAGACCTCATTCACTTTGACCCTCGTTCTCCCTTTTCCAATGTTTTCCACCCATTCTGGCACCAAAATAAAATTCAACACACCAACTGGGACTCTTAGTCACAGGTACAAAAAATAATCATGGAATCCCCACTACCACTCTCTCAAGAGGGGAAAGAGATGTTATTTTATTCCAAAATAGAACGAATGGTATACACTAAGTGAATTCTGAGAGAGATGTGAAGGGCTGAACTGTGATATGAATTCTATGATTCTAAATTCAGAGATAGGAAGGGATTCAAAAGGCACAACGACCAGGAGAATTGCTCCAAAAACTGTCAAGCTCACCGATACCACTTCCGGGGAAATAAAAAGTGAAGACTGCAGACTAATGCATACAATAAATTTCACTTTGTAAATTGGTTGCATAGCAAGGTCAAATTAGGAATTGTGTAAAGGCTCCGGGCATAGAGTTATGGCTTGAAACTTCATCACAAGGTCATTGCAGAGACTACACAGTGGCATTTTTTAAAATTAGAAGTACACAATAGAGTCCCAGAAAAACAATACAAAAGTTGAAATCTTAGAAGCTTGCTAGCCATAGTCACTTCAATGAAATTTAATTGGCCATTAAGTGCCTAGAGGAAAAAAATGGTTAGTGTAATTCAAAACATAAGCATATAAGGTTTGCCATCAATTCAATTGCTGCTGGTACAAAATCACCCATTACAAAAACTTCAGCGTAGATATAAAAGTCAAATTTGACCTAATATTATATTACCAGAGCACAATGGTTTCCTCCTCCCCTAGCAAATTTTTTTTGATGGACAGAGGAAGGAGGAAAATTGTTTGATGTTACTAAAGTCAGGCAGGGAAAATCATTCTTACCTATTAGGACAAGCAACACAGCAGCCATCAAATAGCACAAGGGCTTATAGTTATTCTGAGGTTTCTCTATCTGAGTCTCCATGCCATCTGCCATTGCATCTCCCATCTCCTCATCATTCTCAGTCTCTGCTAATTTCATCTCGACTCTGCTGCCATCCCCATCTGTTCGGCGTGTTAGACTGAAACGTGTATATGATCTTGGCTCAACTCCAAACTAAAGTAGGAAATGTTACATGTGATAATAGTTTCTAAATCTTTCAACAGTAATGGAGAGTTTAAAAAAACTTTCATGCAAGTAGTTAGCTCAGCAGAAACTTGTTTAAGAAACCTTGGTCAACTAAGGAAAGAATAACCCAGTTAACAAGAACAACGTGCAAATATTAGATCCTCCAACTTCACCAGAATCTCAGTTAACTTGTGAACACGACCCTTGCCAAACATGAATTTTATGAAAAACAAAAATACCTGGAAAAATTCAGCAAGTCTGGCAGCATCTGCGGAAAGGAGCACAGTTAACATTTCAAATCCGAATGACCCTTCAACAGAACTAAGTAAAAATAGAAGAGGGGTAAAATATAAGCTGGTTTAAGGGGGGTGGGACAAGTAGAGCTGGATAGAGGGCCAGTGATAGGTGGAGATAACCAAAAGATGTCATAGACAAAAGGACAAAGAAGTGTTGAAGGTGGTGATATTATCTCAGGAATGTGCTAATTAAGGGTAGAAAGCAGGACAAGCAAGGTACAGATAGCCCTTGTGGGGGTGGGTGGGGTGAAGGAATCAAAAAAGGCTAAAGGGTAGAGATAAAACAATGGATGGAAATACATTTAAAATAATGGAAGTAGGTGGGAAAAGAAAAATCTATATAAACTATTGGAAAAAAAGGGCGGGTAAATCGGAAAGGGGGTGGGGATGGAGGATAGAGTTCATGATCTAAAATTGTTGAACTCAATATTCAGTCAGGAAGAAGCTCCTTCCTGACTGCATATTAAGTTCAACAATTTTAGATCATGAACTCTCTCCTCCATTCCCTTTCCGATTTCCCCCCCTTTTTTCCAATAGTCTATATAGATTTTTTCTTTTCCTACCTCCATTATTTTTAAATGTATATCCATCCATTGTTTATCTCTACCTTTTAGCCTTTGATTCCTTCACTCCACCCCACCCCCACTAGAGCTATCTGTACCTTGCTTGTCCTGCTTTCTACCCTTAATTAGCACATTCCATTGATAATATCACCACTTTCAACACCTTTGTCCTTTTGTCTATGACATCTTTTGGTTATCTCCACCTATCACTGGCCCTCTATCCAGCTCTCCTTGTCCCACCCCCCCTTAAACCAGCTTATATTTCACCCCTCTTCTATTTTTACTTAGTTCTGTTGAAGGGTCATTCGGACTCGAAACATTAACTGTGCTCCTCTCCGCAGATGCTGCCAGACTTCCTGAGTTTTTCCAGGTATTTTTGTTTTGGATTTCCAGCATCCGCAGTTTTTTGCTTTTATGAACTTTTTGACGATGATTGCATTGACATAGCTTCCAGGAAACCAGGCTCTAGGGTGATGACACCTTTACACTTGAGGCCTCATCACTTAGTTATATCTTACACCATTTGCCCTACAAAGACCATTGTGGTGGCAGTATGGTACTTATCAACAGATTACACCTGTCCTGACCCCCTAAACCATTGATGTTTCTCCTCCTGAGCATTTCACCTTGTTCCACCCCTCTCACCTCTTGTTCAAAAACATTCTCTACCACCCTCCTAAGTACAATGAAAGCCTTCTCACTGAGATATCTTCACTGCTTTCCTCCTTCAGCCTCTACACTGAATGACTTTTCATCAGGATTTCAATCTCCATCTCAACTCATCATGCTCTTTATCCTCTGCATTCGCCACCCTCTTTACCTGTCCCTTCATGTAAACCTCCCAAACCCATTTTCATAGTCAACCCACTTGACCTTGTCATCTCATTTCTTGCTAGCCCCATTGTATCAATCACAGAAAAGATCAACTCACTTCCTTGTATCACTCTCCACCTACACCCCCTACCATGCTCCAACCTTACCTGCTCTTGTAACCACCCCAGGAAAACACTATCCCCCAATTCACTTATAATTGCACATAGAAATCCCAACTGTCTAGCCTTTGCCCCTCCATTCGCCATATATCTGCAGCTACTGATTTGCTCCACCACACACTTACCTCTACCTTTGATGCCCAAGTCCCCAATGGAACCCTTAGTCTCTCTCATCCTGGCCGTTTCCCCCTAATATGTATTGTATTAATATAGCGTATTGTCGACAAGTCAACCACCATCAGAGAATACTGAGTTTTGCTTTCATCTGCTAAAACTGCATATTATTCCAGAAACATCCTGGGATGCAACGATAGCCCCAGTTTCTTTTCTCTACTGCAAAACATCTTCTTAACCCCCTCTTCCCTAGACCCTCACCTTCAACAATGTGTGAAGAGCTTATGGACTTCGTCACTAAGGTCAAGACCATCTATCAGCTGCTTCAATCATGTATGTCCTTTCCACGGGCCCATCCAGTCAAATCCTTTAATGCTCCCCCCTACCTTAGTCCCAAACTCACCTATGTGTCTAGTTTCTCTCCCTCCTCATTGCATCTCTGAGCTTATCTTATCCACAAGACCCACCTCCTGTTCCCTGTCTTATTTGCAATAAACTGACCGCCCAACTTCTCCTTCTGGTCCCCATATTAGCTGATATTGTTAACTATGCTCTCTTCAGGAACTGTTCCTCTCCTTTAAATTTGCTGTCATCAGCCCTCTCCTCGAAAAAAAAGTAGTTGTCCCCACTGTCCTTGCAAACGACTGTCCCGTCTCCAAATCTCCCCTTCCCCTTAAGTCCCTGAACGTGTTTTTATCTCCCAAATCGAAGCCCATCTCTGAATCCCTCCAATTAGGTTTCCACCCTCCCCCACACTCACAAAGATATGAAAACAGTTCCCATATTCTACCCCCTATAAACTTGACGTCATCTCAAACACAGCTGCCTGTATCTTAACTTGCACTAAGTTCAGTTCACCTATTGCCCCTGTGCTTGATTTTAAATTCCTCCCTCCCTCTGTAATCTCCTCTAGCCCCACAACCCTCATATCAGCATTCATCCAATTCTGACCTCTTGAACATCCCCAATTTTAAGTGCTCCACCACTGGTGGCTGCTCCTTCAGTTGCCTAGGTCCCAAGCTTGAATTCCCTCCCTACACCTCTGTCTTGCTTTCCATTTTTAAGACACTCCTTAAAATCTATCTCTAACCAAGCCTTTGATCATTTGACTTAATATCTCCTATTTTATTTTATAATGCTCTTATGAAGTGCCTTGGGATGTTTTATTATATCTATTTGGTGCCCTTAATACAAATTGTTGCAGACCAGCGCTCCACCCTCACCATTTTAATGAGCTTAAATCAAGTTACATATGACACACAGAAGTTTGTGATATAGTCCAATTTGCAAGAGCAAAATCCCAATATTGAATAATACTTGCCTTTCAAAAAAATCAATACGCATTAGTGATTGTCTGCATCAAACTGCACTACTCCCATGCCAGTAAAATATAATCCCAACTGTATGATGCAATAAAACAGGACATTAAAAAGAGTATCTTCTTACCAAACTAGAAATGGTCATTCTAGCACGATCCATTGTGGGATTATGTGGTGAAATTTAGATTGCTGAAAAGAGGAAAATAAATTACTAGATCAGCAGCAAGTGTCAGTAACAACATTCTACTATCTATTATTCTATATTCTACAATGAAGTTCAATGTTCTCCACCTATTATTTGACCTGAATAACTTCTTTTCCAATACCACGCTGACCCCCCACAGTATTTAATTTAAATCAAAATACCCAAACCTCAGCTAAAACTGAGCTGAAAAGGTCAAAAAGGGTTTCAGTTGGTATCCAGTTTTGAAATTTAAGAAAATCTCCGATAATCCAAATATACTGCAATACCAGCAATATCTTTAGGAGTTTTCTAAGTTTTATTCCATGCCACATGTGAGGGCAGGGAGAAAGATAAAGGCAAGAAAAAAAACTCTCAAGCATCACTACAGGCGCTCAATCCCAGTGAATTTTCTAGGTACTAGGTGTCTCTGCAGGGCAAGGCTGGCTCAGTAAGATTAGACTCAAAAAATGTCCCATGTCCAGAGGTGATGAGGCAGACACAACCTGTTTTCCATATCTTGTTTTTCCCTGGAACAGGTCACTAACCTGAAGCCAGAGGGTACAGCTTGAGGGCCACCATTCCACAATCAGGCACAGCTGACCAGGAGTCTCTCCCATTCTTAGTGCCTATGGGGTGCTGAAAGGGTTTGCAGGTTGATAATCAACCTATTCGGCCGTGTTATGAATATACCTTTCATGACCAACAATGCCTGGAGCGGGACTTGAACCTGGAGCTCATAGGCATGGATGCTACCCATGATTCCTCTCCAAGAAAATACTTAGCAATCGCAGTTCTCATTTACGTATCCAACAGGATGATTAATAACTGGAGGAGTTTCTGAATCAGTTGTCAAATGAACAGATTATTTTGGATCAGACAGCTCTGCCTGCCCACAGTATGGTGTCCAGAGCTACATTTGATGCCCTCAGGCACAAACTACTGTCTGGGACTTGTGCCTACAATCCACTACTTCATATGCCATAGATAGGTTGCCTATGATACTTTTTTGTTTAATTTTTGTCAATAAATCTGCCATACCATCAGTAATTACTCTTGCGCAGTAATGTAATTATAGTGCAAGTGGCTGTCTATTTAGAGTGAACTTTCATGCTGTATCTATTATATTGTTGACTATGAATGCCACAGCAGTCAAATAGCTCAGTATTTACCATATCAAATGATCCTGTTTATTCCCATCATGCTTTTGTTCTACACAATGTATAAAATGCATGTATAAAAGCTTTAAAGTGAATGGTTCAAACAAACAATGCAACTAAAGTAATGTCATTCCAAGACACACTAACTTGAGGAAAAAGAGTTAAAAATTAAATAAGGAAATGAGCTGATAAACTTTCATACCATCCCATTAGTGCCACTGTCTTTGGTAAGATTTAGTTTACTCGACCTTCAACTTGCACAGAAAAGCCTTTTATTGCCAGGCATGATTATTAAGGCAACATTCAAGACAGATATCAGAAACCATGGATAAGGTTAGAAAACAGAACAAGAGATATGAGTTAGCCAACACTAAAATCAAAGTTGTGAATCTTTGTTGCTGGATGGTATGCAGAACTTGGAATGGTTTAGTCCCCAGTGATCCATTATCAAAACTCTGACTTGGCCATCAAATAACTGTGCTCCTGAAGGCAATACTGTACTTTCTTAGCATTCCAAACTGTCCTTGACATCCAGCCAAGTAAAATGAAACCAATGATTCTGCGTTAACAAAGCTACTCATCCATTTTCAAATAAGATGTACTATTTGCCACACCGATTTTTCAATAATTTACCTATAAAATTATATTGGAGCCATAATCTTGAGCAAAAGCAGAAAGATCTACTACCATTGACGAATAAAGGTAATGAATTTAAGATTACAACAGAAAGAACTAAGGAGGTTTGGAGGATGTGGATATGGACTGTTACTACTAGGCACAAAATTCCCTACCAGACAGTGGTGAAAGAATCCATAATAGTGTTTAAAGGGCAAATGGATGCACGTGATAAAGAACATTTTTAAAAAAGGAAAAGGGAGCAAAAAACTGTACTAGCTGGATAAACTCTGAAAGCTGTCATAAACGACAGGGTGAATGGCTTCCTTCCGTGCAGTAAAATTCTACACGCACAAAGTTTGCAACCAGGATCCCGTTTGCATTTTTGAACACCTGGGAACTATATATACTAAATACACAGCAAGGAACATATTGGAGCAGGAGAAGCACCAAGTATACAGTGTCATAAAATGGCCTGCCATTCAAGTTGTCATCTACAATAGAAGGATCACATTATGAAGAATGAAATAGCACCCAAAATTTAGTTGAGTAGCTGGCTGAAAAGCCAAGCATTTTGAACAGGTGGAAGTCAAAGTTTACACAACAGGACTCATGATTTGCACTGGTCTTCATGTTGCTCTTAACTGAATTTCAGCTTTATGCCTGTCATTTTATTACCATAAAATGCTAATAAACGGAGGGTCTAAAATAAGCAAAGTCATATTGTGTCTAGACTTTTAGAACAAGACAGCTACACCAGATGGCACAACTTAAATGCAACTCCCGTGGGCTGTAGCACTAAGTGTCTTCTAATGGACTGATTGAGCTTTAATTCATTGACATTCTGAAATAAAGTTGCTCAGGAGATTGACCCCAGCCAGAGAATACATGGGAAAGACTTTTTTGTGTTTTATTATTGAGCAGGTGAATGTTAAGGACAATAGACATAGCATGACAAAGGATTAAAGTTACATGGGAAACAAAGATTTGATAAATGCAGGGCCACAAACCATCTGCTTCCATGTCAAAATATAATAAAGTAGTTTATTAAAATATTGTAACCCCCATCAATCACATTTAAGTGGCAAACAGCAGGGTAGCAAGCATTAGGAAAACACTGAGGGCTAAAGAGCTTGAACAACACAAGAGCAAAAGACTTACATTTATAGAGTCTTATACCTCACAGAAATAACCCAAATGCTTCAAATACTTTGAAAACAAGTTCTGGGCCATTGGAACAAAGCTAATAGTACTCGCTGTTAGCCAAGTGCTACCGCCACAGCAACTACAGGTGAGAGCAGATGAGTATTTAGAGAAAAAGTGAAGTCATGGTCAGAGATGTGCCATTCTGTTACTACTTTGTAAAAATGGATCTTGCTGTCTGCCCTCCCATTCAAATGCATTAAGCAATATGAAGTTCCTATACTTGCACTGCAGATACAAGCAAACTTGCCACAGAAAGTTAAGTGAAGCCATTTCAAATCTAAATACCCCTTTAATGACAAGTGTTAAATGCAAATTATTTTGCAACTTTCTTCTCTCTTAACCCAATCTCTCTCTCTTGCGCTACTTAATTTGACATTGAATTCAACATTCAAAATTATACTTCCTTGTTCAGACCATGCTCACTCAGATCCCAGATAACCTCTAGAGGGCACACCATCAACATCTCACTTCCTGGGGGCAGGGGGAAGATAGAAAATGGGAAAGAAGGGGATAAAACCAGGGATAAATGAATTAAAATAAGTGGATAAAAAAATAAAAATGAATGTAGAAAAAGGGGAAATAAAAAGGGGTGAGGATAGAGGAAAGAGTTCATGGTCTGAAGTTATCAAACTCAATGTTAAGTCCAGAAGGCTGTTAAGTGCCTAATCGGAAGATAGGGTGCTGTTCCTCCAGTTTGCATTGGGCTTCACTGGAACTTGCAGTTGGGGTGCATGACTTGAATACAACATTAACACAGGAATGATGAGTGCTTCCAACTGAACCAAGCTAATACAGGAACATATAAAATTTAATTCATGCACCAATATGTTTAGGGCTGAGTTTTGAGTCGCTGAGCTGGAAACCTTAAGTTGGAAGCACCAAATACAAGTAGGTACAACATCAAGACATTTTCTGACTGGAGTGTACATATATAGGAACACTCATAGATAGGGTCCCAAACCTAAAGATCAAGACTAAAACACACTGAATTATCGCCATTTTGAGAAAATGTACCAACCCCATTTCTCGGAGAATGCATCTGCCCAGTTGGTACTGACAATGCGCTCCATACCTCAAAACAGAAGTTTTCTTATTGGGACTGATAAATGGAGCACTCAAACATCGAAGCATTTGACAACCCATTGATGAATGGGTAACAAATTTCATATCCCTATTCAGAAATGAATTGAGATATTTCTCATGCTTCCGTCACAAAACCCAACTGAAATGATAATAAGTTACTTATAACGATATTTGTGGTTGTCAAAGATGTTAAACTTGAGTGCCTACAGTACGCATTTTGTGCACTGTAACCCCGATCTTCTCAAGCTGATCTGAAGGAAAAAAACAGGCTCCGAAAGGATGCCCCGTTAAGATGCATTCACATAATTGAGACTATCGTCCAAGGTCTTTACCACAATCGAATTTACAGATGATAGAGAAGTTTCAAACAAGCTTCGCTTTTAAAATCTACAGATCGAAAAAGAGGTAAAGCCACGTTTCCGTAAACGCCGAATGAACGAACGTTCAGCTAGAAATAAAATTCTGCATCTCAATGATTCCATACAAGTCGAAACAATGCATAAAATCTATTAATAACACCTTTGCATTGACCATAACAGCACATGCCACTTACCAAGTTAAATACACAAATTAAGACAATAACTCGCGCTTCCTTCTAGGGAGCATGGGGGTGAGACCGGAACTGTGACCCGGGAAGCACTTCAAATGACATCGAATTAATGATACACTCACTTAAATGCAAAACCCCCACATTGGATATTTTCTGGAGTCCTATTAAGGGATCCACCCCTCCCCCGCCCCATCCCATCCCCACAACACACCATATCTGAAATCTTTAATTATAGTGGGTGAGGAACAATTCGATTAGGGAAAAAAAATGAAATAAAACCTGAGTCTTCAACCAATCATGAATGTAGCCTCGTTGTGTCTTGGATGTGATATTTTTTATTTTAAAATGCAACAAAAATGAGTATATACATTTCCAACGTCCAAAGACAGTTGAAACGGTGCCGCTTAAGATTTAAAATTGAGGCACTGGGTGATAATGGCAATATTGTCAGCATGGTTAAAAAGTTCATCTAAAGAAAATAGTGAAAATAGTGGTTAATGAGGTTTTGCACACTGGAGCGATGGTAAGCATTGATTTTCCCATGGATCAATACGGAGGCAACTGCTCACTATTTAACTAAGATTTTAAAAGTCGTATACATTTGTGAATGCTGTCACCTTTTCTAAATTCCTATTTAACATTATGGGGAGATGGTGGTGTAGAGTTAATGTCACTGTACTAGTAATCCAGACCTCCAGGCTATTGCTCTAGGGACATGTGTTCAAATAAAATCTAGAATTAAAAGCCTCATTTCAGTAATAATGATCATGAAACCCTCCTCAATGGTCATAAAAACCCATTCAGTTCAAGGGCAATTAGTGATCAGCCTTGCCAGCAATGTCCACATCCCATTAAAGAAAAAATATTTGTGCCACACAAGTGCCAGCAATGACCATCTCCAACAAGAGAATCTAACTAACTCCTCTTGACATTCAATGGCATTTTCATCCCTGAATCCCCCACTAACGTCCTGGGGGTTACCACTGACAACAAAAGAATTGGACCAGCCATCTAAAAAATACTGCGGCTACATGAACAGGTCAGAGGGTAGGAATTCTGCAGCGAGTAACACCTTGCTACTCCGTAAAGTCATCACAAGGCACAAGCTAGAAGCGTGATGGAATACTTTTCACTTGCCTGGATGAGCGCAGCTCCAGTCATACAAGCTCAACACCATCCAGGACAAAGCAACCCACTTGATCAGTTCCCCTTACACTAACTTAAATATTCACTCCCCCCAAAATCGACATACAATGACAGCAGTACAAGATGTACAAGATGCACTGCAGCAACTTGTAAAGCCTCTTTCAATAGCACCTTCCAAACCTGCAAACTCCAGAAGGTCAAAGGAAGCAGATGCATCGGGACACTATGGCTTGCAAGTTTCCCTCCAGGCCACACTCCATCCTGACTTGGAACCATTATCACCATTCCGCCACTGTTGCTGGGTCAAAATCCTGCAACTCCTTCTGTAACACCACTGCAGGTATACCTACATAACATGGATTGCTGCGGTTCAGGAAAAGCAGCTTGCCATATTATCAAGGAAGATTAGGGATGGGCAACAAACGTTGGCCTTAACCAGCTCACATCCCATTAAAAAAAATTCCATAATTGCAATGGAAACTGCCTATGTAAACTTCCTATGCTGTACTTATACTTTCCTGACAGCGGAGGTACTGCCTATGGCAAGAGTGGAAGGGTGGCAATTTTGCAGAGGTTTTTTCCATTATAAATGTGGCCGTTTGGATTTGTAATGGGAATATGAAATCAACAGAATGTATGAACTCATATGAATAAAATGGGATTATTCCCTACTTTTTAACCCCTACTCACCTGAAAATTATGCTTGATTTTGACTCCTAATGTGCAATGCCAGAAGAAATCAATATTTATAGATATCTATTTATGTACAAGATCCTGACTCAAGTTCACTATCAATACAATATAGATTCAGCATCAATTTACAAATACCAAAATAGGGGCTGTGGTTAACTGATGAGATTGCTTAAGTTCTCTCATTTTAGTTGATTTGGTATATAGATGGCATTCATAAACACAAGGTGACATATTTTGGGAGGAGGTACAAGGATACAACACATATTAAATAGTGGAACTTTAAAAGATTAGAGGAGCGAAGAACTTAGGGGTTCAGATAAGCAAACCTTAAAGCAGAAGTTGATAAAGCTGTTCAAAAATGTACAAAATCATTGGCTGCATAAACAAACAGTACTAAAGCAAAGAGGCAGTGATAAATCTACACACTGTGATTAAGCTGCAGCTACAATACAATGCTCAGCACTGGGCACCTTAATTTGGAAAGGATTCAATGCCATAGAGAGGACGCAGAAGAAATTCACTACTACAATTCTAGCAGAATTAACAGATTTAGCTATGAGGAGACACTAGACAAATAAAGCATTATTTTAAATTCTATATTTTAAAGCAGTGTGTGTATGATAGTATTGGTATTAAAACATTAAAATTTAAACCTCCGTTGGTACAACAAGACACAGTCTTTCAGCGATGTTAAGTCAGGGCCTCAACTGCTTTCTCGCATACATGTAAAAGAGCTTATTTGAAGGGTAAAGGACACGTCCTGGCCACAACATTTTCTTCAACCACTTTGCAAAACAGGTTATCTAGTTATTTATTACACTGCTGTTTGAGGAACCTAACTATGTGCAAATTAGCTACTTGATTTCTTAACACCTCAAAAAATATATGGCTATTGCATGCCTGAGGACCATCATGTAGTTACTCTTTATGACCAGAGCATTCTTCTTTTATATTCTTGTTCCAATGAAGCCGCATAGAGAATCAACTGTACTGAACATTCCAATGTGGAGAAAATCGATTATAAGATTCAAACAACATAGGAAAAATGAAGTATCCCAAAAGTTGCTTCAATAAAATGGTTGGCGGGGATGGGTGCGGTGGGGAGAACAGTAAAATTGGTCATGGGAACTATTTATTTTAACTATTTATCTACTATTCAATGTAGTGCGCGCTTTCCTTCAATCATAACGCAAATAGATTAAAAACAGAAAATGCTGGAAAAACTCAGCCGATCTGGCAGCATTTGTGGAAAGAGAGAGTTAACGTTTCGAGTCTGACTTCTTCAGACCTCAATCAAATGATATGAATTTGAAATATATGCAATTTCGAACCAATTCTCATGAGTTTTAACAGTGGAGAAAGCTTTGCATTGGAAAGAGAACGTATGCTCCAGTTATTACCACTTAGATCCATCTCACGATTTCCGAACTCGTTTGACCGAGGAGCTGATATGGTGCAGTCTCCTTTCCATGTCCCGTCTTTACCCTGCACCGTGCAACGCAACATAAGCTAAAAATTAAAGGTTATCTCAGAGAGAGAGAAAAAGAGAGAGAGAAAAAAAAATAAAACGGAAAGATAATTTCTTCACTTTGACTTAGCTGGGTCAAGACATGGAGATTTTAGGCATCAGAATTTTGAGCAGCTGTTTGATGTTAACTCTCGGTAACTGAGTGAGAGGGGCTCCAGTGTGACCCTCACACACGCTGACCTTCTCCTGCTGTCCATGCGGTTAGAAACAGGACTTCATGTCGTTAGTGCAGGTTGGCCAGGGCCTAACAGGAGCCGCCCCACAGCGTCCAGCCGGTAAGCCAGGACTGCGCTCCCACCCCGGGACCCAGCGAATGGGCAGTTCCCTGTTCCCTCCATGCCCGCTCTGCCGCCCCCTTACCTTGGTGCAGCCACCCCGGCCTTTCCCAGCAAGTGAGTGACTGACTGTCCTTCAACTGCTCACAGCAGCGGGCACCGGGGTTCCACACCTCACTTCCGGCACCGCGACCGGAAACACGTGGGCTGGAGGCAGAGAAAGGCAGCAAATCCGGGTCCCAGATCCTCATCCAAATCCGGACCCCCATGTCCAGATCTTTCATCCAAATCTGGATCCGGATCCGGGTCCCAGATCCTTGTCCAAATCCGGACCCACGTCCAGATCTTTATCTAAATCCAAATCCTCATCCAAATCCAGGACCAGCTTGCTATTGTCTGGGCTGACCTTCTAACTCCTCTAGAGAGGTAAAGTTTATCAAGATGGAAATGACATCCATTATTTCCTCAATGATGCCCTTTGAAATGGACCTGGACAGTCGCAGGTGTGAGATGAGTGGGTCAGTTAACAACTGCAGGGATAATGAGTTTTGATCTGTGAATCCCCTAGTTTTGTGGTTATAATGCCCTTACAATTAGTTGTGAGATTCCACAGTGATGAGTGGAGGATTCTTTTGTTCTTGTGGCTCCTGTTGGTAACTTCCAGAACAAATCAAGCGAATCATGTCATCACTTGACTTGTAGCAGCCATCTTGTTGGGTTCAGCAGAAAGTTCAATTTAAAAATAGAAAAAAGAATAAAGTCTAATGTACATAGTTTGGATTTCTTTCACTTCTTATTGAGATAACATTTTATTCACAATAGCAACTAGAGGATACTTTTTTATTAAATAAAAACAAGTGTTCCTTAGTATTGCATTCTATGAACCAAATACACAATAGAATAAAACTGTAATTCAAAATCTTAACAGAATTCTCAGAGTTAAAAGACTAATGCAGGACCATCAGAATTAATTTCTCACATAATTGAATTTAGTGGACTCAATAAGCAGATTACAGCTTTAGAAACTGACTTTTACACATTTGTGTCACCTCCAGGCATTTTCTAAAGCATAACAAAATATTCAGTTAATTTATTTAAAAGAATTACATTATTATTAGATTATTTAGATTTAAGAAGAGCAGAAAATCAAGAAGGAACATTAAAGACAATTGTTGCAAACTACAACCCAAACATGTTTATGGCACCCAAAGGAAGCCTTTTCGGGGCTGGGAGGAGAGAGTCAATACTCCATTTAGGTGAAACATATTCAATTCCACAGTTTAATAGAAAATCATCCATTTTGAGATTCTAACAACACTTATTGGATAGATGAATGGGTGGGAGCAGGATTAAGCATAATACATTAATTGCTTATCAACAGCAGCTCTTGCTGGTTTGGAATTTGGCCATAATGACTCAGCATCTATCAACCTGTAATGACTGTTCTGATATTCTGTTTTTCTTTGTAAAAGATTATTTAAGCAGTCTCCAAGAATTCTACATCCATTGGAGGAGAAATGTTTATCCCTTCTCACAGGCTCGTACATCAGCACTTATCAGAGTGCCACAATTAGTTCAACTGAATGGTATATTTGCTAACCAGGGTCATGGTAGATTTTAAAGTTGAGTAAACATTTATTCCTCTCAAGTCAAGGACTAAAATTCAGGAAAATGTTCAGTTGAGTTGGGTCAACTTGTAAATAAAATTTGGAACTGATTGTTACAAAAAATTCCAGGTTACACCTATATGACACTGAATGATCAATCTCAATTGGGTTGACAGCAGGCATACAACAATCCACTCCACTTGGATGAATGAATGAAAATCTGGTGGTATTCTCTGCTGATCCATTGACTCTTTGTTGGAAGTATGCATGGGGACATTGGTTGGGGACAAAATGAACTTTTACAATGATGCCCCCTACAGTTGAAATGCCTTTCAATAGTACAGATTAGGTTCATACATAAAGAATGGGAACTTAGCAAGGTAGAAACATGTCCTGCTGCTCGTGGAACAGTGCTTTAACATCAATTGGTGCTTCAGCAGAGTGAAAGGGCGTGAAGAAGTGGTGGATAGGAAGAAATTTAAATAGTTTAGGAGGCACAGTTATTGTACAAATGTGTTTTAATGACAGTTGTACCAATTTCTAATGGGACAGATGCACAATGCATTTGAATAATTCATACTGAAACATGCTATTGCATTGTGTCGACATTGTACTGCTTGTACATCCCCTATCTTTCTGATGATAATGAAGTGCTACTGTTCCTGTTCTCCCTTCCTATCAATAACAATATCATTATAGTTCAGACACTTACATTATGGAACCAAAATGAAAGAGCAAGGCTTTCAATACACCCCATAACCACCAGTTTTCTTGTTTGAAATTAAGAAAGCTAAACTGACAAACATTCCAATACGAACAATAGATAAGCTAGGATCATCATGTTATGTCTGTTAAATTCATTGAAGATTTAAAAAGAGCCGGTAAATATTGAAAGCTTTTCCTCAGACTTTGTGTCTCGACCTTCTCAGAAATAAAATTTTATTGATTATAATCCACGCATTGCACTTCACGTACTCAAAGTAAATTTACAGTTTTCCCGATTGGGGAGAGCATATGGAAAATGTGCAAAGTGGCATAACTCATATATTTTCTATTTAATGGAGAAACCAATCTACTGAACATTTTATTGAAATCTGATTGTGTTTTTGAAGCAAGTCAAACTAGCAAAACCTCAATATATTAACTCAAAAAATGGAACTTTTGCTATTGAATGCAAAATGTACTTTTTGATTTTCTTTTGCAATGATTGCTGGAAATGTTATAGTTTTCTGCATGATTCATCATTTATGAAAGGGGAGAATATGATCCCCCCAAGATTATTTGCCAATTTATAATAATGTAATCTGCATCAAAATTCAATGATTTGTGTGCATCAATTGTTACATCATAATTATCATGACTGTTGCATTACCATATGTTCAATGGTACTTCTCTAAATAAAAGTACTTATTATGAAGTATGCCAATTTTTAAAATCGTTTGAAATACAATAAATCTTGTATGAATTTTTGCTAGCTAATTACATTTGCAGATACTTTTGGACAAAATTCTCAAAATGTTTCATCCTGCCTGCACTTGTCTTTGCCTATCCACTTGTCTTAAGCACCCCCCACCCCCTTTCAAGTTATATCAGAGACTGTTTTTTGCTAAAATAGAGACTAATAGTGATTTAATAGAACTGTTTCTAAAAACAACTTGAATTCATTTAGTGTCTTCAATGAAAGCGCTTCACAGGAGCAATTGTCAAACAAAAATTCGACAGAAAACCACATAGAGAGACATAAGGACAAGTGACCAAAAACTTGATCAGAGTTAGTTTTTAAGGAGTAGAAGAAGGAGAAGAGAGAGGTAGAGAGGAGGAAAGGTTTGGGGAAGGAATTCCAGAGCTTAGGGATAGGCAGCTGAAGGCATGACCATTAATGGTGGAGCAACGAAAGACAGAATGTGCAAGAGGCCAGCTTTTAGTTGTAGATCAGGAGGTGGTTACAGAGATAGGAAGGAATGAGACCATGGAGCGACTTGAAAACAGGGGTGAGAATTTTTAAAATCTAGGTGTTGCTGGACCAGGTGTCAATACAGTCAGTGAGCAAAGCAGTTATGGCTGAACAGGACTTGGCGCAAGTTAGGGTATTGACAGTGGAGTTTTGGTGAGCTTAAACTTATGGAGGGTAGAAAATCGGGGCTAGCCAGGAGTTCATTGGGATTAAAAAAAATTGTTGGAAATACTCAGCAGGTCAGGTAGCATCTGTGGAGAGTGAAACAGAGTTAGGTCATTGTCTGAAACATTAACTCTTTTTCTCTATCCACAGATGCTGCCAGACCTGCAGAGTATTTCCAGCATTTTCTGTTTTTATTTCAGATTGCTAGCATCTGCATTATTTTGCTTTTGTGAAAACATTGGAATAGTCAATTCTAAAGGTAACAAAGACATGGATGAGGTTTCAGCAGCAGATGAGATGAAGATTACTGATGTGGAGGTGGGAGAAGACTGTCTTAGAGGTCAAGTGAATATGTGGTTAGAAACCTATCTCATAACATAAATATGACATTAAGGCTGAAAATGGTCTATTTCAGCCTTAGATAGTTGCTAAGGAGAGAAATAGAGTCAGTGGCTAGAGAATAGAATTTGTGGTGTGTACAGGAGACAATGGCTTTGGCCTCCCCAGTATTTAGTTGGAAATTTCTGCTCATTAAAGAATGGATGTCAGATAAACTGTGACAAGTCAGAAACTGTGGCAGGGTAAAGAGGCTGGGTGGCAGCAGCATATATGTGGAAATTGATGCGGTGCTTTTGGATTATGTGGCCTTGAGCCAGCATTTAGGTGAGAAGTAGGAAGGGGCCAAAGATAGATCCTTGGTAGACACTGGAAGTAACGGGCAGGAGCAGGAAGGGAAGATAATTCGCTGACTACAAATTAGAAAAGAATGGAATCAGACAAGGGCAATCCCACCCTGCTTGATGGAAGAGGAGAGGCAGGAAGAGAATGGAGTTTTCAACCACGTCAAAGGTTGCGTACAAGTTGAGAAGGATGAGGCAGGATAGTCACATGGTCACAGTCACATAGGATGTCATTTGCGATTATAATAAGGGCTGTTTCTGCACTATGGCAGAAACAGAAACTTGATTGGAGGGATTCAAACATGGAATTGTGGGAAAAATAGGCACAGATTTTGGAGGTAACAATGCATTCAAGGACTTTGAAGAGGAAAAGGAGTTTTGGTGTAGGATGGTATTGTTCAAGGACAAGAGGGGTCAACAAAGGGGCAATTTTTGAGGAAGGGGGATGAAATGGTGGTAAATGGTGGCGGAGGGGAAGGGGGCTCTACCTGAGGGTGGGAGGCCACTGTATTAATAAAAAAGCTACTTAAAAGAAGTAAACATATTTATTTGAAAACTAATGGCTTCTTGCCAGTCTATTTCACACCCTGAGTTTGGTATTCATGATAATGAGTAGATTGCCAGCTTCACTTTTGCTGAGTCAGAAAATGAAAAAAAAATTTTTTAAACTGAAAAACGTCAGGGTCTCCCTATATCCATTAATGTGGAATATAAGTTTATCAATATGCATGAGAACCATTGCAATAACATTTGTATCCTTTTAAAACTTTTTAAAACAATGTGATTAAGCATGCATCAGGTCTTCAACTATTTATTTGAGCGACTAGGCACAATTACATGGTGAAAATATGTCATGAACCATTAAAAAGAAACAACTGTACTACAATATCAGATAACATGGGGATCAAGGTGGGCTAGGGGAAGGAAAGGACATGATAGAGGCAGCTGAGCTGATGGTTTCAACCTCAGTGTCAAAAAAGTCCATGAGCTCCTCCTACTTTTCTTCCCTGGAGGGAATAAAGAAGATGGTTTGTAGTGGAAAAGAGAAGCCTTGGGTTATCTTTGCATTCAAGGATTGTCTGGAAACAATGAGCACCTCTTACAGAAGTCAGTAGACCCAATTATGCTTTTTGTGGCTCAGTGAGATCCGGCAACAACTGGCTAAATCAGTTGTCCATCACAGACACTCAAGTCTGTACGGCTTGGACTTATGGAAGCATAGATAAGGCTGCACCAGGGGAAGTAATAGTGAGAGTCAGTAATGGTTTAAATGAGGACAAAGACATCAAAGATGGAGGCGGGCATGTGAGTGAGCAGACCAGTACCTGCAGAAATGTTGTGAATGGAGAGCCAAATGCTAGAAAGTTGGGAATTTGAAAGTGCCATTGTATGTGACATGGAGATAAGCTTTTTCTTTGGAGGGGTGATGGGGAGAAGCGGCGGGGATAGTCAAAAGATGGATTGGAAGGGGAAAAGGGGATGGAGAGTGATACAAGTAAGTGATCACAGATGGCCTTATCTGTGATTGACGTGATGGAAGTAGTGAGGTCATGCCAGATAGTTTAAAATTATGATGGGATTAGAGAGGGTACATAGACCAGACTTGAGGTCACTTTGATTTTGTGTTATAGTGTAAAGTGGATAATGTTGATTCAGTCACCCATTAAACTTCCCTTTTGAAAAGGGAAGAAATGAATGGGTGACTGACCCAATATCACTTGTTTTACACTCGCACAGTCAAAATTATGGGGAGGATTTCTCCATGTGTTGGGGGGGGGGGGGGGGGGGGTTTGGTCAGGAGCGGGCGTGGGCGGGCGCACAGCCAATTGCCACCCGCGATCAGCTGCGTGCCTCCATTTTATGTGGGTGGGCCAATTAAGGCTGAGCACGCCCTGTGTGGGCAGGGCGAGGAGGGAGAATTGGGGCCTGCACTCTTTTGTGCAGAGCTGCCTCAGGGAGATTAGTTTGGTTTTTAAAAATTTTAATGAAGAAAAAAAAATTTTTAAGACATGACCCCTCCCGTGACAGTGTCATTTGAGCTGGGACATGTCAATGAATTTTATTAAAAATTTTTAGTAAACTTTAAAAGCCTTCATGAAACCTCATCCCACCGGTGGATTGGGGCCCTCCCCCACTCGCTGACCTGAAGGTTTTGGCCTATGCCTCGCTTTCAGTTTTTGAGCATTCTAGAAAAATAGAACATAGCCATAAAATTAAATCCAGGCGATTTAGGATACAAAGTAGAATATACAGTTAAATGGTTGGTTGTGAGGCTGTGGAGTGCATAACTGGAGTTAGTGATTGAAGCAGAGACCATGTTAGCATTTATGAATAATTTAGAAAGGTGGCTGAAAGAAAAGGGAATACAGGGATATGAGAATACAGCAGGAACATGTGGTTAGGACTTACTGTATAATATAGAGAATAAACAGCAACACAGTGGTTGAGTCAAAGTGTGTTATTTCTAATTTTCACTATGTGAAGTGCCTTGAGTTGATCTTCAACATCAAAGGCACACTATGAATGTACATTGTTATAATAATATAATTCTAACTTCAACAAAAATTCCCCAAAGAATATCACAAACACCAGTATACACAGAATCATATAAGACTTGTGCAATACTCACTGTATACATAGGGTGATATCCTGTGACACGTTATCATCATTGAAAAGAGTTTAAACTGCAAATAAGGAGATATATCCCACCATCTGACAGGGCAGTACAGCTTTTAAAAGTCTGCATGCCATTTGTGTTTGAGAGGAAAGCATAATTCTAATTTCATAAAATGAGTTTTTAACCTGCTGAATAGTTCTTCCTTATTGAACCACAGTCAATATGACCAGATTGGTTTGTACATAATGAACATTCTAATCTATAGAAGTTATTGAGCTAATAAACAGTAATAGACCTTGAGCAAAGAGAAATGGCATTTTAAAGGAAGTTAAGTGTATTATGTGTATCACAAAGGCAACTAGAGAAATCAATCCCTGAAAGAATGTTTTCACAAGCACTTTTGAACATGACAAATGGGCCATGGCTTATTTTCAAAGTGTATTTATTCCTAATCACACAAATAAATAGTTCAAGACCTGAAGCAAGCTTAATCACATTTTCATAAAAATAGTTTTACGAGAAGAACAATATTACTGCAATGGTTCTCATGCACATTGATAAATTTATATTCCATGTTAATGGATGAAGGGACTCCCCGCCATTATTCATTTTTGAAAATGAGTCATTTTCGTTTTCTGACTCAGCAAAAGTGAAGTTGGCAGCCCACGCGTTATCATGAAATGCCAAACTGAGGGTGTAGGACAGATTGACAAGAAACCAATATCTTTCAAATTAAAACACTTCAACAAAAATCCCCCCAAAAAATATCACAAACACCAGTTTACACAGAATCATATAAGACTTGTGCAGTACTCAGTGTATACATAGCTTGATGGGTGATGTACGCGTAATCATCATTGAAAAGAATTTAAACTGCAAATAAGGAGATATATCCCACCATCTGACAGGGCAGTACAGCTTTTAAAGGTCTGCATGCCATTTGTGTTTGTAAAGAAAGCATAATTCTAATTTCATAAAATGAGCTTTTAACCCGCTGAATAATTCTTCCTTATTGAAACACAGTCAATATGACCAGATTGGTTTGTACTTAATGAACAGAAAAATCTGAATAAATGTGGAAATTGCCAAACTGTACTAAAGAGTGTTTTGACATAATAGCTGTCAGGAGAGTTTCATAAGCTGTTAGACTGTACTAACATGTTTCACAGCTATGGAATCTTCATCTCTGTGTTTCCAGGGGCACACACCAAGACAAACATCAACTGCAGCTGGAGGATCATCAACTCGGTGAAAAACGATCTTTGGTCTGCCTGAAATTTGTTTGTCTTCCAGTGCAAAGAGTTGTCCCCGACTGACTGTTGCAGACTGGCACATTCTAAGGTCCAGGACTATGTGCTGAGGGACGCACTAAAGCTTGATGCAGCCGCCGCAAAGGCGCAATGGGGAAAGGTTGCTGTCTAAGACCTTTCTGCCATAGTGCACCGAGAGGCTAGGAATTGCATTGTACAAGTCACAAAGATTATACATAGTGAATACTAAATGTACCATAATTGTATTGAAGCACCTCAGAATGCAACATGATGCATGCCAATAACTCCAATACCATTGCACTGTGTGACTCTCTGTAATGACCATATTGAAATGACTGTAATACTCATGATTGTATTGAAGCACCTCGTTATCCATGTATAGAAGTTGAATATGCTTGCCACTTTTGTGATGGCCATTTTGAAATGTTTTGTAATGTTCTTTCAGATATTTTATGAATAAAGTATATTTTTCCCAAAAAAATCTCCGCCTGTATCGCTGTCTCAGACCTTTCTGCCGTAGTGCACTGAGGTGCTGGGAATTGTATAGACCCCTCGGGCTGTATGACTCAGAAGAAATGTATGCAGTGAATACTAAATGTATCATAATTGTATTAAAGCACATCAGAGTGCTGCATGATCTATGTAAATAACTTGAATAGAATTACACTGTGTGTCTATCTGTAATGACCATATTGAAATGTCTGTAATGTTCATTGATTGTATTGAAGCACCTCATGATTTATGTGGAAAAGTTGAATATGATTGCACTTTTTGTGATGGCAATTTTGAAATGTTTTGTAATGTTATTTCAGATATTTCATGAATAAATTTACCAAAAAAAAATCTCTGCCTGCATTGCAGAAACAAAGTGGGTGAACAGTTAAAGTGGAGTAGATGACATATACACTATCTGTTTTTGCACTGTTCAAATTTTAACATACCTGATTTTTTAGGGCACGTGGGAGTCAACCTGAATCAGCAAGGAGCCTCATGCATTGTTTACATCAGGACCCCGCACCATGTAACCAGAATATCAGCTACAGCAAGATCCTGGTCTGATAACTGAATGGGGCCTGGAAGTTAAGTTTAAAACTTTCCTTTCATGGGTTAGGAGGATCAGGAGTGTTCATTCGTGCCACAAAATAGGGAAATGTGCACTGCACTATCCCAGACTCCCCAGCCCTGGAATTCCCATTAACAACGTACTTTGAGCTTGATGGGCGGCCTCTGCTTTCTGCACACCCACTGGGTGTATTTTTGGCACTGGGTGCCTGTGGATTGTGCTGTAAACAGGTGAGAATCCTGCTCTTCCAGATCTACAAGGAAATAGCAAAAAATACATTTCAAATTTACACCTACCTGGAACCCTTCCAGCTACGATACTACTTACTGCCATATTATTAAAACATGTATGAGTCTGAGGGGGCTTGACAAGGTAGAGGTTGAGTAGATGTTTCCACTTGTGGGGCAATTTAGAATTAGGGAACACTGTGTCAGAATAAGGGGTCTCGCATAAGATGGAGATGAGGAGGAATTTCTTCTCTCAGAGGGTTGTTAATCTCCAGAATTGAAGGCTCGATCATTGGGAGTATTCAAGGCTAATTTAGACAGATTTTTAATCTACAAGAGAGTCAAGGGTAAACAAGGAAGGAAGTGGAGTTGAGGCCACGATCAGATCAGCCATGATCTTATTGAATACTGGAGCAGACTCAAGGGGCTGAATAAGCTCTTATTTCTTATGTTATTATGTTCACTGGTGCCTCTAGCAGTGCACATCAGTACCATGAATGGCAGTTAAAGACATGTTGGGTACTAATTACTTAATTGGACCCAAACATTTAAATGTTGTTGATGTCCCCGCCTGCCTGCAGCTACAGCTCTGACAGTGCTAGAAACCCAGCAGCTAAAATGGTGGCAGCCCCAAACAGAGAGGGGAGAATTTTCTGCATGTTGGCCGGGCCGTTAGGGAGCGTACCACCTGCAATCAGCTGTGCTTCGCCATTTTATATGGGCGGGCCAATTAAGGCCCACCCAGCATGAGGCACGGCTGGTAGCGCTCAGCGCTACCTGTGTGGGCAGGGGGAGGAGGGAGAGTCAGGGCCTGTGCTCTTTCGTGCATGTGCGTGAAAGAGTGCAGAAACCTCCCTAAGGCATGGAGCTGCTTCAGGGCGATTAAATACATAATAATAGTTCAGAAATAATAAAGTTAAAAATTATTTAGACATGTCCCCTCGTGTGACAGTGTCACATGAGCTGGGACATGTTTATGAATTGTGCAAAACATTATTTATTTATTTAATAGAACCTTCAGGAAACCTCATCCCGCCAGTGGATGAGGTTTCCTGAAAAACACAAAGACCTTAAGGTTAGACAGGCAGCGTTGATAACTACTATAATTGGGTTTTTACTGGCCTTAATAGGCCATTGACAGTTCGGCGGGCATGCAGCCACCTCTGGAGCGCGCCTGCCGAACGTAACATCTAACTGACACGCGCTGATGTTGGGACGCACACCCGACGTCACACTCCTCTGATAATTATTTTACACGTTGGTGTGCCAGGCCCGGCCCCACATGACGACGTCAAAATTCTGGCCATAAGAAATGCAATGCATTGAATACTGGGCAGTGTGTCAAGATTCCCACAGATAGACTTATATTTGGCAATTCTGAAAAACACTATTTTACCTCTTGAACTTTAAAGCAACATGAACAAGTTACATGTTCAGAAGGTAAGATGGGTCTCGAATGTGAACGTTTTCTTGTCTTTGCTGTCAACCTACAAAAAGTAAAGGAGTGGTGCATTCAAACATCAGTCTCTTTCACCTTAAAAGGTGACATGGGTGTGTTGATTCCCCAGTTACCAAGTTTACAATTTCAGTTCTACTGTCCTGGAAACATTAAATGAAAGCCAGCAATTACTGTGCAGGAAATGTAAACAGGTAAAGGAAGCAATGATGAAGAATGGTGATATACTTGCAAATCAGCATATGTGCTATTTGGAGGGAAATTTGGTGCTCATAGTGTTCCCATGATACTATTGTTTTCTGTGGTGTTTTTGAATAGTTGGGAGGTGCTCCCAAAGCAAGTTTGTTGAGCAGGTGGAGCACATCCTATAAATACACTACTACACATTCCAGCCACAATATGTTGCGTGTGTGAGCCTTCAGTCCTGTGCAAGGAGTCACAATATTCCATCCCAGTCAAATGAATTACTCTGTCCTGGATGGTGTAAAGCTTCCTGAATATTTTTGCAGTGCATCCTTCCAGGCAAGTGATAAACACTCCATCATATCTGTTTTGTGTCTAACTGATGATGAAAAAGCTTTGCAGAGTAGCCAGCCTCAGGCCCTACTCTTTGACTATCATGTTGATATGGCTGATACAGTTAAGCTTCTGGTCAATGGTGCCTTTTACAAAATATTGATAGTAGGGGACTCGGCCATGGTGATGCAGCTAAAGGTGAAGGGAAGGTGCTTGGCTCTTTCTTATTAGAGGTGGTCATTGTCTGCCACTTACACAATGTGAATGGTATTGGCTACTTATCATCCCAAGACTGGATGTTGTCCACATCTCCAGGGGCATGACGTGGGCTGGATCACTATCAGAGGAGTGTGAATAAAGCTTAACACTGTGAAATTGTCAACATCAATGTTACTTCTAGCCTTACAGTGGAGGCAAGGTCATTAGTGAAGCAGCTGTTTGGACACGAATGCTGCTGAGAAACCCCTACAGCTATGTCCTGGAACTGTGAAAATTAGCCTCCGACCATTGCAACCATCTTTTTGTGTGTGAGGTTTGACTCCAGACACTGAAAGGTTTTCTCATTAATTTTACTGTCCTCTGTTTAGCTAGTGCTCTTTGCTGCTAGGCTTGGTGAATGTTACCTTGATGTCCAGAGCCCTACTTTCCCCTCTTCTCTGGCATTCAACTCATGTGCTCATGTCTGCATCAAGGCTGTGACAAGGTCTGGAACTGAATGGTTCTTGTGGAGCCTCAAATAATGTTGGTGAGCATTGATGACTTCTCTTAACGCTTTGCTGATTAGTGGCTGGAGGTTAATGGTACGAATGATTGGCCAGGTTAGATATATGGATAGGACATACCCACATTCTTCCACATTATCAGTGAGATGCCGGTGCCAGAACTACACTGGAACGTTGCCTGAGGGTGGCGTGTAGCTCTTCAGCACTCCTTTTTAAGACTGAGATGAGGAGGATTTTTATCTCACAGAAGGTCGTTAGTATATGAAATTCTCTTCCCCAGAAAGCAGTGGACGCTGGGTCAAGGCAGAGTTAGATAGTTTTTGATATACAAGGGAGTCAAGGGTTATGGGGCATAAACAGCAAAGTAGATTTGAAAAAACCAGATCAGCCATGAGCTTATTGAATGGTGGAGCAGACTCGAAGTGCCAAATGGCATACTCCTGTTCCTATGTACAGCCACAATATTATTGAAAACTTTATCCGTTGCTATTTCAAGTTCACTCAAATGCTTCTTAATGTTAAATAAAAAAAAAATGCTGGAATGGTGGCAACCGAGTACCTTCTAATTTATTTTCTGGTGCACAGGCGATTTGTTTAACTGCACAGCCCCTTTATTATTCTGAGCGGGCACACATGCACTGTAACTTACATGAGCCGACTTGTGTGTGGCCTGCACAGGAGCTTTCAGGTTGCTGCACAGCCATGTGGCCATACAGCTTAGCAGAAACATTGGTGGAAGCCCTGGCATAAATAGCATATAGGACTGTTTTTAGCAATGTATGCCATTTCTCCACATTCCATGGATATCCCGCTGGAGAACCCCCACAAAAATTCCAAGCATTTGTCTCTTGTCCTCACATGGGCCTTCCATTGCTTGAGGAAGGGATGTTATTAGAGGCTCCTCCTTTCATTAATTGCCTGCTTGTCCACCACAATTCTTGACTGGATGTGATAATGCTCCAGAGCTTTGCTTTGATCTCTAGGGCAGAATTTTATCGACTGTGTCGGGTCCTGTCCGCAACACAAACTGATGGCCAGTGGGACTTTCTCCTCGATTCTACTGGAAGCAGCTCCTTACCCTGCTGTGGGAGTTGCTGTCCTGTGTAGGACAGCCACCAGTCCCCATGCGCTGCCAGCCAAATCAGAGGGCCGGTAGTTCAACAACGCTACCAGAAGCAGTGGCCACTGCTGAGGCATGCAGGGGCCCTGCAGCAATTGCAAGGGAGGCCCAGTAGCTTATATATTTCAATAATGTTTAAGTGATAGAGGGAATTTTCTCCGAGCAAATCGGTGGGGCTGCAGGAGCTGCCTTTCCTACCCACAGCCCTCCACATTGGCTAAAAAAAATCTTCCCAACTGGCGGTAAAATGCTATTGGCCTTGTAAAATGGCTCTTACTCGGGCCTTCTGATATT
This sequence comes from Carcharodon carcharias, assembly GCF_017639515.1. Classification (NCBI taxonomy): domain Eukaryota; kingdom Metazoa; phylum Chordata; class Chondrichthyes; order Lamniformes; family Lamnidae; genus Carcharodon; species Carcharodon carcharias. The sequence goes on along the minus strand of NC_054468.1, from coordinate 34,194,789 downwards.
GAAATTGGCTTCTGTTGGATCCTGCGGATCCTCATCACCAGTTTGTTGTGAGTGGTGGCTGAGTTAGTACTATAGATACAGTTGATTAGCAGACACTTCTTGGGTGGAATTTTTTAGTTTATTTCCAAAGGTACTCGGCAGCACCTAAACATGTGCTTTCACTTCAAACTCTATCTCTACACTACTAGCTACTGAGGTAGCCCACGCTACTCTCCTGTTGGATACTAAGATCATGTGATCTTTCTTAATAGCATTCTTCTTAAAGGTATATTACACATCAGATAAAAAACATAATTACTACAGCTTCCCACTTCCTTGTGTTGGGAAGCCTGTCTGAAGACCTTCCCACCATTGGCAAAATTCCACGCACCCACCACAACCCCCCCCACCCCGCCCCCACCATGTTCCCGCCTCGTGCAAGCAGATAAAATTCTCCACATTAGTTGTCGGCTTTGTTTGCTAGGCAAGGGTATAAAAGTGCAAACAAGGAGGGCGGACACAATTAAGATACAGACCAGTTATGTTCTCATTGAATGGCAGAACAAGCAGCCAGAATTGGAAGGGAGCAGAGATCTTGATGGCTTGTAGGGCTAGAGGAAGCTGCAGAGACTTTAAAAAATTTATTCTTTCATGAGATGTGTGCATTGCTGGCTTGACCAACATTTGTTGCCATCACTAATTGCCCTTGAGATTAAGAGGTGCAAGGCCATAGAGAGATTTGAAAACAGGGATAAAGATTTTAAAATTGAGACATTGTCAGATTGGGAGCCAGTGAAGATCAGCAAGCACAAAGGTGATGGATGTCTGAGATTTACAGCATGTTAAGATGCTAAGATAAATACGACAGAGTTTTGGATAAGCACAAGCTTATGCATGGTAAAAGATGGGAGACTAGCCAGGAGGGCATTGGAATCATCAAATTTAAGGTGACAAAAGGCATGGATGAGGATTTCAGCAGCAGATAAGCTGAGGCAGTGTCAGAATTGTGTGATGTTATGGAGCTGGAAGTAGCCAGTCTTGGTGATATTGCCAATATGTAGTCAGAAACTCATCTCAGGGTCAAACACAACACCAAGATTGCAAATTGCCTTACTCAGCTTAAGACAGTTGCCAGAGGTGGAAATGGTAGTCAGGGAAAGGAGTGCGTGGTGGTAGGGACCAAAGACAATGTGCGGAATTGTCCCAGTTTTGCACAAAGTGTGGTAGCAGGCTGAAAAAAGGACGTTATACCCGCCACCGGTAATAACGGCTTTTTGCACCGTATCGTCCCCTTTTCTGCACGTCCCGGCTTCATTACTAATGCAGTCCTGGGAAACATGCTGGATTGCTGATTCTGATTCGCCCACCCCGCTGTCACCTCAGGCCTTCAGTAATCTGGGCGCCATATTTAAAGTGCGCCCCTGCACAGAGCTAGCATTCTCTAAGGCATTGGAAGTGGCTGCAAAGTCATGCCTGCCAAAGAGAGGAAAGATACTGCTTCCTTGGGTGCAACTGGATGCTACCCCCACTCTGGACGATGACCAGCAAGCAAGGTCACCAATCCAGCATGGGAGGTGGTGGCAGCAGTGGTCAGTGCCAATGCCCTGCAAAAGAGTACAGCCACCCAGTGCAGAAAGAGCATGAATGATCTCTGTTCTGCCAGGGTAAGTCACTCTTCTCATCCATCTCAGCTCACACACTCACAAACCCATCACACATCCACAGGGATCTCACTCACTGCCAGCTCAAGGGACATCACCATTCACTGTCTCACACACACCTTCATCTGCCCTGCAGACTGTGTCATCATCCTGTCCATGGCACCACTCACCACGCACACATGCCAGGTATCCTTATCATCTGGACTGGCAGGCATCCTCCTTACACTGTCTCCATCTCTATTCATGTAGGACAAGCTGGCATACAACAAAAGGAAGAGGTTGCAGACTGATGGAGGAATGCCTAACATCAAGGTCCTCAGAGACTTTGAAAATAGAGTCATCCAGCTCGAGCGATGATCTGGAACATTCCTGTGCTGATGGTGAGGACGCAATGCTCAACCAAGTGAGGATCCATCAGTGCAACATCCACCTGGCAACCATGCTGTGAGTCAGTACCCCTAACCCACAGTCCCCTGCCATGCGCTGATTATCTTTCCTTGCTTTCGCAGTCACATCTGGAAAGCAGCCAAGGGAGTTCACGACCCAAATCCTCGACTCAAGCACCAAAGACAGCTCGGAAGAAGAATTCGATGATACCCTAATTGTAGGCACATCACAGCGCTCACCCACTACCTCCACCAGCACAGCACATCAGTGGGACCTAGTTCTAGAGTAGCTTTGCGTCACAACCTGGTGAGCACATTAGACTGTTTGATCCACATCAGGCAGCAGCAAGGACTCCCAGGTTTCTGGTACTCAGAGGACTGCTGGAGGCCAGAAATCTGCTGAGCCTGAGTCAGCTGAGGAGCTTATGGACTCGGTCATACCTCAGTTGCTGGAGCTGCAAAGGCAAGTTCAGGAACATCAGGTTTCAAGGCATGATGGAGGAGCCTGTCCCCCTTCAGGCTGAGGTGATAATGCTAGCATGCCAATGCACTGAGGCAAACACTGGTAGGGTGGCGTCTGCCATGGAGACCTTGGCCCAGGAAATCAGTCATGCACTGCTACGCAGGCTGATCTTCATCGCTGATGCTATAATTGGCCTCCAACAGTATCAACAAGAGAGGGGTGCAGGCCACCTTGATCTCACTCCAGCTTCCCCTTCTCCTCAAGGACCAGCCAAGGGCCTTCGGGTACCCATTGGGAGGAGGATCAGCAGGTGCACTTTCCGGGGCCATCCTCCCAGGTGGTTCCGGGACCATCTGGCCCATCTGAATCCCCTCTTTCTGTGACCCCAGCAGCTCCAGTTCCACAGGCTGGGGAGGGTGGCACTTCCACACAGCAGGACCCCGAAAGCAGGCTGGCTTCAGCTCTCGGTTCTCCAGATGGCACCCATCAAGCTCATCACAGACAGGACGTCAACAGGCTGCCTTCACTCCCGCTGTAGATGTTGGTGGAGCACCAAGATTTAGTGGCAGGGTTAGGACCTTGTACTTAATGTTCACTATTGTAAATAATCTCCCCAAAATATTTCCTTGCCTATGGCTCTTTGTTATGATAAGCAGTGTTTGTGTCACTCAGATGTGAAACCTTGGTTCCTGTACAAGATAAAGACAGGTGTTTCAGTCCAAGGCCTCTTCCCTGTGCTTTGTGCAGCCTTCAGACCTAAGTGATGGTCCGGACTCACACTCCCTGGACATATTACTGATGCCTGCACCTTGTTGGTGCTTGTCATTGCTGCCAGAATGTCGTGGGCAGACATCACAGAGTTCCATCATTCTCTCTGTGTACTCTAAGCATCTTTGAGGTGGGGCTGGCCCCACCTGGCCCCATCCCCCCACCCCTGATCTCTCCGGCATCTGTGACCGGTGACACTATGCTCCTGAAGGGGTCAGGTGCTGAAGGCTAACAAAGGATCAGGTGCATTCAAAGTTTCACGACTGCTTCTCTATGATATGATCCTGATCACAGAGCGCAAGCGAGCTGCCGTTAGCCAGACAGGAGTAAGACATTCACAGAGGCAATGTGAAGATCTATGGCGTGTGTTCATTGCATGGCTTCATCATCCTCCTGAAATCTAGGGACTATTAGGGCTTCCACCACATTTCCATGACATGAGCCTGGGCTTTGAGGGCATGTGCGCTGTCATCAGCCACACAGGAGTTATTAGGTATTTCCATTTCAGACTGGTACTATAATCATCAAGGTTAAATGTAGATACATGTAAGAGTGCAATCAGAACATTAGACAAGATTGCATTTATTTTTAGTGTTTAGGAAAGAAGTTCACCAACATATACAGGAAAAAACAACATTAGAAGAGCCAACTCTACATTGAGATGCTTTTCTGTGAATGCTATAAGTACTAAAAAATAAGATGCCAAGAGGCTCATGTGACAGCAGGGAACTGTGACGTGGTGGGATTATCAGAAATATGCTTAAAAACTAGAGGACGGAAATGAATTTAACATTCAAGGATTTAAGTGTTAAAGGAGAGGAGAGAGAAAAAATAGTGTAGCCATATATACCAAGGACAAAAGGGCAATACATTGGAATTGATCCCATGGGAGAAAGTGAGCTACATAAAGAATTACTTTGGCCAACAAACTCTAATGTGACAAAATCCAAGTTAAATCCAGGAGTATACAACAGATCATCAAGTTAACAAAAAAGAATGACATTTGGCTCTTTTGTTCTTTTACTCTGTCAAAATGTAAGAAATTCATGTAAGATCAAATATAAATTGGGAAACCCAAGTAGTTTTGAGACAGAGATGTTACATATAATTTATGATTTTTAAACATTCTTTCATGGTATGTGGGCATCACTGGCAAGGTCAGCATTTGTTGGCCATCCCTAATTGCCCTTGAATGCCTAAGCCATTTCAAAGGGCAGTTAAGGTCACCTCATTGCTACGGGTCTGGAGTCATATGTAGGTCAGGTGGTAAGGACAGCAGATTTTCTTCCATAAGGGACGTTAGTGAACCAGATGGGTTCTTACAACAATTGTTGATAGTTTCATAGTAGACTAACTTTCAATTCAAGATTTTTAAAATATTAATTTAATTTAAACTTCACCAGTTCCCATGGCGGAATTTGAATTCATATACCCAGACCATTAGCCCAACTTTACTAATCTAGTAATAGGACCACTATGCCATCATCTGCCAATAATGCCACAAGACTAAATGCTTAAGGGAAGTCATGGGAGAAAGTGCTCATCTTGGTCTAGTGTTTCTAAATGGCCCAGACAATGTACAGGAAACACTGACAATAAAGCTTTGTTTGTTTTTCTGATTGCATTCTTGCACATAACTACTGAAAACTGTAACAATACGAATCTGATGAGGAAATACTTCATACACTTCCTTCTTCCTCTTACCACTAGATCCTTTGCACCATATTCCCAGCTGAGATGGTGGTCATGTGATCTTGTCACAGACTTCTGATGATGACACTTCCACAATGATAAACAAATAGGTTTAACCTGATCTAGAATTCTATTATCTCAAAAGCAAAGAGCCAAGTTTATTACTTTAAAAATACTAGATAAAATAAAAGAGGAAAAATTAAAACTGGTGGATTTGAAGAGGATGCTCATAGAATGGGGCCCTCCTAGGGTCATTATAGATGGATGAACTCAGAGGACCGAAATGGTCTTCCTTATCTGCAATGATTTTGTGATTAGCAAATAAACTGGGACAGAAAGCCTAGCCATCCTGTGGATCATTTACCTTTAAAGTATTGATTGTACAATTTGGACCAATTTTCCCTTCCCTCTGCCCATGTGTTGTACAACGCCTGCCCAGGGATCAACAGATGAAAACCGAAAAGTCTGCCTGGCCGATTCGCCTGTCTGCCAACTGTAAGGCTGGATGGACAACGAAAATTCAGAGACAATTGCGCTTTCAATTACCTTAATTGGCCTCTTAACTGTCAGCGGGCGCGCTTCTGACTTTTGCACTCTCCTGCTGACTGAAATATTGCATGAGCACAGGATGATGTTGGGACGCTCATTCAACGTCTGCTCATACGATCGGGTCACACACGCCTGCCCGTCAAGCTAAAAATCCTGCCTCTTATTTCCACATGGCAATCTGCACCTGTAGCACCCCAATCTTATTTACTATACTCCGTGCTTTCACATACCTGCACAGCAACCTTCATGACAACCTTCTCCCTTACTCTGACTCCACTTATTAAATTACTATTCTCAATAATAGTACTATCTGTCCCTCCCAGTATTTTGTGCACCCTGGTATTCCTCTCTAATACTCTCTCCTGGTTACCATATCCCTGCCAAGTTAGTTTAAAGCCCCCCCCCCACCAACAGCACTAGCAAAATGCCCCGCATGGAACTCAGTCCCAGCTCTGTTCAGGTGCAACCCATCCGGCTTGTACGGGTGCCATCTTCCCCAGAGCCAGTCCCAGTGTTCCAAGAATCTAAAGTACCCCCTCCTACTCCAGTGAGTTGTTTAATTGCTTACCACAATTCACGATTGGACGTGGCAGGACTGCAGAGCTTAGATCTGATCTGTTGGTTGTGGAATCGCTTAGCTTTGCCTATCACTTGCTGCTTATGCTGTTTGGCACGCAAGTAGTCCTGTGTTATAGCTTCACCAGGTTGACACCCGCCTCATTTTTAGGTATGCCCGGTGCTGCTCCTGGCATGCCGTCCTGCACTCTTCATTGAACCACGGTTGATCCTCTGGCTTGATGTTAATGGTAGAGTGGGGGACATGCTGGATCATGAGGTTACAGATAATGTTCGAGTACAATTCTGCTGCTGTTGATGGCCCATAGTGTATCATGGATACCCAGTCTTGAGTTGCTAGATCAGTTCAAAATCTATCCCATTTAGCACGATAGTAGCGGCACACAACACAATGGAGGGTATCCTCAATGTGAAGGCAGGAATTCATCTCCACAATGACTGTGAGGCTGTGAGGTGGTCACTCCCACCAATACTGCCATGGACAGATGCATCTGCGGCAGGCAGTTTGGTGAGGGTGAGGTCAAGTATATTTTTCCCTCTTGTTGGTTTCCTCACTACCTGCCGCAGACCTAGTCTAGCAACTATGTCATTTAGGACTTGGCCAATTAGATCAGTCGTGGTGCTACCTAGCCACTTTTGGTGATGGACATTGAAGTCCCCCACCCAGAGTACATTCTGTGCCTTTGCCACCCTCAGTGCTTCCTCCAAGTGATGTTCAACATGGAAGAGCACTGACTCATCAGCCGAGGGAGGGCAGTATGTGGTAATCAGCAGGAGGTTCCTTGCTCATGTTTGACCTGATGCCATGAGACTTGATGGGGTCTGGAGTCATTGTTGAGGACTCCAAAAGCAACTCCCTCCCAAGTGTTTAGCACTGTGCCGCCACCTCTGCTGGGTCTGTCCTGCTGGTGATGGCGGTGTCTTGGGCATTATCTGTAAGATATGATTCTGTGAGGATGACTATGTCAGGCTGTTGTTTGACTAGTATGTGAGACAGCTCCCCAATTTTAGCATTGGCCCCCAGATATTAGTAAGGAGGACTTTGCAGGGTTGGCAGGGCTGAGATTGCCGGTGTCATTTTCGGTGCTTAGGTTGCAACCAGGTGGTCCATCCAGTTTCATTCCTTTTTTGTGACTTTGTAGTGGTTTGTTACAACTGAGTGGCTTGCTAGGCCATTTCAGAGGGCATTTAAGAGTCAACCACCTTGCTGTGGGTCTAGAGTCACATGTAGGCCAGGTAAGGATGACAGATCTCCTTCCCTAAAGGACCTTAGTGAACCAGATGGGTTTTCACAATACTCAACAATGCTTTCATTTAATTCCATATTTTTATTGAATTCAAATTCCACCATCTGCCAAGGTGGGATTTGAACCCTGGTCCCCAGGGCATTATCCTGGGTCTCTGGATTACTAGTCCAGCGACAATATCACTACGCCATTGCCTCCCCTCAAAACCAGGTCTAATCTGCATACTTTGGGTTTCAGGCACCTACCTCATCAAAGTCAGACATAAATGGAGACAGCTGCCTCTGGGAACCACCATTGTGCAATTTAGAAACTGCCTGCATTCCTCCCCTTGCACAAATGGCAGAGGCCAGGTTCAGGGGAGGGACTTCTGGATTTGGGCCTCTGCTGGCATTTCTGCACAGACAGTCTCAGCAATGGTGTGAAAATTGAGGCCAGTGTATAAGAAGACTGAGGAGATGCATGTCTAGTCCCACCTCTCACCCATGCGAAGGGCTCAGATCAAAGTAGGTTTTGGAAGGTAATTAGGTAAGCCCATGGACTTTGCCATGCTAAGATTAGGACACGTGAATGTGCATCGTGATAGTCAAATGGGAAGTTTCACTGTTGTCAAACTCTTCATCTTCATCTTGCAGGAGAAAAGAGCACACAATACTCATGGCAACAATCATTCCATAGATGCAGTGGCCCACCAGGCAGCATTCACATCAACAGAGGAGGAGGAGGCCCTTGACCTTGGCAGGGCGGCCACAGTGGAGGTGGTTAGTGATGGCAAGATGGGTCTACAGCACAGAAAGAGTGAAAGCTTATTGAATGCTCCTTGGAGCAACTTCCTAACTTGCGCAGCCATATCTATTCATTCTCATTTGATGTGCTGCCAGATGTCTAATGAAGCAGCTGCTAAGAGTTAGGCGGGTGAGTAACTGATATGTCCTCTCCTGCAGGACTGATGCCAGAGGAGCAGCAGCAGCTGAGTGTGGTGAATGTGGTGACCTCAGACGGGTAGTCATTGGGTCTCCTACCTCACCTGCTTAGGGATTTGTCTATTCCTGGCATACAAAGACTGGTTCCAGTGGACAGGGTGGATGAGACCAATCTAAGGTTTAAAGGTTTGGTAGGCAGATCAGCACCGTGTTGTAGAATGTGTAGAGCTCAACAAGATGCAGAAGGCGTGCTGGTGACCCACTGAATCCGGATTTATCTCCAGCCAGGTAGACTCGCCTTGTCACTGCTGTCTTTAAAAAAACTTAATTAAGTCTAGAATCCCATGGACAGGGAAAATGTTGAAGGCTCTGGCTGTCACCTCACCTGGCTACAAAGGAACATGGGTTGGATTTATGCGTTTAACTATGTACTTGTGGCCTCCAGCAGTTGCTGTCCAATTAACTATTTAATAACAGTGAACATCGATAGCCTCACCATTATTTTTACCACAAATTCTGGGCCAGGTAATGTGAAAGGCCAACTTTATTAATATTGAAAACATCATTTACAAGGCTATCTGGAGGACAGTTTTAAAATGTCTACCTTAAAGAAAGATTGACATCGGAATTTTCAAAGCATTTTGCGATAGAATGAAATGATCCACACACCGCTTTAATACACTAAAGCTAGATATACATTAATGTGTTTAGTTTGTTGTTAAAACCTTGCACCAGTCCTTTTTTATGACAGATAGGAATGGGGTTAGCTATCTGCTGTTTAGATTCTTTCAGTGAACTCAAGGATATTTTCTGCAAGACATAATAAGATCCAGACAACTTTCAGAATATCATTATGGAATGAAAGCTGGACTAACTATCTTGAATAATCTCCTTACTTCTTTCAGCAACAATAACCCAGAGAAGCACGAGGATTTTACTTCCATAAAAACATTTTTTTCCGTTACTAATTATGGAACATTTTCATATGAATCTTTCATTACCCTGCTTTAATTTATTTTTTCATGGGATGTGGGCTTCATTTGCTGCCCTTCCCTAATTGTCCTTGAACTGGCTTGCTAGGCCATTTAAGAGGGCAGTTAAGGGCCAACCACATTGCTGTAGGTCTGGAGTCACATGTAGGCCAGAGCAGATAAGGATGACAGACTTCCTTCCCTATAGGGTATTAGTGAACCAGACGGGTTTTTACAACAATTAATGATATCTGAGACAAGCTTACAATTTAGGTTTTAGTAATTGAGTTGTCATTCCATCACCTACCATGGTGGGATTTGAACCAATGGCCCCAGAGCATTAGTTTGGCTTTCGGGATTTCTAGTCCTGTGAGATTATTATTACACCACTATCTCCTCAATACTTAGCATGTGAGGTTGCTCAAATTGGAGTATTTTTCACTGTAGGAGGCTTAACAGTATTTATATGTATATGATAGCATGTAATACCCATACAATAATATCAGAATGCCAAAGACATATGACTGATTAACTGTAAGAGCTCAAATTTACTGACCTACTAACCAGGAACATTTTTTCCAACAGAAATTTTAGTTCATAAGGATATTAGAAGTTTGGCAAGGAGAGAGGATGTTTAAATTTTCGCACAACTTTCAAGAAAGGATACATAAAGATGTGTTCCCTTTTTGACACAGCACACAAAAACCTGCAACACCTACAGCTGCAGCATGCTTGCTGACACTAACTATAGTGGAGGGGTTGCCGTCCACAGGTCTCTTGTGTCCCTGACTCTTGATGAATTCCTGGTGGGTTGATTTTCAACTTACTGCCTGGGAAATGAAAATCGGGGTAGAATTTCCCTCTCCTCGGGCAGGCGTGGAGGGTGGGCCCTGGAACAGCTGCGAAACAGACTGACCGGGTGCCAATCATGATTTCACTCTGGGCGGGCCAATTAAAGTCTGCCCAGCATGAAAAGTGGCTCCGTACTGGCCGGGAGCGGGGGCGAGAGCCTGTCGGCCGCTGGGCTCAATGGCGACCCGGTGGCTGGTTTAAAAGCAGCCCAGGCAGCCCCTGGAAGACTGCCACGGAGGACATCCCCTGAACCTTTGTGATGGACCCAAGTGCAGCTGGACACAGCAGGTGGGAGGGCAGGTTGGGTGGGCACTCGGCCCCCCAGCTTTTCTGATGCGTGCCTCCCTGTCCTACTGGAGGAGGTGGCAACCAGGAGGGACACCCTAGTCCCTAGGGACGGGAGGTGGAGGCCACCACATCTTACCAAGAGGGGAAGGAGGAGGTGGCAGCAATGGTGAGCAGCCGTAGCGTGGTGCGGCGCACATGCGTGCAGTGCCGTGAGTGCTTCAATGACCCGCTGCGCTCAGGAAGAGTGAGTACCATGTTGGGTCAGTGTGCAGATGTGTTAAGGTCGGACCATCCCCCCGTGGATCTCAGGGGCACTAGAGTCTGAGTGCCAACTGTCAATCACGCGGGAGCTGGCGAAGGGAGCGAGCCCTGGCTGCTTGTATTGAGTGCCTTGCAGCTTGAGGGCCACAACTTGGAAGTGCTCTGCCAGGTGCTCCTCAGCTGGGGTTGGCCAGGCTACAATGGTGCTGCAGGTACAGAGCAGACCAATCAATGCTCCTCTGTTTTTCAGGAGAAGACGGCCCACAATATTATAGAAAGGTCGCAGACTGGCGTCCTAATCCTCTCGATATACAAGCAAGATGCCCTGGAACTCACGAGTCCCACGTGCAACTGGGCATGGAGCGGCAGGGGTGCCAGACAAAGGTAAGTGCACAGTTCACAGAGGTGTCACTTTCGGCTTGTGCAACCATCCCAGTGTAGTCTAGTCACTGATGTGAGCCTCGAACCTGGAGACCCCATTGATCATTGGATGACAATGGCACCGTGATACAGATCTCCATTGTCTCACCAGGGTACCTGGCATGCACAGTGACAGAGTGATGATTTTAACTAATGACATGTCCTAGTTCTCCCTTTTAGGTGCGCCAGCAGGCATTCGCTCTCCGGACCCCAAGGCCACCCTTGACACCGGAGGACCATCGGGCATTATGTGCACCTGCATCACACTCATTCTCTGAGGCAGGCACCAGTGCAGATACCTTCACCTTGGTGGGCGTTTGAATGGTGGCTAGTATCTCGGTGCACATTGGGGAGGGCACTTCAGAGTCGCTTGAGGTGCAAGCGGAGGCAGAGAGTGCCCAGGGCACTGGCAGTCAGAAGACTGCTGGGGACCAGGACGATGCTCAGTTGAAGGCTGATTATGAGCCTCTGGTGTCGTCCATTAGGTAGCTGATACTGGAAGTCCAATGACGTGTGTGGGAGGATCTGCCGGAGATCCATGAGGGTATGCGTGCCATGGTTTCTGTAGTGGAGAAGTCCATGCAGAGAATGAGCACTGTGTTGACCATCATGGTCGAGCGCACACTGCCTTCTTCATTGAGGGAGTGGCGACTCTCATGGACAGGCAGCTCCAGGGACAGAATGACGGGTTCCTGGAGTTGTGCTCAGATCTGCAAGCCCTCACGCAGGCACTGACCTCAGGTGGTCAGTGTCAGTGTGGGAGATGGATGAGGCACCCAGTGTCCCAGCTAGGTGCCCGTCCATCAGTGGTTTACAAGGGGGTCCACAGCGACCTCATGGATGCACACAAGCTGCCTGTCATCTCTGCAGGCTCCTCTCAGGGCACACTAAATGACAGCAGCAGCTCCTCCACCCCTCTGCCAGTGACTGTGGCATCTGATGAGGATGCGGCGAATGGGGAGATGCCAACAATGGCACTGGCTGCTCCCTCCCAGGTGGGACCAGCACAGGCTCCACTAGCCAGAGGACACCCGCCAAGGTCATCAAGGCCAACATGACAGCAGAGTCAGCAGGCTGTTTCCAATGTCAGTGTCAGCGAGCAGAGAGCACCTAGACATAGCATCCATAAATGTAAGTTGAAGGCGCCATGAACACAAGAGGGACTGGTTGCAGGTGATTTTTAATTAATTTATGTTTACTTTATCTATACTGGTCTGGGAATGAAGACCAGAGAAGTTTATGTAAATAGTTTGGAATTGACAAAATGTGATAAATTTTGCTTTTGTCGTCATGGCCTGAATATGCTTCACCTTTTTATTTTATTGGTGCAGGGTACACCAGTATTTAATGCTGGCTGTAAGTGGCTCTGAAATTTACTGCACAGGCACTGAGTATTCAAATGAAAGGGTCCTTTCAGACATCCAGGTTGGAGGTGGCAGCCCTGGCATACAGTTGACACTCATCTTTGGCATCCTAGTTGAAGGAGCATTGGATCAAGGCGTCCCTGGTGTCCCTGCCTCCTTGCATGTTACCAAGGTCAGGCTCCAAGCCCTCAGCAGTCTCCTCAGTGTGGTCCTCTTCTGACTTACTACTGGACTCATCATCTGTGGCCTGAGCAGCTGTGTCAAGATCCTCTTCCTCCAGTGGGTCCCCCCTTGCCAGTGCCAGATTGTGGAGACCTCAGCATGCAACCACCATCACTGACACCCGCTCTGTGTGGTATTATTGTGCACCCCCTGAATGGTCCAGGCATTGGAAGTGCATCTTGAGAAGACCTATGGCCCTCTCTATCACCACCCTTGTGGAGGCATGGCTCGTAATATAATGCTTCTCTGCCTCTGTTCTTGGGTGACCGAGAGGCGTCAAGAGCCACCTCTTCAATGGATGGTCCTTGACACCCAGCAGCCATCCATCCAGTTGGGCTAGAGCACTGAATAGCCTTGGCACCTGTGAGTGGTCTGAGGATGTAAGCATCATGGGAGCTGCGGGGTACCTTGCACAGATTTGCAGAATCTGCATCCTGTGATCACACACTATCTGCATGTTCATGGAGTGGAACCCCTTCCTGATGACAAAGACACTCGGCTGACACTGGATGGCCAGATGTGTGCATTTGATGGCACCCCGGACGTGGGGGAACTCAGCAATCGCTGCAAAGCCTCTGGCTTACTCAGCCTGACTGGCCTTGTCTGTACTGTAAAGAATAAAGGGTAGTACCTGTCTGAACAGAGCTTCTGTCACCAGATTGATGCAGCTATGGACAGCTGATTGGGAGACTCCTCACAGATTCCCCCACTGAACCCTAGAAAGAGCTGGAGGCTTAGAGGTGAGGGCCCATGTGACCTTCAGAGCCAATGGCATGGGGTGTCCACCCATGTAGTCGGAGCTGATCTCAGACCCAATCATCTGGTAAGTGGAATTCATGCTCTCCCTTGAGAGGCGGAGCCTCCTTTGGCATTGCACCTCGGACATATTGAGGTAGCTGCATTGCTGCCAGTAAACCTTGGTAGCAGGATAGTGGGGTCTTCTGTGGGCCCTTCCGCCTTGGACTACCTGCTGGCCTGCACCCCTTGCACGCCTCTCCTCCCACAGGTCCCTCCCCTGGAAGCTGCACAGGGACACGTGGCCTCCCCTCCCTTCTGCCCCTCGCTTCCTCCTCCTCGGAGGTGCCTCCAGTGGAGGGAAGGCTGTCTGATACCTGGAAGGGTCCACGCGATCTGAATCCTCCGAGGGCATTGCAGACAATGAAACCTGGAAATGCTAAGAATGAAGCCCGGAACAGAGATGACGCTGCCAATTACCAATAAGCAACCAGCAGCAAACTATCTCCAGAACTCCTCACTACTCACACTGGCAGCGCTGCTGACACTTTTTATCCGGCCCTTGGATAAGGCTTGTGAAAATGTTGCCTGGCTGCCTATCTGTTTTGCCCTTGTGACGAGCTGGAAATCGCACAGGCAAGGAAAAATCGCATTCAATTGGGCTCTTAAGGGCCTGATGTGTCTGCTTAATTAATGGCGGGTGCCACTCCAACACCCATGCGCACCCACCAAGCAAAATATTGCGTGAGTGCATGCTAACTTTGGGATGCTCGCCTGACATCATCACGTAATATTTTACTCCCAATCGGGTCAGTTGCGCCCCCGCACGCGGGATGTAAAATTCTGCCCCAGGAGCTTTTTGAATAATGGATGGTCAATCTGTTTTGCCAGCTTTACATGCAGATATCAAGTCAAAAATCTAGCCTGTGTGGTCAGCGTTATAATTACATCTAGAGGGTGAGTGCCTGAGTAGTCATGTGTGATATGTGGTGAAAGGGGTGATGTTAGAAGAGAGTGGTGCAGGGTGCTGTTTGGTCTGGATGAAGGTTCTTCATGGGAACAAAATGATCCCTTTTTCCAAACAAGCCTTGCAAAATTTTGGTGGGATCAGTTTCACCAAGTAACATGTGCCTGTGTCTTGTAGGTGTACATGACCCTTGGGGTTGGAGAGGTGTAACTCTTCCTTTGGCATCTGACAAGGGGGTAGTGCCTAAGGAAACCCAAGTGCAGGCCAAGTGCTGTGGAGACCTAGCATCAGTGCGTTACATCTCAGAATATTCCCCACCCTGGTAGTACTTCAAACTGACAAAAAGAATTTTGAGAGCCTACATCTGCAATTATGCAATAACATCTTACAACTCAGCTGACCAAAGGATTTGACTCTCGCCTATGTGATAACCTTTATGTGTCTTTATGTGTCAATGTTTCTTGGGAGATAAAGGAAATATATTCATTGGTACAGTTTCTAATTTCCAGACACAATGTCTGTCTGGCAGTATGGAGAGCAAGGTGTTATGATATGGCAGGCAGTATTTGCCAGGCTGACCAAATCCACTAAGGAAACATGGCCATGTTATCACAATGGTTTTGAAATTTGCATTTATTACGAGAAAGTTTGTACATTGAATTCAGAAGTAATGAGTCCACTAACCCCTTTAGAGAATTCAAAAATTAAATTTAAATATTTCTTAACAAAAAAAAAGAATGAAAACACATACACAAGATTACACTTACACTGTTACTTAATATTATAACAAATTCCAAAATGCCTACTTAACCTGACTCCTAACTACACACCCCCTTTAAGGCAACAGTCCAAAATAGATTTTAAATGTAGAGAGGAAATCTAGCAAGGTTACCACAGCACCCACTCGGAGGTAGAATTCCAGAGGCTTTTTAACACAACTTTGGCTACTGGAACAGTAGGCTTCTGCAAAGTGGCTAAAGGCTGTTTCCCCAAGTCTGTTTCATGCAGTGTATCTTTTAGATTTTATACAGCCACTACTGATACAATCTTCTATCCTTCTTTAAATATATTTCTTCTTCTTTAATCTGTAAATCACATTGTTTCCATATGTCTTTGGAATTTACTTTTCTCATACCATTGTTACAAAATAGAGATAGTTTAAGTAAGTTATATTGGTATTTTTAGGCATAAGAAATGAGTTTTAGCTTTAAGGCTTAAGTTTGATTTGCATTTATGTATCTGCGTGTTAAGAAAGGTCAAATGGAGTTTTAGTTTTACTTTAAAAAGGTGCTTGCATTTTTAATGAGAGTTTACGACTTAAGAAGTTAAGCAAACACAAGCAGAATTGGACTGTTGCCTAGAAAGAGGGTTCCATAGAGGCAGGTCCCTCCCACAGACACAAACAGAAAAGCTAGAGACAGCAGTTTGTTTTGCAAAGCTGTTGGAGTTCAGCTTGTTTTGAAGACAGCTGCTAAGCAGAAGCAATCTAAAAGATTGCCAGTCCCAAGCTAAAGAAGGGACTCAAAAATCCAGGGGAGTTGAATAGGAGAAAGTCTCAAGCAGATCTCCTAGTCAAAGGAAGGACAAGAACCTGGAAAGGGTCCTGTTAAGTGAAGTTAAGAGTGAGGGTCAGAGAGAAAGGCTCCAAGCTTCAGATTTAAAGAGACAAAAGCTGCAGAAGGCAGGTTTAAAATGAAAACAGCTTGCAAGAGGCAAGAAGGTCCAAAGAGACAACTGAAGGTCTGTAACCCTTTGTTAAGGGCATGTGAAACAGTGGTACTGTTGATGGCTGAGTCAGTGAGAGGTAATACATGGAAGACAGCTTGAATGCATGTAGTGACCCAGGGGAGAGGAAAATCAGAAGGAGAGTTCAAAACCCTGGAGGTGAATCCTTTCAGAAGGCATTTGAGAGAAAGTGTCAGTTTGGGAGAAGATTCCAAGGTGAGCCCTTAGAGAGCAGAGATTGGAAACCCTGAAGTGAAAGACGGAGTTCAGTGAGACTGGTTGGCTCACGGTGTGGCAAGCATCTGGGGGGAGTTGAGGAGAGACCCCTAGCATCTAGTTGAGGCAAAATCTGTCACTTACTTTCAGAATGTGGTGTGTCCGACCACAGGTTGCCTATTGGTTTACATGGACTGTGTATTTACTGTGAACATTAAAGTATAAGATAACTTTGTAACTTGTGTTATCCTTATAAAACTCTATATATCTGTAAAGGTATAGGGGTGGGTGAAGGAATATTGTAATAGAGTTCATCTTTTCTTGCTGAATAAATGTTTTATTCTTTTGTTAAAAGTTCATCAGCTGACTCCAGTGTCCCTGTTCAGTGTCTTCATGTATCGAAACAAACAAATTAAACATTAGGATCTATCAAGCTGGGGTTCCACTCTAGGATCAGGCTTGTCCAGGGGTAGTAACCTCAGCTGGGGATTATGACACTATAGAAATCTTTCATGTTATCAATATGGCCTTTCCCTTTTGGGAAAAATAAACGTAATAACCTTTCCTTTTTTATCCTGTCAGTTGTAAAACTTTATCATGGGAAGAATTTTCCCCCCATCGGGGGTGGGGAGGAAGTTCAGGAGCAGATGCATGCGGGCACACTTCCGATCGGTGCCCCCAATTGGGGGCGTGCCGCCATTTTATGTGGGTGGGCCAATTAAGGCCCGCCCAGCGTGACATCCGCCAAGAAGTGCTATGTGCTCCCTCTGCTGGCACGGGGGGATTCCCTAAGCCGGGAGAACCCTCTTTTGTGCATGCACACGAAAGAGCGCACTCAGCTCCCTGAGGCTAAGTGCTGCTTCAGGGAGATCGGCACCAAAGTTAAAAATGGTACATGTAGAGAAATGAAATTTCCCTGACATGTCCCCTCATGTGACACTGTCACATGAGTTGTGACAAGTCCATCACTTTTAAGTAAACTTCATTAAATTTTTAAAAACCAACATGAAACCAAATCCCTCCCGGATGAGGTTTCATGCTTTTTCTGAAGCCCACCAGGGCTCCCAGCCTGCCTGCCAACATTAAAGTTGGATAGGCAGGCCCATTAACTAGTCTAATTACTTTTTAAAAGGCCTCAGTTGGTCATTGACAGGTCAGTGGGCGCACAGCTGATTTGGCTGCGCCCCCGCCGACCTGAAAATTGAAATGACGCGGGGTGACACCAGGAGTTCGACCCAACGTTATCTCGCATCATTTTAAGTGTCAGCGGGCGGAATTAATGGTAAATTAAAATAACTGAATTAAAAACTGGTTTAACAGTAGAAAGCAGATTAGCTGGCAGCTTCGTAGTCCCAGCAGCGCCAGAGGCAAGTAGAAGCTGCTG
Organism: Carcharodon carcharias; assembly: GCF_017639515.1. Taxonomy (NCBI): domain Eukaryota; kingdom Metazoa; phylum Chordata; class Chondrichthyes; order Lamniformes; family Lamnidae; genus Carcharodon; species Carcharodon carcharias. Next base: position 34,177,143 of record NC_054468.1, on the reverse strand, counting down.
CTGGGACTACACGCAGTCCAGGAAGAAGAAGAGTGATAGATCCCCAACTTCAGATAAGTCAGGGTCTTTTGGTAGGTCCTGCCTGGCAGACCTCAACAAGGTGGGGGGGGGGGGTGGTGGTGGTGGTGGTAGGCAGCGTACAGGCCACCTGTTCTATATTGTGAGTCCCTGGGCTTTCAAATATGTTGGCAGTGGACCGTAAATTCACCCCCACATTTCAGGAAGGATGTGGTAATGGTGAGAGACGGTACACAGGAGATTTATGAGCATGTTGTCAGGACGGGAAAATTTTAGCAATGAGGAAACATTGGGGAGGGTGGAGTTTTTTTTCTTTGGAACAGAGAAGGTTGAGGTGATGCTTAATTAATGTGATAAGTGACCTAGTCAGAGTGGCTAGGAAGGACATATTTCCCTTAGCAGAGAGGTCAATAACCAGACGTCATAGATTTAAGGTAATTGGTAGGAGGATGAAGGGAGAGTGGAGGAAACAATTTTTCACCCAGTCAGTGGTGGGGATGTGGAATGTAGGCCAGGTCACCAGCTCTTCTTTGAATAGTGCCATGGGATTGTTTGCATCTACCCAAGAGGGCAGGCAAGGCCTTGGTTTAATGGCTTATTCAAAAGACAGCATATTTGAAGGCCCGGGAACTCACAATATAGAACATTGTGTCCCTTTAAGAAGCTCAACATGCAAGTAAGCCAGGTACCTGGATTTCATCATGTGACCAGGAGCCACAATCTTTCTTTGCACTGTAGCACTTTAGACAGCAGGTTGTTTTTCAAGTTGCTCTCCTGATTATATTGATTTAGCTGTAAATAAATCCCACCAGAGATCCTCAAGTAAATGGACTCCACATACCTCATTTGTGTTACAAATAGAAAGCACAAGAATATCACTACAAAGGTTGTGTCCTTAAGTCTTTGTAATAGGGCTTCAACCCATGACTTCCTGACTCAGGAGTGAGAGTGCTAACACTGAGTAAAGGTTGACACCTTACTCACAAATAATGCAGGAAAGAATATGTTTATTTATTATATGTGATGAAATTTGTTAATAGTTCCAAGTCATGGGAGTAGGTAATGAACATAAAGGAGGTTAACAATCTTCAAATTAATCTGAAGTGTTCAGCGCTGTCGGATTCATCTTAACTGTGAGCCCCACTTTCAAGGGATAACACTACAATAAATCAGGCTGTAAATGCACAATATTTTGTGATTTAATTAATTTTTTAGTTGGAGAAAGTTAGTCAATATGTAACAGCATCAAAGTGGCAGTGCAAATCTGATGGGTACTGCTACAAAAGCAAAGTACTGCGGATGCTGGAAATCTGAAAGCAAAACAGAAAATGCTGGAAAGACCTGCTGAGATTTTCCAACATTTTCTGTTTTTGTTATATTCAATCTGATGGCTAGTCCAGTTAGAAAGTTTAAACATATGTCAGATGTGTGACTTGTGGCATAATGTTGCTGTTATTGAGCAGGAAGATAACATTGCTTCTGCACATACTCAGCTGCTCATTCATGAAATGTTAACATAATTAGGATGCCAGAATGCCATGATTTAAACTGATCACATGGAAAGAATAATGAACATGACCAACAGCATGAAGGAGGATAATTGGACAGTAAAAAAAGTACCACTAGAAGGATGCTGATTGCATAGTAAAGGCAAAACATGGATATGGTAGTAGAGTGATTATGTTACTGGACTAGTAATCCAGAGGCCTGGACAAATAAACATAGACCTAAGTTCAAATACCATCATGGCAGCTAGAAGTTTAAATTCAGTTAATTAAATTCTGGAATGTAAAAGAAAAGCCAGGACTTTGTGCTCCAGGTGCCAAGTCCTGTGGTGGGAAGTCAGAGAGACTCCTGCTGCAGAGTCTAGTGAGTAAACCTGCTGAATTGCACAATGCTGGGCTTATTAATTATGCGACCGGGGGTTTCCGATTCGCGTGGCAGAGCAGGCAGGAAGTCGCCATATTCGGGCGCCATATTTAAAAGGCACGAGGACCGCTATTCATTTATTGGGCCAGGAGTTTGGACCTAGATATGGCTGCCAGGAAACAGCAAGTACCGGCCCCGAGGTTCAGTGATGTTTCGCTGGACACATACTACTACAAACCATGGAGGACAGGAGCGAGGTCCTTTTGCCAAGGGATGGGAGGAGGAGGCCCACCTGTCTCACCATACCTGCATGGGAGGAGGTTGCCAGGGTAGTCAATGTCAATTCCATTCAGAGAAGGAACACCCTGCATAGCAGGAAAACAAGGAATAACCTATTCCATGCTTGCCAGGGTAAGTGAACCCTTTAATCCTCATACTCACCTCACTGAATAGGAACTGGGACATGGGCCTCAATGGCAAGGACACCATCAGTGCTGCTTATACATAACAGCCCTTTGCAAGGTGCTGGGGTGTAAACTTATAGCCCCCCCTGCAGTCTATGTGGTCTGCTGTGTTTCGGGTTCAAAGACAGCTTTCTCTGTGAGAGTCTTTATTGAATTGATCACAAAATGGCAGCTTACAGAGCTTCCTTCTTGGCAGAAGCCACATGACTACAGAAAGCCATAAAGGACAAGTAGCACAGTTGCATTTCAAAACCTAAACACCTCCCTTTTCATAATGAACAAAAGATCCAAACACCCCCTTTTCTTAACAGAAGACGTTTTCATGCACGATCATGTCTAACTGTGAGTTACCCAAGTTACCCACTATACACCCACTATTCTCATGCATTAACAACTGGTTGTTCTAATACCCACTCTCTGCCCCTGCATTACATACCTAGCCTTTAAATCGTGCAGGTCTCTTAATGTTATGTGTGCACGTTGTCATTGGCTGTTCGTCTGGGTGATGCCCCTTGTCCAGAGAGTGTTGTCCCCAAGATTATTGATGCTGTGATAACTGTTGTTGTTTTATTGCCATTGTTGGGGCCTGTGGACATCTTGGGATTAATGGCAGTTTTATACTCAGTACAGCTGGTGATATCCCTTCTCCCTGGCTGGCCAATTGCTGTGAAGGAACAGCTTCACTAGGTGTGCGTATATGCCTGTGGTTACGCTAATATATTTGGACGTTCACTTCCATCATGTATAATTGAGGCGACAATTTTTCTGCACATGTCCAAGTTTCCACTTGGGTTGACTCCTGTTGAGACCGTTAAAGGCTTGTACCCTGACAGGCTCTCCAATGATCAGCTCTGGCAGTAGTTTGGTGGTCCTGTCAAAATTAAATTTGGCTTTTTGCCATTTCACCTTGATTTTCCCACTCACGGCTGTTACTACTTCTGGCTGCAGTAGTTTTTTTGCTACTGGAAGGGTGGTTTGTGTGTAACATGACATAAATCTTTGGACTGGACTACTTTCCATGCCTTCAGTCAGTGTGTTTCTCCATTCGAGGATTGCCTTGTGCTAGATTTGCTTGATTTATTGATGACTCCTTTGGCAATTTTCACTGCTGCCTCAGCCTTTCCATTTGACTGGGGATAGTGTAGAGATGATGTGTGGTGTTGAATTTCCCAGTCCTTTATGAAATGGCTGAGTTCTTCACTTGTGAACTCTGGGCCATTGTCACTCATCTCAATGTCTGGGATGCTGTCACTCTGATAGCACCGGTGTACAAGCATTGTACAGTTGTGCATATATGTTCAATTGCACTTTATGAAGGTCTGCAGGGTTTTTATTGCTTCTGTTCACGTTAATGCCTGTGTGCACCACTCTCCCCCATTTCAAGGGGCCTACCCAGGATGGGTCTTTATCGCCCTTAATCATGCCTGCACATGGAGGCATCGATCTTTGCCAAGGCCCTTGTGAGCCGTGTGCGAAAAGCCTCCTATACACGCTGTTCCCTTGCCCTCCACTGCCTAGTCTATAGAGCACCTTTACATTATCAGGACAGTAAATTAGGATTCCCCTTCAGCTGTCCAGTTGAGCTGACCTTCAGGTCCGCCTACCCACTGACCCTCCTCCCAACCAGCATTTTATGAGCAGAACATTGAGGGTGTGGACAGTGTCTCAACATCAGGATGGTGTGTGTTTCTTTTGAGACAGTTTCAAAGACTTTCTACTCTCCACCTTTAACCCACACCTTCCCCCCACCCCATTATCATTCATCCCCCGGTGTTACCTTTAACCTCCTAGCCATCACCTTTGAACCCACACCCAATATCTCTGCAGTCCATCACCATCATCAATTACCTGTCTTCCCTCCTCAATGAGCCCACCCCAGTCACAATACCCATGTCTATCCTTATCCTGCCCACACCTAGGATCAGCATTCACCTCTGTGTCCCCTCCAACAACACAAAGCAGCCCTTCACCCACCACCGATGGACCCTCACCCTCCTACTCTCCTGCGTCTCACTGCTCATTTTAACTGTTACTCCCCCACCCCCACTGGTTCAGTCATGTTTTGGATCGGTGTGAACTCCCCCAGGTGGGGCAGATACTAGGCCAGTGCGGTGGGGGGGGGGGATGGAGAGGAGAATTCCAGTCAGGTATTCATTTCAATCCCCTTAATAAGATGCTAAATGACTTCCTGATGACCGTTGGTGGGTGCAGCGACGGCAAGTTCCCACCGTCATTTCCCACCATTGAGAAGCTGATGTTTTCACTCATGTCATATTGTCCACCCCCGCCAACCACGGAAATTCCAGGCTTACTACCAATAATGGCAACCTTGGAACAAATGGATAAAAATCCATCTATTTCACTAATGTCCTTTAGGGAAGGAAAGTAGTGGGGAAAATTCTACAGTCCATTATGAAAGATTTAATAGCTGAGCATGTGGAAAACAGTGGCAGAATCAGACAGAGTCAGCATGGATTTATGAAAGGGAAATCATAGCTTGACAAATCTACTGGAATTTTTTGCGAATGGAACTAGTAGGGTTGATAAGGGGGAGCCAGTGAATGTGGTTTATTTGGATTTCAGAAGGCTTTCGACAAAGTCCTGCATAAGAGATTGGCATGTAAAATTAAAGCACATGGGATTGGGGGTAGTGTATTGAGATGGATAGAAAACTAGTTGGCAGACAGGAAACAATGAGTAGGAATAAACGGGTCTTTTTCCGAAAGGCAGGTAGTGACGAATGGGGTACTGCAGGGATCGGTGGTGGGACCCCAGATATTCATAATATATATTAATGATTTAGATGAGGGAAGTTAATGTAATATCTCCAAATTTGCAGATGACACTAAGCTGGGTGGGACCGTGAGCTGTGAGGAGGATGCAGAGATGCTTCAGTGTGATTTGGACAAGTTGAGTGAGTGGACAAATGTGTGGCAAATGCAGTATAATGTGGATAAATGTGAGGTTATCCACTTTGGTAGCAAAAACAGGAAGGCAGATTATTATCTGAATGGTTATAAGTTGAGAGAGGGGAATGTGCAACGAGACTTGGGTGTCCTCATACACCAGTCGCTGAAGGTAAGCATGCAGGTGCAGCAGGCGGTAAAGAAGGCAAATGGTATGTTGGCCTTCATAGTGAGAGGATTCGAGTACAGGAACAGGATGTCTTGCTGCAATTATACAGGGCCTTGGTGAGACCACACCTGGAATATTGTGTGCAGTTTTGGCCTGCTTATCTGAGGAGGGATGTTCTTACTATAGACGGAGTGCGGTGAAAGTTTACCTGACTGATTCCTGGGATGGCGGGACTGACATATGAGGAGAAATTGAGTCGGTTAGGATTATATTCGCTGGAGTTCAGGAGAATGAGGGGGGTTCTCATAGAAACCTATAAAATTCTAACACGACTGGACAGGGTAGATGCAGGAAGGATGTTCCTGATGGTGGGGAAGCCCAGAACCGGGGGCTACAATCTGAGGATATGGGGTAGACCATTTAGAACTGAGGTGAGGAGAAATTTCTTCACCCAGAGAGCAGTGAGCCTGTGGAATTCGCTACCACAGGACGTATTTGAGGTCAAAACATTGTATGTTTTCAAGGAGTTAGATATAGCTCTTGGCGTGAAAGGGATCAAAGGACATGGGGAGAAAGCGGGAGCAAGCTATTGAGTTGGTTGATCAACCATGATCATAATGAATGGCGGAGCAGGTTCGAAGGGCTAAATGGCCTACTCCTGCTCCTATTTTCTATGTTTCTATGAAATCTGCCATCCTTACACAGTCTGGCTTAGGTGTTAAGTGGTTGACTCTTAACTGCCCTCTGAAATGGCCTAGCAGGCTATTCAGTTGTATTCAAGACAATGACTCATCACCACCTTCTCAAGGGTAATTAGGGATGAGGAATAAATGCTGGCCTTGCCAGTGACAATCACATTCCCTGAATCAATAAACACTGCAGCCTGAAGGAAGCTAGTTTCACACACTGAAAGGCCTTCAATCTACCAGGGAATCACTCAGGGTGGAATTTCCATAGGTGTTCTCCATCTCATCCACTGTAATTCCAGCAGAAGAACTGTGGCAACTTCAAAAAAAGACAGATTATATGGCTTTTAAGCCATTTCTATGGCTCTTCGCTAAAACTCCCCTGGAAGTTAATTCCCAAGGTAGCTTGACTAAGTGGTACCACCCTCACCTCCAGGTCAGAATGTCATAGGTTCAAGACTTCAGAACTTGTGTACTGAGGGAGCACTACATTGGAGATTCAGTTTTTCAAATGAGATCCTGGGGCCCTGATGAGCATATAATATCCCTTGCCACTATTTGAAGAAGATCAGAAGAGTTCTCCTGGTGTCTTGGTCAAGGTTATGTCTCAGTAAACAGCAAGATAAAAGAGATTAACTACTTGTTAATACTCATTGCTGTTTGTGTGACCTTGCTGTGCTCCTAGGAGCAGGAGTAGGCTCTTCAGCCCTTTGAACCTGCTCTATTATTTAACTAGATCATAGCTGATCTTCTACCTCAATGTCATTTTCTCGCACTATGCCTGTATCCCTTAAAATCATTGGTATCTAGAAATCTATTGAGATCTGCTTTGAACATACTCAATGGTTGGACCTCCACAGCACTCTCGGGTAGAGAATTCCAAAGCTCTGACTGAAGAAGTTCCACCTTATCTTGTTCCTCAATGCCCTAACTCTAATTCTATATTGGCTACTACATTTATCTGCAGAACAACAGTAACTGTGTTTCAAAGGTGAAAAGTGTTTTGGGACATTTTCAGAACAAGTGCTGTATAAACGTAATTTCCTTTTTCTTAGGAAAGGGCCAAAGGCATGCCTCTATATGGAAAAATGGAAAACAAATTGAATTTACAATACTGCTCAATAATCTCTCACTTCATTAAGTAAAAGGATTGTAAAGGTGACCTTGTTAAGCATTTGTATGCTATCACAGGAGGCTTATTAATAATTGCTTTGCTCTCTGATCTGCATGGAATTTGAAAGCTGCTTGTGTTGGTATGCTCCAGACTCAGAGCTTTAACTCCATCAATACCAAACAATATAACAATAGGATAAACTCAGGGAAAACATAACAAACTCTCATACAGGGCTGCTAGGATATTAAAGGAAGTCGTTACTCAAATAGTGGATGCATTAGTAGTAATCTTCCAAGAATCCTTAGGTTCTGGAAAAGTCCCAGAAGATTGGAAAACTGCCAGTGTAACAACCTTATTCAAAAAATGAGACAAAAAACAGGTAATTATAGGCCAGTTAGCTTAACATCCATCATTGGGAAAATGTTAGAGTCTATTATAAAGGATGTAATAGGAGAGCGTTTTGAAATGCATAATATAATCAAGCAGAGTCAGCGTGGCTTCATGAAGGGGAAGCATGCCTGACAAATTTATTAGAATTCTTTGAGGAGGTACAAGCAGGATTGATAAAGGGAAACTAGTAGACATAATATATTTGGATTTCCAAAAGGCGTTCAATAAGATTTGATAAGGCTACTTAATAAGATAAGAGCTCATGGTGTTGGGGATAGTATAGTAGCATGGGTGGTGGATTGGCTGACTGTTAGAAGACAGAGGCCAGAATCTTCAGGTTGGTGTGTGAGGACAGGCCCCACTCGCCGACGCATAAAATGATGTGCGGTGACGTTGGGCGTGAGTCCCGACTTCACCTTGGGTCATTCAGACCAAAGTCGGCTGCACGCCTGCCAAACTGTAAAAGGCCTATTACAGCCATTTACATATCAATTAAAATACTTAACATAGCTGCCCATCCAACCTTAAGGTTGGCGGCCAGGCGAAGAGACCAGGCGGCCTTCGCATTTATCATGAAACCTCACCCATAGGCGGATGAGGTTTCATGAAGATTTTTAAACTTCAATAAAAATTTTCAATAAAATTAATTGACATGTCCCAGCTCATGTGACACTGTCACGTGAGGGGACATGTCTTAAATTTTTTTTCTTTCTCTATTTAAATTTTTAAAAATCCAACTAATCTCCCTGAGGCAACTCTGTGGCTTAGGGAGATTTCTGCACTCTTTCACACACGTGCACGAAAGAGCGCAGGCCCCAACTGAGCATACGTACCCCTGCCTGCACAGGGAGTGCTCAGCGCTTCCTGGTGCGCGTCACGCTGGGTGGGCCTTAATTGGCCAACCCAGCTTCCCTGACGGGGAGAAAATTCTCCCCAGAGAGTTGGGATAAGGGGGCATTTTCAAGATGGCAATCTGTAACTAGTGGAGTGCCACAGGGATCAGTGCTGGGGCCACAGTTATTTACAATATATATTAATGACTTAGATGAGGAAAATGCATGCATATTACCAAGATTGTGGAGAACACAAAAATAGGTGGGAAGGCAAGTGGTGAGGATGACACAAAGAGTCTACAGAGGGATATAGACAGGTTGAGTGAGTGGGCAAAAATGTGGCAGATGGAATATAATGTGGGAAAATGCGAGGTTATGCATTTTGGCAGGAAGAATAGAGGAGCTGAATATTATTTAAATGGAGAAGGACTGCAGAAAGCTACAGCACAGAGGGATTTGGGAGTCATCATGCATGAATCATAAAAAGCTAACATACAGGTTCAGCAGGTAATAGGGAAGACAAATGGAACGTTGGCCTTTATTTCAAAGGGAACGGAGTATAAAAATAGGGAAGCCTTGCTAAAACAACACAATGCACTAGTTAGACCACACCTAGAACACTGTGAAAAGTTTTGGTCCCCTTATCTAAGGAAAGATATACTTTCATTGGAGGCAGCCCAGAGAATGTTCACTAGGTTGATCTTGGGTATGGAGGGATTTTCTTATGAGGAGAGGTTGAGGAATTTGGGCCTGTACTCACTAGAGTTTAGAAGAATGAGAGGCGAGCTTATTGAAACATATAGGGAAGAATTTTCTCCCAACTGGGGGGGGAGCGGTTAGGCAGGAGTGGGCACGCAGCCAATTGCCACCCATGATTGGCTGCAAATCGCCATTTTAAGTGGGCAGGCCAATTAAGGCCCGTCCAATGTGACGGGCACCCCAAAGCGCTGAGCGCTCCCTGTGCAGGCGGGGGGAGCAGCCTGAGTCAGAGCCTCAGGGAGATCAGTTTGATATTTAAAGATTTAAATAAAGGAAAAAAAAATTTAAGACATCCCCTCATGTGACAGCGTCACATGAGCTGAGCCATGTCTGAATTTTTTTGAAAATTTTTATTAAAGTTTAAAAACCTTCATGAAACCTCATCCTGCCCATGGATGAGGTTCCATGAAAAATGTGAAGGCCGCCTGGGCTCTTCACCTGCCCGCCAACCTTAAGGTTGGATGGGCAGCTCAGTTAATTATTTTAATTGCTGTTTAAATGGCCTTAATAGGCCTTTGACAGTTCAATGGGCATGCAACCGACTCCGGTGCGCGCCTGCCAAATTCAAGCTCTTAATTAAGCACGGTGAAGTTGGGTCGCATGCCCAACGTCATCGCGTGTCATTTTACGCTTCGGCAAGTGGGACCCAACCCCCGCTTGCGGACCCGGAGATTCTGGCCATAGCATTCTTAGGGGGCTTGGCAGGGTAGATGCTGAGAGGTTATTTCCCCTTGTGGGCGGGTCTAGGACCAGAGGGCATAATTTCAGAGTAAGGGGTCACCCACTTACGATAGAGATGAGAAGGAATTTCTTCTCTCAGAGGGTAGCGAATATGTGAAATTCTTTACCGCAGAGGGTTGTTAAGGCTGGGTCATTAAGTATATTCAAGGCTGAGATAGACAGATTTTTAGTCAGTAAGGGAATCAAGGGTTATGGGGAAAAAGCAGGAAAGTGGAATTGAGGATTATCAGATCAGCCATGATCTCATTGAATGGTGGAGCAGACTCGATGGGCCAAATGGCCCACTTCTGCTCCTACGTCTTATGGTCTTATCGTTTTATGCAGACTGTGCTCCAGTTAATGACCTGAGGTACTTGCAACTATTTATACCATGCTGTCCAATGTTGATTTCTTGATGTCTCAAAAAGGTCCAGGATTTATACTAATTCAACCTAGGTGTTAAATTCCAACAACCTCATTCCATGAACAAATAGGTAAATCTGAAAACATATCTTTCCAGTGGGAGAGGGCAGCGGGTCACTGGTGTGGATGTTATACATGTTTCAGTCTGATGAGAGGTAACACAGAGCTGAAATTCAAACTCCTCTTTCACAGAAATAAAAACACAAAATGCGCACAAATATTGGTGATTAATAATGGAAGTATTCAAAAAGTGAAAAGAAAGTGCACAATTTTCTTTAATGCCCGGATGATTTTTCTTCCAGTTTGTTTGCAGCAGTATCTAGGAGATTAATCTTTAATTGCTTAGAAGTCCAGAACAACGTGGAGGTTTGGCAACCTTTATCACTTTCCGTGCTGTAGCTAGCTAGCTTGAAAACGGTATGCAGGACAAACCAGTCTGTTCACAATGATCCAGATGAACCTGAGCATGAGAAATTTGCATGTTTCATGGAACTGACACGCAGCACGGACGTTTTTTCATGTAAACAGGCTGACCACAATTGCGATAATAAATTACTTTATACGCATAAGTATATTTTCTAAACATTCGAATCGGGCTACGATGCAGAGCTATGAAGAAAGCTCGCGGCAGCGCAATTCATTTTGAATTACTTCAGGCTGGGACAGGCACAATGGGCTAATAACCTCCTTTTATTCTGTAGAGCTAGGTGTTTCTATGGTAATTACTGATGGAATGTTCCTTCTGAGTTCAATGCTTTTGAATTGTCACCAATTTAAATCCTCAAAGGCATATTTCAGCAGTTAGATTCTGACTCTCAGAGCACTAAGGCGTCAGATATGCTGCACCCAGACTGGCTTAGCTTTTCAGGAAGAATTTCCTTCAAGCACCACTTGTGCAAAAATGCCCTGTGCATGAAAGAAAAAGCAGAACACATAATTTTTAAAAATTTAAAAGCGCCATTGTCACTTATTTCCTGCCCTGAATATTTAGGTCCATACCATGATAGGCATGAGGAACAAGGTACTGTCCTTGACAGTCTCAATGCAGCTCAAATCACTAACAGGTTGTTCTGATCATCTTGACCGCCTTCTAGTGATGCTGCGTATTTATAATAAAACAAAATGCTGCGGATGCTCCACAGGACCTCAGGAAATCATGCTGCATAGAAATGGTCCCAGCGTAAATTAGTTATCATGCAGAATTTTGCCCTCGGTGGGCAGATGGGCCCGAGAGCAGTCATGAAGCCGCCCGCCGCCCACGATCGGGCCCCGACATGGATTTCACACTGGCTGGCCAATTAACAGCCAGCCAGTGTGAAATGCGTGCTCAGCGCTGCTGGAGTAAGGGTAGGAGGAGCACGGAGGTGCGCGCATGAGCAGGCGTGTGTGCAGTAAAAACTCCCTGAGGCACAGAGCTGCCTCAGGGAGCTGAAGATTTTTAACAATAAAAATAAAGATATTAAAGATAATGAAAACAGGTCCCTTAAATGAGTCTGCTACATGAGCAGGGGCATGTTAAATAAGAGTGTTAAAAGTTTTTAATTTTTCTTTAGTCACTGGCTGAAACCTCATCCTGCCCGTGGGTGAGGTTTCGCCAAAAATACAAAGCCCGCTTGGCCTTTTTGCTCGTGTGCCAATGAACGGTTGGACGGGCAGTGAAACATTCAAGTTAATTAATTGGTTAAGGGCCTTAATAGGCCACTCAATTGTCCCCTCTGAAATATTGTGTGAGTGCGCAATGACATTGGGACGCTCGCCCCACGTCATCACGCGTCATTTTATGCTCGCTCGGGTAGGGCGCGCGCCCACCCAACAAGAGAAAAATTCTGTCCCATGGGTGTGAAATTCATTGGTGCAGTGCTAGAGGCCTAGAGTCACTTTGCTGGGGTGTGAGGTACCTCTGCCCATTTCCTGAAAAAGCCCACATGATGTTCTCTCAGGAAAAGTGTGCATGCAAGGATGACCCGAGTGTGCATGGCAAGGATGTGAATGTGTGCTATCCTGGCATCGTCCTGTGCATGTTCGCACCTCCATGCTCCTCCTGCCCCCTACCCCGGCAGCACTGAGCATGCATTTCACACCGTTTGGCTGTTAATTGGCCAGCCAGTGTGAACTCCATGTCTGGGTCCGGTTGCGAGCGGCCGTCGGCTTCATGACTTCTCCCGGGCCTGTCTGCCTGCCGAGGGCAAAATTCTGCCCATGATAACTGATTTATGCTCAAACCATTTCTATGCGGCATGATTTCCTGAGGTCCTGAGGAGCATCTGCAGCATTTTGTTTTATTATAAATATGCAGCATCACTAGAAGGTGGCCAAGATGATCAGGACAACCTGTTAGGGATTTGAGTAGCATTGAGACTGTCAAGGAAAGTACCTTGTTCCTTATGCCTATCATGGAATTGATCTAAATGTGATGCCAAAATTTCAAATTTGGAACTCCCAGGTCCAGGCAACAAATTCAACAGGATAATTGAGGAGAAGCTGTGGAGAGTGGAAGCTCTATGCAATGCCCTCTACCACCTTGGCGCTGGATTGCTCTATGCTCCCTGATAGTGACAGGAGGATGTCTGACATGACAACCAGTGTACTCAGCATCTCGGTGTGTCTCTTTATCAGTGTCCTCCTGTGTGCTGTCCCATTGTGGTCCTCATCTGAGTCCCCTGCAACAGAGCTCATCTGCAGTCTAGTCCTTTGAAGAGCTGGCAAATGAACCATCCTTTCCCTCTGGCCTGGCTACAGTTCATTCATGCCCAGATGACACACAAAGTACTAATCCCAACTCTGTACTAGCTGCCATGATTGGTGCTGTGCCAATATCTGAGCTGGTGGCTGTGAGTATCACATCAAGCGACGGGGCCTCTTCATCATTGCCATGCTGCTGTTCTATCTCTTCCTCATGGTGCTGCTGTGGCTGGTCAGGTGGCTGTTCTTGCAATGTTTGAAAGCAAAAAATCACAAGTGGAAGGTTGAGATGAAGGAAGTGAGGTAGAATGTGAAGAAAGAGGTCCATGGTCACATCATCAGCAGCTTGTTCATCATGCCAGGTAGCAGAGTGAGAATGATCTAGTTGTTGAGAAGGGGCATAAGGTAGGAACATGCCATCATCATCATTGTTCTTGGCAATGCCAGATGCCACGGACCCCGTTGCAGCCAACCCCATCTTGTGGATAGCCATCTCTTCCGTAAGGCTCAGGAGATGTCCTTGTCCTCCAAATATTCTGTTCTGCTCCATTCTATTGTGCATGACTTTGTCCTGCAAGAGAGAGGGCAGAATTTCAATGATTGTGTTGCATTGTGATTGAGTGAAGTACTTGCCATAATTGAACAGCTGGAGGAATGTGCAGACAGCAAGAGGTGGGTGTGAGGCTGGCAGCATTAGTAGCTGTGTGAGGTTGAGATGGAACATCTAGATGTTCAGCGGGAGCCCTGAGCACCAGGGAGAGCTGCTGCATGATTGATGAGGCTGTGGTGCATTGAGCTGTGAGAGGTTGGTGGTGTGGTTATGAGATGCCATATGAAGATGTATTCACTGACATTGAACATCCACATGAAGTCATTCTATTTCTTGTGGCACTGCTGTCAAGTCCTCAGGTCCAGAATCTGGGAATTAACCTCCTGATGAGCTGTACCCACTCCATTCTCAAGGTGGGTCCTTAAGGGCCTTCTGGACTCCCAATAGAATAATGGTGCCTCTTCTCCTGCCCATCTGAACCACCAATACCTCCAGTGCCCCATCCAACATCCTGAGATTCCATTTCTGCCTTGGTGTTCAACTTTCCATCATTTAATTTCCACCAATATTATTCAATGCAGCTTCTCTTTAAGAGGGACAGCCTGCCTTTAAGAAGATCAGGATGGCTGCATCATGTGATATCTTCATAATATTGTATTGTATTTACATTTAATATTTAATGTATTGAATACAGAGGCAGCTGGCAGTTTGAGGAAGACATCAGCAGTGCAAAAACTGCTCAGTTATGAGCTACAATCATGAACAGGAGGTGACTACACCATGCTGCTTATCTTGACTTGAAACAAGGCAGGTTCTGAATTGTGACTACCATGTCCACAAACTGGGGCACACACATTTCCAGCCTTCTACATTTTTATATTAGTTTACATATAACTGGATTGTACTTTTTTCTTTATATTTGTATCTCAGGGAGCATATGTTAATACAATGATTTTGTTGACTTAGTTTTGTCTCCCCTACCTGTTTACTGCACCTTCCACACAGGAACAGTCAATGTTCTCCCCTGTTAGCGCTGCAGCCTTCTCCTCCAATGGGGTGAGGGCCTTGAGTTGCAGGGTCCCACCTCCAGTCTGGGATCTCTCCCTTTTGTTGTAGGCTATCTTGCCCTGCATAAAGACAGATGGATTGAGTGTGAGCATGGTGGATGAAAGAACAGTTCAGAAGCTTGCATGCCTGTTGTGTGTGCTGAGCCCACCCCAGTAAGGGGTTAAGGTGCCGTTTGTGCAGGATCTTACATGAGATGGTGAGCCTTAAGTGGCTGGGACACATTGAGGCTCAATGAACCATCTGCTGATTGTGTGTGACATCCCTTGGACCGCCTGATGCCCTTATGAGAGTGAGAGTTTGCTGTGAGTAAAAGCCTGACTTACCCTGGTGGAACAGACAAGATCATTCATCCATTTCCTGCGCTGCAGGGCGGTACTTCTTTTGACCCTATGGGCCCTCACCTCCCTGATGACCTCCTCCCAGGCCTCCGTGGTCAGACAGGTGGGGGGGGGGGGGCCTCCTGCTCCCATTCCTTGGAATGAGAACCTCCTGCCTTTCCTTGACGGCCCCGAGGAGAATCTCCAGGGATTCATTGCTGAACCATGGAGCCGAATGTTGCTGTCTTCCCCTGGGCATTTTTGATACGAGATCTGGAGGCCCTGGCCTGCAGCGAGTGAATGGCTGTCTGGCTGCCATTTAAATATGATGCTTGGATGTTGAAGCCTATGAGCTCATGGTGGGGCAGTTGAATCACGGTCCACCCCACCACAAGATTTGATGGATGCATAATTAATGAACTGAAAGGCGGAAGATTGGCACCTGGCTGCCTCACTGCCAAGTGAGAATCATGCCACAGCGCTGAGTCTCCAAAATGGAAAATCCTACCCTCTGTCTTTTCTCTGTAGAGATGTTAGTGACCTGCAATGTAATTCTAGCATGTTTTGTTTTTATTTCAAACTTTTAACATTTGCAGTTTTTCTTTTTATTTCAAATAACAAGGGCATTGACTGAAACCAGCTCAGAAATAAAGTTTATATGAGTTGCAGTGCCAGAGTGATTTCATCATCTTGAAAGTGCAGCGTAGTTTCTCTCCAACACTCACTTTCTGCACAAACAGAACTTTGAAGCTACTTCCAAAATACTGTTGACAATATTTATCCACGTATTTAGGTCATTGAACAGCAAAAACTGCTGTTATCTTATTCACACAAAAAATATTTGAGGGCTTACCTTTATTGTTTTTTTCCCCTTTGGACTCCCCAAGCAATACTCCAAGTATTTGTGATCAATGTTACTTAGAATTGGTCAAGAAAAGCCCCACACAGCAGGCAGAAGCTTCTCCTTGTCTTCCTATTGAGTAGCATCAATTCCTTCTCATATTAAGTTGAGAACATGAAATCGGAGGAATTGAGCTACCAATCTAAGTCTTCCTTTTGGGCTTCTCAAAAGAAAATGAAGTTTGACAACATTTGGGCTGCTACTCACTAAGCAGTTTTAAGTCCATTCATTTAAATTTCCCCAGAGATAAATAAGGTGCCTTTTGATATTACATGAAACAAGGTGAAGGACCTGGAATGGAATGAGACAAATTGTCAACATATTTAGTTTATGGATATTTCCTTTTTTCCCTGCCCCTTCCAAAACAAACATTTGCATAGTGGCAAAATAGTCAGAAGTTAACATACTTTTCAAATCAGTCACAAATGACAATCCCTCCAATTGCTAATATGGTGCACTATCCCTCCTTATCTTTCTCAGCCTCTCTGCAGCTTTGACAATTTCAACCATACCATCCTCCTCCGATGCATCCTCTTTGTTGTCCAGCTAAATGGAACTGCTGTCGCTTAATTCCACCTATCCAATTGAAGCCAGAACATCCCCACCAAGGCTTCTCTTTCTGCTACTACACTATTACATCTGCAGCACCCGAGGAGCTATTCTGTGCCGGCTTCTATTCCTCATCTATATGCTGCCCCACAGTGACATCATCTGAAGACATGGGGGGTGGTTAGGTGGGGGTAGCGGGGGCCAATTTTAATTTCAAAGTGGCTGTTGGTTTGAGAAAGTCAGGGTGGGGTGGGGGTGGGTGATGGTTAAAAGCGCTGAAATCGATAGTGTGTCGAAGAGCCAACTCCAACCCACCAACTTTTACATTTAACTGCAGCCCATTTGGCTGCATGCAAGAACAGTTGGGAAAGGCAGGATGCCAATTTAAATATGTTAATAGTGCATTAATAGCTATTTTAACAGGGGTTTTCAATTTAAGCTGTGGGTGCATGGGGTTTCTGTGCTTCCTGGAACTCACCAGTGAATGCAAGGCAAGAACAGCAGTAATTGAAGGGGCTGCAGGAATGACTGTAAAAAGCCTGTAAGTGCTGAAACCTGCCTCCTTACCTAAGTGAAAAACTTTTCCTCATAATGGTTGTGCTGAGAGTGGGCTTTCATTACATTGGAGGTGATTTTCACTGCATTTGGAGGCCACTTTCAGTACTCTGGAGGTTTGCACATCTGATCTCCATTTTCCATCTGTAATACTTCAGATCAATAATGGCTGTTGCTTATATTGCTTTACCTTGGACCTTAGATGAGGACCAAGATGAGCAGCAGCAGCTGCAACAACACCAGCAGCCGCAGCCTTCTCCTCACAGACCTGCCCCTGTAGAGGACAGAGAGAATGAACACAGCAGTGTGGGTCACAGGAGGTGATGCTAGTAGCGCAGGATATTTCGGTAGAGGATCAGTTTCTTCAGCATGTCCGAACATCAGTGTCTCAGGAGACTCCGGCTATCCTATCAGGTTATTATAGGCATTTGCAGCCTCCTAGAAGAAGACCTGATGAGAAGTGAACCTGGTGATCATGCTTTGCCAATCGCTGTCAAAGTAACCACCGTCCTTCTTTGCCTCAGGCTCATCCCAGGAATCCAAAGGAGTTATTTACAGAATTTCATAGTTGTGCACCCACAAATGCATCACCCAGCTGACTGGTGCCATGGTTGCCAGGCCTTATGTACACTTTGCCACCAATGAAACCAGTCAGAATGAGCAGGTGCTCAGGTTTCAGGATCCTACTAGTTTTCACAGGCACATGATAACATCTGCACACATGTGGCAACCAAGTCACCCTCATGGACCGGGAAATTTGGTAAGCTGTAAAGGATTCCATTTCATCAACTGCAGCTCATGTGCAATCATAAAAATATTATCATGCAGGTGTGTGCATGATTTCCAAGGAACTGCCATAATTCATTCATCCTGAGCCAGGAAACCCACCCTAAGCACTTTGCACCTTGAAACAGACTCTTTGGAGACAAGGGTTGTCCTGTTAAATGGTTCTATCCTTCACTCCCTGGCTATCTGAGCTGTAACACATGGTGCTCTCTCTCTTTTTCTCTCTCTCTCTCTCCAAACAATCTCTTCCCATGACATTATGTCTCTCTCTCTCCCTCTCCACCCACCCACCCCCCACCTCATGGAATTTTTCTCTCTCTCTCTCTATATCTCTCTCAACCTCCTCTTTGTGGCATGATCTGTCTCTCTCCCCACCTGTCGATGCGCTCTCTCTGTGTCTTTCTCTCTCACTCCCACTGTGGCACAGTCTCTCTCTCTCTTCTCTTGGCCCATGTTGCTGCCTCTCTCTCCCTCCCTCCCTATGGCACACTTTCTCTCTCTCTTTCTCCTCTCTGTCTCTCCTCTCTCTCTCCCTGTGGCACTATCTATCTCTCTCGCTATATCCCTCCTATAGCACTCTCATTCTCGCTCTCTCCCCTCACTGTGAGACCTGGTCTCTTTCCCCCCCTCTCTCTCTCCATGTCATAGGCTCTCTCTATCTGTGGTGCTGTCTCTCTCTCTTTCTCTCTCTCTCACCTGTCATGGCATTATCTCTCTCTATCTCCGTGGCACAGACTCTCTATCTGCAGTGTTGTCTATTTATCTCTATTTCCCTCTCTCTCTCCATGACGTAGACTTTCTCTATCTGTGGTGCTGTCTCTCTTTTTCTCTTTCTTTCTCCCTCTCTCTCTCGCCGATCATGGCATGCTTCCTCTCTGTCTCTCTCTCTCTATGGCACAGGCTCCTTCTATCTGAAGTGGTGTCTCCCTCTCTCTTTATCTCTCTTTCTCTCTCACCTATCATGGCATAGTTGCTCTCTCTCTCTTACTCTCTCTCTCTGTCTGTCTGTCTCTACCTGTGGCACAGCCTCTGTCTTTCTTTCTGTTTCTACCACTGGTATTATTATGGATGGTGATGCACTACTTTGGTTTCTGTTGTGAGTGGTGCCTGTGTTGGTACAAAAATAGAGTTAGTCAGCAGACGCTTTTTAAGTGAAAAGTTTTAGTTTATTTACAAAGATATTCATCAGCAACTAAACATGTGCTTTCACTTCAAACTTTATCTCTACAATACCAACTAACTACTGACTACTAACTAAAGAGGTAGCCTGTGCTACTCTCCTATTGGGTACTAAGATCATGTCACCTTCCTTAACAGCATTCTTCTTAAAGGTATATTACACATTATATAAAACCACAATTAAAACCACATCCCCAATCATCCTCATTGTTGGAATGAGCAGGGTAAATTCAGTAATCCCAGACCGTGCGAGAAGACTGTGATACAGAAGAAAAAGACAAGTCATCTGCTTTTATAAATTAATGAGAGAAAGTCATACACAAATTTTGGAAAAAATTTGGCTACAGCAATGTCAATCAAAATAGAATATCCCCCAGAAACCTGTCTTATTCACCAATTCCACAAACCAGGGTTACCCACCTGAGTTAGGATGTGCAACCGATAGTGGATAGAAATTTTGAAATTGCATTTGTAAAGCATGTACAGATGCAATTATATAGGCCGGGATTTTCCGGCCCCTTTGTGGGCAGGACCTGCAGTGGGCGAGGCAGCACCCCAGCCAGAAGCCCATTGACTTGCGGCGGGACCGGAAGATCCCAGCAGTGGGAGGATGCAGAAAGTCCCGCCCATAGTTTTGCAAAGAACTCTGACCTGTTAGAGATTAAGTAAGCCACCAATGAGATTTATAAAACAATTGTAAATCTATACTGGTTACATTTGGAAAAAAGCCAACTCCTGATTTTTGCACTAAATCTGTTGAGAGTTTTCTTCTTGATTGATGAGATGGTGGGTTTAGTATATGCGTCTCCACCTATAACTATGCAGAGACAAACTTGGCCATTGTGACACAAGGCAGTATGTGGGGCATGGACTAACAGATGGGGGCAATAGATGAGAAGTTGAAGCAGCGACTTCAATGTTCACTTTCTCCATCTTCCCTCTGATGGCCCACTCTACTTTCCTGTTAGCAATGAGCTGGAGAGCACTTTGCTGGACTTCAGGGATAATGTGCTGAATGGCCGAAGCTAGATTTTCTGCAACCCTGTTTGGTATTCTGAGTGTCCAATCCATTGGTGAGGGCCAGTAGTGACTCATTGTACAACTGCACTTGATGCTCCATGTAAGTGGCCACTTTTTGATGTGCCTCCAGTAATAACTCTTCCTCGATGGCCCTTCCAGCTGAGTAGAGCTTGGGCCATTCTCCCCCCTCTGACAGGTACTCTCCATTGCTGTCCTTGTCTCTCCAGCTCCAATAGCCAGGCATTCTGAGACCTGGATTATCTCTGCAGCTATCAGTTCTTGCTCACTTGCGATGTGTCAGACACCAGGGCCAGAATTTTCGGCTCAGCGAGCAGGGTAGGGACCCACTCGCCGAGGTGTAAAATGACGTGAGGTGACGTCGGGCGTCAAAGTACCTGTCTTACAAGTATCACCAAGGTGTGAGTATCAAAGCTGGTGTATGGTGTGCATGGCTCCTGTGATAGTGCATCCTCAGAATTAGTGCACTCCTTTCTGGATTCTTCATCCTCCTATTGAATTACCGTCTGCAGGGTGTTTGAAGCACTTGTGGGAGAATAAAGAAATGGGACGGGATTTTCCAGTCCTTCCTGATGCTGGGATCATCCGGTCCTGCTGAAAGTCAATGGACCTTTGGCTGGCCGCCGAATCTCCCATGGTGGGTCCTGCCACAATGGGTCCGGAAAATCCTGGTGATGAATTAGAACTGTCAGGACCAAAAGTGATTAAGTGAACATTGTGTACTTGATCATATTTCACTGGCTGATTACATCAAGTCAACACAAATGAGTGCTGTATGCCACATGACTGTGAAATATTTAATTCAGTCACCAGGTAGCTGGGAGACCCCCATCTCTCCATCTCCAATGGCCAGGCATTCTGAGACCTGGCTTATCTCCAGCACCTCCTCTGTAGCTATCAGTGTGGAAATGACAGGAGGGCCAACTCCACTTCTCTGCCTCTCCTTGGTGTTCTGCATTCTCTTATCCTGCAGGAAGGGAAGGAAGAGATCTATGAGTGAGAGTAGTGAATATATTGAATAGATGGATGGACAATATTTGTGGAGGATCACAATAAAGGATGTTGCATTAAGATGCGACTAAGTGTCAGTGGTGGATGGTCAGCTGGCGATGTGATGAAATGCATCAACGGAGAGGGATAGATATACCTGCAAGGTAAGTAAGCGTGAAGAGTCATGAGCCGGAGCAGGCCTGGGAAGGCAGAGTGAGGGGGTGATATATATATCAGGCTGTAATTGAATGTGTTAATATACTTACCTTTTCTACTCTGATTAGGACATTGAATCGATTCTGGCACCACACTCCTGCTGCCAACCTCCTAAACAATCTCCAACCAGGTCCATTTGGATTGAAATTGCCCAAATCTATTTTATATGAGATCTTACTTCAAGTCTGACCTGGATTTGATTCAGGATGACACAGATAAAGGTCCAATTTATAACCTATATCACTGCCTGATCTAATATACTGGTCAATCGATTAACTTAAGAAGTAAAAATGCTAAGAATCTGAGAATTTACTTCTAGGTGTTCCACTGAAATTTATTAAGCAGGATTTTTCCTGTGGGTTTCCGGACTCTGACATCAGGGTCAAATGGGGGTCAGAAGACTGCACTCTGTGGGGAACAAGTTGCCCAGCTGTGATTTCCGCCACCTTGGCCAATTAATGGCCAGAGGGCAGGCTTGCCATCCAATTAAGGATGGCAGGCGGGCTCTTGAAGCTGGAGTAGCTCATAGGAAGCACTGGATTAGAACGGCTGCCTTTTCAGGTAAGTGAGAGAGAAGGTACCTGCCTCCATGTTCACCCCCATTATGGCCTAAAAATTCAG
Organism: Carcharodon carcharias; assembly: GCF_017639515.1. Taxonomy (NCBI): domain Eukaryota; kingdom Metazoa; phylum Chordata; class Chondrichthyes; order Lamniformes; family Lamnidae; genus Carcharodon; species Carcharodon carcharias. The sequence goes on along the minus strand of NC_054468.1, from coordinate 34,155,340 downwards.
CCCATTATCTTTTCACCATGACTCTGTTTACTCCTTCCTTACCTGCAGAAAATAAATTTTTCATAGCAGAGAAAAAAAATGGCCGCATAATGTATTGCACAAGAAGCTACTCAGAACTAACAAGGAAGACTGGGAGCTTTTGGAAAGGTATAAAAAAGCTGAGCCACTCACCAAGCATAAATGCTGTTTTGAAGGCCTTTCAATGCATAGAGTTTCTATGTCAAATGAATAATAATAAATAGCTCATTAATAGTAATCTACATATTTAATTTAAATTTCGTAGGTCAGGATTTTACGGCCCCTCCCACCCGGTGGGATATTACAGTCCCGTCAATCTGAATGGAGATTTAAATGGGTGGGCGCATCCCTGGGGGAGAGACACACTGCGGCGGGGCTGTAAAATCCTGGCCATAATTACGAATGTTAGTAGGAAAATGACATGAGTTGTGTGGTGAGGAATTAACTATTTTTCTCTTTTACCAGCAAAGGAAAAATCTGAATCAATAAATAGCTTACTGGGTAATAGAAGTTGTAATTTTTTTAATGATACATTAACAAGCAATGTACAGGAATTATTAATAGTCAACATTTTTTTGTATTCAATTAACATCTCATCAGTTACCAACAAAAATGAAAGCAAAATGGTTGCAGAATGTTTTGAAAACACATTTATTCATTCGTTGATTAATTCTTCTGCACTAAAGAGTGCATATCATAATTCCAAGTAATTTTTCAGAGATGGGAGGAATGTCTAACTGAACAACTTTACATATACTCAGTTATATACACTTTACCTAAAGGAAACAAATTAGATACTTAGTGGAAACATCTAGAATTCTTAAAATGATCAAATGTGGCCAACTAAACATATAGGTGATGTGATGGTAAGCCTTCTAGTTTGCATCCTGTACCAATCACAACTTGCAGTAATTCATGTAATTCCTGTACACACCAAAAGGACCTTTTTCTAATTGGATGCCGAGTTTTGCATTTTACTTCTTTTTGTTGCAAAAGTGTTTTGTAATATTGTTATTGTTAAACCAAAATTGCTATCTGTAGTGTCTTTGTTTTAAGAAGGATGACATACGGAGGACTGTCAAAATATCCCCCTATTTTGAAGTCACACATTAATCCCTATAAACATTTGAAATTCGTCCTGAGGTCTCAGTCAGATTTCACATAGTTTAGAGAAGCTTTTGACCTCTTTCAGTTACCTGGGGCTGATTTTGGAAAGTAAAAGATTTTAAAAGCTACAAGTGATTGCTGCTAATCTGGGAGAATGTTAATGGCAAAGAACATGTTGCTAACTGGTGACATCACAATCATATTCTTTGCACATGGCGATTAACATATTAACGTGGCGATTCGCATATCTGTGCAACAAAATGTATTGAAAACAGCAGACAGAGTGGTTGGCAGGATGTGGATTTACCTCTCTGATTCTCAGCAGGGTGATAACATAGAAGCACAAAATTATACAGGATAGAAGGGACATAGCTTGTTGTTGGCTTTATAGTCATGGATTGACACCAAATTACAGTTCAATAAATTCCCAAAATACAAGGCATGTGGCAGGAGAAATGAAATATTATGTCACCTGGGATCCACTCTTACACCTCCTGTGGCTGAAGTATTTGAAAAAAATGAATCAGATGCTCAGGAAGTCATGTCTTGAATAAATGGTCCCAAAAAGGACATGGGAAAAATTGTTTCATTTGCAATGTTGTCAGAAAAAAACTCTGTGAGTTTGAAATTTTGAAGCACTGTTGAAAATCAGGTAAGAGGGGTAGGGTGATAATTTAAGGATAAATAGCTGTTAAAAGAATGACCTGATGGTCGGCTTCCAGCCCTGTATTCTGAGTAGTAATATGGATATTATACATTTGCTGAGTAAAATGGTTTATAAAAGTAAGGATTGGAGGTTCACTGAAACATGGCTTATTTAAACATGACTCTCATTAAGGATGTAGCTGATGGCCGGAGTTAACTTGTTTTCATTCATCTTCAAAGTCCATTTGCCGTTCTCCATGAATGAATAGGGATCGACCTTCTGTACATCTGTAAAAGATAAGGGGCTACAGTGCTTCTTTATTCCAAGGTGGGATAAACAAACTATTAATTGTGAAGGGCACTTATAGAATTGAATCATAACTCCCCAAAATGGGTATTTGCAGCTAGGTCAAAGATTAAGATGAGGAACAACCTGCCTTGAACCCGCCCACTTCCAGTTTTAAGGAAAGGGCAGTTGACTAATCCACTCATCATTTAAATGTTATAAATGAGGCTGCCTTCCTTTGTTTTAACAACCATTCTGTTTTTGAACTCAGTCAGCCAGGACTCCCAGGCTGGGAGAAACTCAGAAACTGAATGAAGGCAGGAATAGCTGAATCCCTGAGATAAGTTCCTTTAAGCACTGTTTGTGGGACAGGAGGAGAAGGTGCACTTCCTGCAGGCCCACACCACTACCCAGTAAACCACCATTATCTCCATCTCAGCAACCTGTCCGTTCCCCTGGATCACCACTGAAGCTCTCCAACTACACCCCAAACAGAATGAAAAACCCCTGCAATTGGGATCCATCCCCCAAGACCAACATTGGAACCCCCTCCCATGATTGGGACTGCATCCCACAATCCAGACATCATGCCCTCTCATGATCGCGACTATCCCCCGCAATCCAGACATCGCCCTACCCTGTAATCAGGACTGCTCCTTGTGTTCTGTACCTCTGCACCCTCGAATTGGGAACCCACATGATTCAGAAACCCTCTTCCCACAATCTTCCTCGCTATTCCCCAATACACTTACCTGTTTTTGTAAGCCTTGGCCCTGTGAAGCAGGCTTCCCTCTTGAAAGGCCTCCAGCCTGTTAATTTAAAGGAGTCTTGCAATTAAATGCTGCAGGACATTTGGAAACGCGTTCTTCCGGGTTTTTTTACTTCATAGAAGCCCCCCCCAACAAGGAATTTGCTCCAGGCTAAAATCCAGGCCATTTTTCTCCCAGGATCATATGTTCTAAAAGTGTAAAGTTTTGCATTGTTCTGGGACTCTGCTCTGAGTATTGAGTGCTGCAATATGTCACCACTTGATTGTGTAAAAATTTGTATATTGTCTTGCATTATCATTGGAGAAAGTTTGCACACTTGATTTTCCTTTTGACGATAGTTCTGTCTCTATCCTAATTTTGATCCTCATCTTGTTTGACATCTTTGGCAACAGTGATGATAAAGAGAAATAAGGCAGTGTTTATTATTTCATTATGACTGCAAAGAATGCTTACCAGTGAAAGTGTGAAAATAACTATACTGGTGAAATTAACTGTGATAAGTTCTTGATACCTGTTCACTTGAAAAATCCAGGGTCATTTGATAGTAAGTATGCTGTTCTCCTCTAAATAAGGTGATCACAAAGGAGCAATGGTGTCAGGAGTATTTAGCTTGTAAGTATGAAACCTCAGGTTACACAATATGGTGCCATCATAAAAGTTGTAATGTTATTGTACTATATATTTGCTGAAGTTGTGCAATTAAAGAAAGGAATATAAAATACATGACCACTGCACAAGTGACAGCCAAAGAGGTTTTTGTCATTTCATAAAAAATGCTCTGCACTGAGCTTCATTTCCCATTCATCTAATTGCTGATGGTAGTGGAAGTACAGGATGTGGGTAGATATAGAACGAGAAATGACCCACAAAAGCTTTTGCTTGTACAGTAATGCTGCTAGTCCTTTCACACTTGTTTGCAGTTAATTGGTCCATCGAGTCTGTGCCGGCTCTTTACAGGAGCAATCCAAACGTGATTGCACAGTCCTGCTTCCTCGACTTAGTCTTATATTATTCTCTGCTTCAAGTATTTATCCATGCTTCTATTAAAAGAAATGCTTCAGCCATTCCCTGTTCCATTCTCCAACAATCCTATAGGTATAAATCACAAAAGTAGAAGTTTTCACTAACCCCAAAAAAGGACTATGAAAGGTTGGTGGCATGGGCTGGCAGGTGGCAAATGTGACTTAATGTGAACTCTCTTTATAATAATTTTAAGTTGAAAACCTCTGATCATTGACTCACTAATTAGAGAAAATAGTCTTCCCCCAATCACTCCATTGACATTATTCTTAAGTTTAAAAACCTCTATTAAATCTCCTCCTACCTATCTCTGCCCCATTGTAAATAGTCAATAGCCCAAGTCTCTCTTCGTGACTATCATGGCACCGTCATGTTATACAATCTATCTGGATTTAATGATGAAATGCTCAAGGCTCCACACACTTATATTGCTGTGGCATTTATTTGGTTTCTATGCCCCTGCTTATAAAACCCCCCAAATTCTTTTAGAGCTTTATTTATCTGTACTTCTACTTTTAGAGAAATATTATTTGTACTTTTAGGACATTTTGCTCATCTAGATCCCTCTACATTCTCCATTGAGAATGTACCCCCATTCCTTGTTCTCTGTCCCAAAATATATTACCTCACACCAATTCACATTAAGTCACATTTTCCCCCTGCGAGCCCATGCCACCAATGGAAGTCTTTCATAGTCCTTCTCGGGGTTTGCAAAACCTTCTACTTTTGTGCCATCAGTAAATTTTGAGATTGTATTGCTGATACAAGTCCAAATTATCCATATGCACCAAGAAAACGAATGGACTCAGTGGTGATTCCTGGGGCATGCTACTATCAACACTTCTCCAGTCTGAGTAACATGATTCACCCAAACTTTTCATTTCCTGTCTGTCAACCTCAACTTTCTATCCACACTGCTATGCTTTCTCTTATGCCATGCAGCTACGTTTTTCTAACAAGCTTCTCGTGAGACACTATGTCCAGTACCTTCTCACAATCCACAGACACTACATTTATTGCATTCCTGTTATCTATCTAATCAAAGACTTCTTAAAATAAATCAGATTTACCTTTAATAAATCTGTACTGGCTGCCCTTGATTAACTCATGCAGCTCCAAGTGCTCCCTAATATGCTCTTGACGTTCTCCTGGCATTTTCATTCTAAAAGTCTCCTCAGTGGAGTCCAGTTTCTGGTACCAAAGCAGCAGAAAACTGGTTCATAATTGGGGATTGCACGCACATTAGCGATTCTGAGTTGAAAAGTGAAAACTTTCCATTGGATGGAACCTGATCCCTTCCATTAAAATTTCATTGTGCATCATGATCCTATAATTGTTTTCTTCTATTGCTAAAACCACAATACAACTTCAAAAAAACTATTAGTTACAATTGAAAAATTAGCACTCAAATGGATATACCTTAAAATATCTAAAAAGATTGAAATGGCCATCTGAAAGAATGCGTAAGATTTTTGATGGGGTATTCTGCAGAGACCCAGTTAAAACAAAAAACACTGAAGCCCTGGATTATACTAGAATATTTTTAATGTCTGACTAAAATTCCTCTTTGTGGAGTATTTACCTATATATAATAAATTGATTGGTTTTGGTGTAACTTCATGGCTTTATTAATTCATAAAGCCCTGGGCACAAAGAATATTCAGATCCCCTCTGCATCCTCCACATAACCCCTGCTAAACTATTAAAACACAACCATGTAGTAAAAGGCATTAGAGATAGGTCCTTAGAATATTAATATACTACATTAATAAGAAAGCAAATCATAATTACAATTTTAAATACGAGAATATTTTCAAATGACGGTTGTGTCCAGCATTTCTGAGTTATGGTAGCTTTTACTGGGACCCCCATATTTGACTGATGCCTTTAGGCACAGGCCTTGTAGGCCTGTGTGTTAATCTAAGAGGGCCCTTGTATAAACTTGTTGATCCATGATAACGGTCACTTCTCACAAACCACTGCACAGATTATACCTTAAAAAATAGAGTTTGCCATTTTTCCACAAATACATCCATGGATTTAAACTGAAGTATCAACCACCAGGAAGATAAACTTTGGATTTTCATGCATGTAAAACATGTTTGTTGCTCATTATTCTAAACCTTTATAGAAAGAAAGGTTTAAGGCTCATTTGTGGCAGCAATTTGATTTTATTCTTCAAAACTGATCTTCCTGCCATAATCACAGAGTTCCACTCTGAGAAATCTCAGCAGAAATCTCAAAATCATGGCCTGTACTGAGGTAAACACAAAATGGCAGATGTTCTTTCAGATACCCTGCCGTGCAGGCAGTGTAGTGACATCATGGTGGAGGGACAAGTAGAATGTAAGCAGTACAAAAAGCAATCACTTTCAAGTTAGTGTAGCCAACTTTCTGCTTTAATACCTAGAAAGATAAAAGTGGATTTAAATCATGAGGTTTTAAATTGCTGGAACTATTCATTTTGGTCATTCTTTTAATTTCTGCCCCAAAATATTGTGGGGTGTTGAAGCTTTATCGGTCATTGTGACCTGAGGGTAAAAAGGAATAAAGAATAATACAATAATTTCATAGCATGATTTTCAATATGCGCTAAATAAAGCTACTATACCTTGTGTTGCCTTTGTGATTGCTCCCTTTTTCACTGTCCTTTTATTTATAACTAGATTTCCAGCATCTCTGCCAGCCTATAAATGCAATGAAAATGATTACTACTCATACATGCCTATCAATGGGACAATGAAAATATGTTTTCCTTTAACTCCAATTCTTGGAGTCTAAGCCCAATTCTTGGTATCACTTCCTAATCCAAGCAATGGTTTCAATCTTAGTTCTTCAACTATTGACATGTTTGACCTATTTCTCCATATCCCCCATGTTCTTTAAACTGACCCAAAAAGCTTGGTTTCCTCTTCTGTACCAAACTTTTCTGTTCCGCTCAACCACTTTTAAAAGTTCAGGTCTGCCCAAGACACGAATATTGCTTTAGTACCTGGGGAGGCTCCAGGAACTTCCTCACATTCCTCAGCTTCAGCTTTTTTTTGTTTGCTTCTTTTCCTTCTTTTTCTCTATTTTATCAGTATGACAATATTATGATGTAATATTTCATCCCAATCTTTAGAAACAGGAATGAATGTGACCAGCTCATCAGCATAGTCGTGTATAATTATATATGTAGGGAGCATAGTAGCGAAGGGAGAAAAATGTAAAGAAAATTAAAGGGATATGGGGCTGTCCCGTCTGCTAAAAGGATAGCTGCAATTAATGAACACTCATAAAGGTGGCACAAACAACGACTGCACTCGTTGATTAAAATGTTACACGGCTGGTTGAGAAAGGGTATTGCTGGGATGGTGTTGGTTGTGGAACGTTTCTGTTAAAGGTCTTTGTAGTCTTCTGTTTGTTAACAGCAAGTCTTTATCAACCACTTGTCACTGTATACAAAAATACAGTAAAAGGTACAGGCATAGAGCTATATCCCTCTTAGGTCTTAACACGTCCCTGGCCAACATCACACTGATTCTAGGTCTAGGCCATGTGCCTTCTTGCATCACTGTGTGAGCAGTGCTGTACTTAGTCCCACATTAACCCATTATGTGCCAGACTTTTCTACTACAGATGTAACCAGCAACCACAGGCCAGTCAGTCGAGCCTTGGTGGTGGGAAAGCTTTTAGAAATGATAATCCAGGACAAAATTAACAGTCACTTGGACAATTGTGGATTAATTAAGGAAAGCTTGCACAGATTTGTTGAAGACAAATCGTGTTTAATTAACTTGAATGAGTTTTTTGATGAGGTAGTAGAGAGGGCCAATGAGGGTATTACAGTTGATGTGGTCTATATCAGCTTCCAAAATGAGTTTGATAAAATTCCATATAATAGGCTTGCCAGAAAAAAGTTAAAACCTATGGAATAAAAGGGACAGTGGCAGCATGTATATGTATTTGACTAAGTGTGGGCAAACAGAGAATAGTGGTGAACAGTTGTATTTGGACTGGAGGAAGGTATACAGTGGGATTCCCCTGGGATTGCCAATAGCAATACTGCCTCATCAAAAGACTCATTCAAGTTAGTTAAACACGATTTGTCTTCAACAAATCTGTGCAGGCTTTCCTTAATTAATCCACAATTGTCCAAGTGACTGTTAATTTCGTCCTGGATTATCATTTCTAAAAGCTTTCCCACCATCAAGGCTCGACCAATAGGACTATTCTTTTCGTGATTTATATTAATGACCCAGATTGAGTAGGGTGTACATGGCACAATTTCAAAATTTGCAGATGACACAAAACTTGGGAAGCATTCTGAACTGTGAGTAGGATAGTGTTAGACTTCAAGAGGACATAGACAGGTTGGCAGAATGGGTGGTCTTGTGGCAGATGACATTTAATGCAGAGAAGTGTGAAGCGATACATTGTGGTATGAAGAATGAGGACAGGCAATATAAAATAAAAGTTACGATTCTAAAATGAGTGCAGGACATGAGCGATCTGAGGGTATATGTACATAAATTGTTGAAGGCAGCAGGGCAGGTTGAGAAAGTGATTAAAAAGGTATATGGGATCCTGGGCTTTATAAATAGAAGCGTAGAGTAGAAAAGCAAAGAAGATATGATGAGCCTTTATAAAACTTCAATTCAACCTCATGTCCAACTCTGGACACCACACTCTAGGAAGGATGTGAAATCTTTAGAGAGGGTGCAGAAAAAATTGACGAGAATGGCTCCACAGATGAGCGACTTCAGTTGTGTAGATAGATTGGAGAAGCTGGTGGGCAGAATTTTCCCATTGCCATGCGGGGGCAGGCCCCGCACATCTGTGTGTAAAATGATGTGGGGTGATTTTGGGCGAGCGTCCTGATGTCACCATGCGCCATTGCGATATTTCGTTGGGCAGGTGCGCGATGATTAATTAACAAGCCACTTAAGGCCCTTGACTCACCAATTGACGCCGATTTGTTGGTGCCCGTGCAATCTTCAGGCCGGCGCAATGGGCAGGCGGGTAGGACACACTTGTATAAACCTCATCCACGGGTGGGATAAGAGGGCTCACCGGAGTCGCGAGTGTGCACTGTCAAATGTTTATTTTTCAAGATTATTAGAACCTTACCTGTGTGATCTGCAATACTACAAAATGCATACCAGCTGCTTTGTCTGCACTCTTAACCTTCAGGTCAGCATTCTGCAGTGAGGAATCTTTTTTGGGCCTGCAGGTTTCAGGAATCCTTCTCCTGGCGTGGGAATGGGAACTGAACTGTCCACTGGAGGCACCTCCTCTGAGGAGTGAGGGAGGGCTAGAAGGGGGAGGAGGCCAGGAGTGCACCATCAGCCTCAAGGGGTGTCACTTTTGGGAGGACAGGTGGAGGTACAAGGGGTGCAGGGCCAAGAGGTGGACCAATGCGGAAAGGGCTGCAGAAGACGCCACTATCCTGATGCCAGGGTATACAGGTGGTGAAGCAGCTACTCAATATGTCTGAAGTGCAGTGTCAAAGGAGGCTCCATCTCTTAAGAGAGACAGTCAACTATATCTGTCAGATGAATCGGCCTGAGATCTCTGCTAACTGTGTAGGCAGGCACCCCATGCCAGTGGTTCTGAAGGTCACAGCTGCTCTCAACTTCTATACCTCTGGCTCCTTCCAGGGCTCGGTGGGTGATCTTTGCGGTGTCTCCCAATCAGCTGTTCATTGCTATTTTTAAACCAGATGGATTTTGATAAACGTGTGTGAAGCAGGTTACAGGCTACTCTGTTCAGCCGTGCATTGAATTTCATTCACTACCATTGGGACCAGGCAAGCCAGACACAGTGATCCAGAGGCTTTGTGGTGATTGCTGGCTTCCCCCACATCCAGGGTGTAATGAGCTGCACACATGTGGCCATCAAGGCACCAGCAGGTGAGTCCAGTGCCTTCACCAACAGGAAGGGTTTCCACAGGGTGATCACAGGATGCTGATTCTACAAGTTTGTGCAAGGTACCTAGGCAGCTCTCATGATGCCTACATACTCAGACACACCCAGATGCCGGGGCTGTAGCCTGGCTGGATGGATGGCTGCTGGGTGACAAGGGCTATCCCCTCAGAAGGTGGCTCATGACGCCTCTCCACCATCCAAGAACAGAAGCTGAGCAGAGGTACAATAGGAGCCATGCCTCCACAAGGGCTGTGGTGGAGAGAACCATCGGTTTTCTCAAGATGCCCTTCCGATGCCTGGACCGCACAGGGGGTGCACTCCAATACTCCCCAGATCGTGTCTCAGTAATAGTGATTGCATGTTGAGCTCTCCACAATCTTGCGCTGGAAAGGGGGGATGCGGTGGACGATGAAGGTGTCGACGCAGTGACTGCAGCTGCACATGATGAGTCCAGCAGTGAGTCTGAGGATGAACGTATGCAGGGAAATGCTGCGGGAGTAGATGTCGACCCGGGCATACTGCAGGGAGGCAGGGACACCCAGGAAGCTTTAACCTAACGGACCTTCAGCTAGCATACCACAGATGAACCTCCAGGACAAGCCTGGGCTGTAGGCTCCATACTCGACACCTAAGTGTAAAATCTGCCAGGTTAGGAACAGTAAATAAAGCTGAATGTCCCACAAAGCACTCATAACATTTTTGGAAACCATCCACATGCAGAAGAAAAGAGGCACCCTCAGCTTGGTGACATATCTGAATTTAATATGTCAAGCAAACAAACTTATGCAAAAAAAAGACAATAGTGTTACAAATCAGCACAAATCATAAGGACCTCATCTCGGGCCAACACAAAAGCACCAGTGAAAAACCCGTGGTGTGCCTAAGGTGCCTTATGTTTTCATTTTTAGGTGCTGTGTCTTGGTGCTACCCCATCACTGGGAGTGGCATCTGAGATAGCCTGCTGACTCTGCTGTCCTGTTGGCCTTGATGACATTGGCGATTGTCCTCTGGCCTGTGGAGCCTGTGCTGGCCCCGCCTGGGAGGGATCTGCCAATTCCACAGCTGGCATCGCCGCAGTAGTCAGAGCCTCACTGGGTGCAACAGTCACTGGGAGAGGGGTGGAGGAGATGTTGCCCTCATCCGGAGCACCCTGAGAGGTGCCCGCAGAGACGACAGGCAGCTGCTGTGCCGATGTGAGGTTACTTCAGACCTTCCTGCTCACCGTGGATGGATAGGCGCCAAGCTGGGAACATTGATGCCCAGACCATCTCCCACATTGGCAATGACTAGCTGAGGTCAATGCTGATGTGAGGGCCTACTAGTCAGACCACATCTCCAGGAAGCCCTAACGGGTCTCCTGGAGGAGCCTCTCCATGAGAGTCGCCACTGTCTCCATGGAGGACGCATGGCGCTCAGACGTATGGCTCATTGCTTTGGCAATCATCTGCGTAGACTCCTCCACCACGGAGACCGAGCCAAGCATAGCCTCATGTATTTCCCCCAGATGTTCCCGCACACCTGGCCGCATTTCCTGCAGCTGCTGCGTCACAGACGACTCCAGAGGCACATCATCAGCCACCAACTGAGCATGTGCCTGGTCCCCTGCAGTCCTCCAACTGCTGGTACCATGGGCACTCTCTGTCTCTGCCAGCTCCTCCAGCGACTGTGAAGTACCCTCACCGCTGTGCTCTGGGACACTAGCCTATGTTCTAACTCCCACCGAGGTGCTAGTATCTGCGCTGGTGCCTGCCTTGCTGAGATGGTGTGACGCTGGTGAGACTTCAGGCCCCTCAGGTGTGAGAGGGGGCCTCTGCTGCTCCTCCTCCTGGCCCTGCTCCAATGATGCTGAAAGGAAGAACAGGGACAGTGGATCAGTTAATGTGGAGACAATGACAAAGACCATCCCTGTCCCCTGGATCATGATGCGCTCATCCTTCCAAAACCAATGGTCAATCCATGTTGCAAAATTAAATCAGTTAACATTCAGCACTGCTATGGTTGTTGGGAGAAAAATACTGACCTCACTGCTGGGTATAAATATCTGGCCGTGGCACCCCAGCCTCACCGACACCAGTGGACCTGGGTGCATGGCACCTCTCCATTCCAGGGCCTCCTGCTTGAACCAGCTAAGGATGGCAATCTGTGCCTGCCCGCTGCCAGTTCTTGCACGCTCTGCCACAGTATGTGCATTCTTCTCCTGAAAATGAGAGACGGACATTGATTAGTGCAAATTACACATGGACTCTCTTCGCGCACGGCCCACCCCAACCAGAGTGGGACATATCAGGGCTCCAGTGCCTCCTCACCCCGCCGCTGCTGAACACTCACACAAAGATGCTAGGCCTTTTCCCCACCCCCCACCCTGCCCTTGCATACATGGTGTCTACATCATATTAGGCACCGCACAGTATTTCCTTCCATAGCAAGGAAACGCAAGCACGTGGAGTGCAGAGGGCAGCAGATGGTTCGTTGCCATGACACCTTGAGGCTCCCCTCTCAGCATCTCATCACCCTGACTTGGACATGTCCTGGAGTTCAAACACAGCGCCGAGGTGCAGCCCCTCCAGGTTGCCCCCCAACTAATCATGTGGGATTCAGTGTATAATACGCTGCGAGGGCAAACCACATCTCTTCATCGCCCTCTCAGGCTGATCTCAGCATGGGCAATATCTGCTGGCCCACCCACCAAAGGACACATGCCGTCAATGATTCAATGCAGTCACTACACTCAGACTTGAGGGGAGGTGCAGCAGGGGGTCAAATGACCAACGCCAACATGGTACTCACCCTGCCAGAGTGCAACAAGTCGCTGAAGCGCTTGCAACACTGGATCCAGGTGTGCCTTATCACGTCGCAGGAGTTCACTTACTCCACCACCTCCTCCCAGGCAAGTTTCGTCATGTTGGGCGAGGGCGGGGCGGGGGGGGGCCTCTTCCTCCCATCCTGGGGAACCAGCACTCCCGTCGTGCTGCCACCTCCTCGATCAGGACAGCAAGGCAGTCATCTGAAAAATGAGGGGCACACTGGCTCCCCACCCTACCCTCCAGCCTCACCTACCCCAAAGGGCTACCCTCCAGCCTCGCCTGCCCCGCTGGCCTACCCTCTGGACTTGCATGAACTTCATTGTCTCTCTGCAGAGCCCTTCACCCAGCCATTGCGAGCAGCCTTTCCAAGGCTGCCAGGGCCTTACTTTACTTACTTGGGTCACCATTGGACCTGGCAGGCTGAGCGCGCCTGCCACCACCTGACACTCCCACTATGCACCGGAGTCGTGAAGTACGCTGGGCGGGCTTTAATTGGCCCACCCGCCTGAAATGGCAGCATGGACCTGATTGTGAGCGGTGATCGGGTCCGTACTTGCCCACTTCCAGTCCACCCCCCCGCCAACCAGAAAATTCAGTCCGGTGTTATTCTCCCTAGAGAAGAGAAGATTGAGAGGAGATTTGATGGAGATATTCAAAATCATGAGGGGTCTGGACAGAATAGGTAGGGAGACACTGTTCACATTGGTAGAAGGGTTGAGAACCAGGGGAAACCAATTTAAGCTGATTGACAAAAGAACTGATGGCGACATGAAGAAAAGCTTTTTTATGCAGCAAATGGTTAGGATCTGGAATGCACTGCCTGAGGGTATGATGAAGGGAGATTCAATGATGACTTTCAAAAGGCAATTGGATAAGCAGCTGAAGAGAAAAATATTTCAGGCTACAGGGAAAGGGTGGGAGAGCGGGGCTAGATGGGTTGCTCTTGCAAAGAATTAACATGGATATAATTGGCTGAAAGGCATATTTTCTGTGCTGTAACCATCCAAGATTCTAGGCTTTTTTTAATTCATTCATGGGATGTGGGCTTCACTGGCTGGGCCAGCATTTATTGCCCTTCCCTAGTTGCCCTTGAGAAGGTGGTGGTGAGCTGCCTCCTTGAACCACTGCAGTCCATGTGGTGTAGGTACACCCACAGTGCTGTTATGGAGGGAGTTCCTGGATTTTGACCCAGTGGCACTGAAGGAATGGTGATATATTTCCAAGTCAGGATGGTGAGTGATTTGGAGGGGAATTTCCAGGTGGGCGTGTTCCCCCCATGTGTCTGCTGTCCTTGTCCTTCTAGATGGTAGTGGTCGTGGGTTTAGAAGGTGCTGTATAAGGAGCCTTGGTGAATCCCTGCAGTGCATCTTGTGGACGGTACACACTGCTGCTACTGTGCGTTGGTGGTGGAGGGAGTGAATGTTTGTGGTTGTGGTGCCAATCAAGACAGCTGCTTTGTCCTGGATGGTGTCAAGCTTCTTGTGTGTTGTTGGAGCTGCACTCATCCAGGCAAGTGGGGAGTATTCCATTACACTCCTAACTTGTGCCTTCTAAATGATGGACAGACTTTGGGGAGTCAGGAGGTGAGTTACTCGTCACAGGATTCCTAGCCTCTGACCTGTTTCTTGTAGCCATAGTATTTAAATGGCTAGTACAATTCAGTTTCTGGTCAATGGTAACCCCCAAGATATTGATAATGGGGTATTCAGTGAGGTAATGCCATTGAACGTCAAGGAGTGATGGTTAGATTCTCCCTTGTTGGAGATGGTCATTGCCTGGCACTTGTGTGGTACAAATGTTACATGGCACTTGTCAGTCCAAGCCTGGATATTGTCCAGGTCTTGCTGCATTTGGACATGAACTGCTTCAGTATCTGAGGAGTTGCAAATGGTGCTGAACATTGTGAAATCATCAGCCAACACCCCCACTTCTAACCTTATGATGGAATGAAGCTCAATGATGAAGCAGCTGAAGATGGTTGGGCCGAGCACAGTACCCTGACGAACTCCTGCAGTGATGCCCTGGAGCTGAGATGACTGACCTCCAACAACCTCAACCATCTTCCTTTGTGCTAGGTATGTGGTAAGGTGAATTGGTCTCTCGGACTGTCAGATTTATACTCAGGAATTGAACATATCCAAGCAAAAATCCATGCTGCGATCTCTGATCTGTAATTTATCCTTTCTTAGAGCTCAAATCTCTTCCAGCTTAAATTTCATGGATTTGGAATTTTAGCTTGGTGTCACTAATCAATTAATTATTATTTGGGTCTCATCATCTTTTTCAGCCTTGGTTGTATCCAACACTATACAGCTTGGTGCTTCACCTTTGCTCCTCAATATATAAAAACCCTAACTTCAGGAAGCATTTGTTAAAACCTGCAACTTAACTAAATCCGTTAATTGATACAATGAAAATGGTTGTGCTCATCTAAGAAAAAAACAAAAACTCTAATTAGTGTGAAACTTAGCTAATGCTGGAAACATTCAACTACATCAAAGAGAAACTCCATAACACGTTCTTTTCAACCACACTGGCTTTTCAAGTCCTGCATTAAAATTTATCAACTGAACATGAAAAAAAATCAGAATGGGGTTGATGATGAGCTTCAAGAGCAATTTGGAGCTTCAATGTGCCATGAAAAGTAAAGCCTGTCTGGGCTAACTTATGGACTGGATTTTACACTCCATCACTGGTGTGTTTCAAGGTGGACGGTTACATGTAAAACCCAGCAGGTGCCCTTCCTGCTGCCTACCCGCCCACCCCTGACCTGTCTGAAATTTTATCGGGAGCTGAGGAGGTGTCACATGGCCCTCCGGCCCTTGAGTAGATTTTTTTAAGCAAGTGGAAAACTTTCAATGAATTACTTTTTTAAAGCTTTTTTTTTTTTTACATTCTGCTGTCACTATTGCGTTCATTGGTTTTCTACAGTGTGTGGTGGGTGAATGGCTGTGGAAGTGCCATAGCTTGGCATGGGGAGCATGAGGAGCCATTGGGTGTCGGTGGGGGACGTTTCTTGGCATGGGTGTCATGAAGGGCCACAGAGGGTGGGTGGAGTTGCATCCCTTGGTACGGGGGCATGAGGGGGACCTGATGAACTTACCTCCCAAAATGTTCTGTGGTTCATGACACCTCTGAGATGCTGTGAACCACGACTCTTTGAAAAGCTAGCTTGACTCCATGAAAATTGCGGAGGACAAGGACATACCTATCCCCACAATGGAGCTGACCAGGATGAAGCTCATGAGCTAAACCAGCCCTCACCCCTTAAAAAGCCCTTTTGAAAATTGCAAACCACAGGAATGGAGTTGGCAATCCTGGAATCGGGCACCGACTGCCATTTTTTTAACATCCACGGAGTCTCCTCAAGACTGTGAGAATCCAGTCCTGTATAATTACTTAATAAAGCACTTCTACAGGCCCATTTTTATGGTAGTGTATTTTCCAGATCTAAATGAGGGGAGTGAGTTAAGATCTGTGTTATCTACCCCACAATTTCATCATTTTTAGGAATCAGCTGGCTATCATAAAAATCAATTGTGGAATATTTTGGCATAGATTTTTCATTTCTACAGTAGCTATTGAGCTGACCCCAGTATCAATTCCATGCAGGTAGCATTGTGTTTTAAAGGGATCTTGTGGTGTAGTGGGTAGCATCCCTGCCTGTGAACCAGAAGCTCTGGCTCTGAGTCCCACTCCAGGGTTTGATGGGCATGGAAGTTGTGTTCGTAGCACTGCCAAGCTGGTTGATTATCAACCTGCAAATCCTTCCTGTTTGCCTATGGTAGGTGGTAAGAGTGGGAGAGTCTCCTGTAGCCATGCTTGATGAGGAGTGGCACCCCTCAAGCTGTGGCCTTCTGTTTCAGGATGACAACCTGCTTCAGGAAAAACAAGCTACAGAAACAGACATAAGCACGTGCTTTGTGTGCCTCAAGGTGCAGGAAGAGAACCGAGAGAGAGTATTAGGTTTATGCTACTTGGCATCAACTACAAGTCCCCTCTATTGGAGAATGCTTACGTCCTATTTGTTTTCAGATGAATTCCTTTTATTGAAAAATCAGAGTGGTTATAGGCACCACTGTATTGACCAATGACTTGGAGGCAGGGCAGAACTAATATGTTTAACAGCAAACAATGCAACCAAATGCAGTTCATATCATGTCTTTTTTTTAAATCAACTCTGTTTACAGAATCAGTATAAAAAGTCACAATATGAACTGCAGCAAACAAAACTTATGCATGATCAAAACTACAATTACATCTCCTGATAAAAGCACAGTGATTTCTACAGTAAAATACAGTAATCGGAGGACAGTAACATAACTGGGTCAAAATCCTGGAACTCCCTCCCTAATAGCACTATGGGTGTACATACACCACATGGACTGCAGCAACTCAAGAAGGCAGCTCACCACCACCTTCTCAAGGGCAACTAGGGATGGGCAATAAATGCTGGCCTAGCCAGCGACGCCCACATCCGTTGAATGATTAAATAAGTAAGTAAAAAATAACGTACATAACATCAATCTCACTCATAGCTGTGTAATCTCCTGATGGATGTATTACTCAAACATCTCTATTTCAGCTGTGAATACATTATCACTGTATTCAGCCATAAGAACATGGTAGGGAACAGCTATTATCATTTAGGCCCAGATTTTCACTCCTGGGTTGGTTATGCAGAAACAGGGGAACTCCTCACTCTGTGAACCCAGCCTTTAAAAGTGGCCACCCACGGGTCGGATTTTCATCCTGGGGGCCTGAGCTAGATGGGCAAAACAAAAACAGAATTACCTGGAAAAACTCAGCAGGTCTGGCAGCATCGGCGGAGAAGAAAAGAGTTGACGTTTCGAGTCCTCATGACCCTTCGACAGAACTTGAGTTCGAGTCCAAGAAAGAGTTGAAATATAAGCTGGTTTAAGGTGTGTGTGTGGGGGGCGGAGAGATAGAGAGAGAGAGAGGTGGAGGGGGGGGTGTGGTTGTAGGAACAAACAAGCAGTGATAGAAGCAGATCATCAAAAGATGTCAACGACAATAGTACAATAGAACACATAGGTGTTAAAGTTAAAGTTGGTGATATTATCTAAACGAATGTGCTAATTAAGAATGGATGGTAGGGCACTCAAGGTATAGCTCTAGTGGGGTTTTTTTAAATTTTTTTAAATTTTTTTTTTATAATGGAAATAGGTGGGAAAAGGAAAATCTTTATAATTTATTGGAAAAAAAAAGGAAGGGGGAAACAGAAAGGGGGTGGGGATGGGGGAGGGAGCTCACGACCTAAAGTTGTTGAATTCAATATTCAGTCCGGATGGCTGTAAAGTGCCTAGTCGGAAGATGAGGTGTTGTTCCTCCAGTTTGCGTTGGGCTTCACTGGAACAATGCAGCAAGCCAAGGACAGACATGTGGGCAAGAGAGCAGGGTGGAGTGTTAAAATGGCAAGCGACAGGGAGGTTTGGGTCATTCTTGCAGACAGACCGCAGGTGTTCTGCAAAACAGTCGCCCAGTTTACGTTTGGTCTCTCCAATGTAGAGGAGACCACATTGGGAGCAACGAATGCAGTAGACTAAGTTGGGGGAAATGCAAGTGAAATGCTGCTTCACTTGAAAGGAGTGTTTGGGTCCTTGGACGGTGAGGAGAGAGGAAGTGAAGGGGCAGGTGTTGCATCTTTTGCGTGGGCATGGGGTGGTGCCATAGGAGGGGGTTGAGGAGTAGGGGGTGATGGAGTAGTGGACCAGGGTGTCCCGGAGGGAGCGATCCCTACGGAATGCCGATAGGGGGGGTGAAGGGAAGATGTGTTTGGTGGTGGCATCATGCTGGAGTTGGCGGAAATGGCGGAGGATGATCCTTTGAATGCGGAGGCTGGTGGGGTGATAAGTGAGGACAAGGGGGACCCTATCATGTTTCTGGGAGGGAGGAGAAGGCGTGAGGGTGGATGCGCGGGAGATGGGCCCCTGACACAGTTGAGGAGGCTGCCGATTGCAGAGGCAGGCTGGATGGAAGGTCATAAATAAAAAAAAAACAAAAAAAATCCCTCCAACTCTCATCTTCCTCACTCCTCACACACACCCCATAACCCATCCATGCCAACCAATGCCACTCCATGCCCCTGCCCAAACTCCATGGTCCCTCGTGCCCCATGTCTACCTATGCTCCTCTACCCACCCCCCCTCGCCCCCCCCTTACACCCATGCCCCCACATCCTCATGGCCCTTTATAGGCCCTATGCAAACTAAGTGCCAACTCATGCCAATTCATGCCCCCTACCCACCACCCTTTGCCCTTACCTCTCCATGCCAACTCCACTACAATCCTTTGCCAGATCCTTGACAGCTCCAATGAGTCTGTGTACAAAAAGTGCATAATCATGTTCAGTTTTAGCAATCCTACAATGTTTGCTTTACCTCTCCCAAAGGTGTCCAGGGACCATATCTGAAGGGGTACCTTACCTCTCCAAAGGGTTGCTCTTACTATCCAAATGAATCCACCAAGTTCAGACTTATCTGGTCTAATCTGCAAACTCCGGGTTTCACACTCCTGGCCATCCAAAATCCCACTTCAGTGGAGGCAGCTGATGATATAAATTGTCAGCTCTCTCTGTAAGCCACGCATGTGTGAATCCTTGCCCGAGTCCAACCGTGTCCCTTGAAAATGGAACATGCCGTGTTCAGGGGCGGGACTTACAATTTTCAGCCATTTCCGGGATTTTTGCCACAATGGAGACCCTCTCCATCGAGGCAAAGATCTGGGTCTCAATGTCTAAAAATCCTGTTCAACTTGTTTGCCATCTAATTCATTTAGTCAAAGTTATTAAGTGACATGTACATTTTCATCCCAATTATAAACTATTATGGAAGTCATGGTTATGATCCTGGTAGGGACTATTAATGTTTAAAGTGATCAACTGAGAGAAATTATAGCACGAGATTCCATCGTTTAAAACAAATGAACTTTACAAAACAAGAAACAAGTGAAGCTAATACTACTAAATAAACACTGTTTTAGGTGAATACTTATACTTTACATCATGTAGCTGTTCCAGTACAGCAACAACACTGGCATCTACCCAGCTATGTGGAAAATTGCCCAGGTATGTTCTGTATACAAAAATCAGGACAAATCCAACCCTACCAATTACGGCCCCAACAGTCGACTCTCAATCATCAGTAAAGTATTGGAAGGGGTCATCAACAGTGCTAAGAAGCACCATTTGCTTAGCAATAACCTGCTCACTTACACCCAGTTTGGGTTCTGCCAAGGCCATTCAGCTCCTGACCTCATTACAGCCTTGGTTCAAACATGGACAAAAGGGCTGAATTCCTGAGGTGACGTGAGAGTGACTGCCCTTGACATCAAGGCAGCATTTGACCAAGTGTAGCATCAAGAAGCCCTAGCAAAACTGGAGTCAATGGGAATCAGGGGGAAAACTCTCCACTGGTTGGAGTCATACGTAGCACAAAGGAAGATCTGTAGAAAGGTCATACGGACTCGAAAGGTTAACTCTGTTTCCCTCTCCACAGATGCCACAGATGCTGCTGGACCTGCTGAGTTTTTCCAGCATTCTCTGTTCTTGTTCCATATTTCCAGCATCTGCAGTATTTTGTTTCTAACAAAAGAAGATGATTGTGGTTGTTGGAGGTCAGTCATCTCAACTGCAGGACATCACTGCAGGAGCTCTTCAGGGTAGTGTCCTAGGCTCAACTATCTTCAGCTGCTTCATCATTGAGCTTCATTCTATCATAAGGTTAGAATTGGGGGTGTTCGCTGATGATTTCACAATGTTCAGCACCATTTGCAAATCCTCAGATACTGAAGCAGTTCATGTCCAAATGCAGCAAGACCTGGACAATATCCAGGCTTGGACTGACAAGTAGTAAGTAATATTCGTGCCACACAAGTGCCAGGCAATGACCATTTCCAATAAGAGAGAATCTAACCATCACCCCTTGATGTTCAATGGCATTACCTCACTGAATACCCCATTATCAACATCCTGGGAGTTACCATTGACTAGAAACTGAACTGGAGTAGCCATATAAATACTGTGGCTACAAGAGTAGGTCAGAGGCTAGGAATCCTGCTTGCCTCCTGACTCCCCAAAGCCTGTCCATCATCTACAAGGCACAAGTCAGGAGTGTGATGGAACACTCCCCACTTGCCTGAATGAGTGCAGCTCCAACAACACTCAAGAAGCTTGACACTGTCCAGGACAAATCAGCCTGCTTGATTGGCACTACATTCACAACCATTCACTCCGTCCATTTCCGATGCACAGTAGCAGTCGTGTGTACCATCTACAAGATGCACTGTAGGAATTCACCAAGGATCCTTATACAGAGCCTTCCAAACCCATGACCACTGCCATCTAGGAGGACAAGGGCAGCAGATAGATGGGAACACCTCTACCTGGAAGTTCTCCTCCAAGTCGCTCACCATCCTGACTTGGAGATATATCACCGTTCCTTCACATTGCTGGGTCAAAATCCTGGAACTTCCTTCCCAGCAGTACTGTGGGTGTACTTACACCACATGGACTGCAGCAGTTCAAGAAGGCAGCTCATCACCACCTTCTCAAGGGCAATTAGGGATGGACAATTAATGCTGGTCTAGCCAGCGCAGCCCACATCCCATGAATGAATTCAAAAAAAGTAAAAAGCATAATAAAACACAATCACATATACTTTAGGCTAAAATTCTCAAATGAACCCCCTTTTTCCTTATGACATCACCCTCATAAGGTCTTTGGCTGCATATCAGGCTCTTGAATGTTCAGTCATTTTTCCTGGGATCAATTCAAAGGTATGCCACAGCCCTCCAAAATTTACTTTGATTTCTCCTCAATGTTAGTGCTATTGTCCAAGGTATGAAATTTCACGGGGATCCTTCCATTAGCTTTTGGGTAAGCAATCCTCATGTTTCTCTTCAAAATTTCCTGACCGTGGACTTCTCAGCTCGAACTTAGGCTTCACTGCAATCTTGCTTCATGTCTCCAACTCAGAAATACATGTGAGTTCTGACAGCCCTTTTGCTTTTGGTCTACAGCTGCTTTTCAGCTCTTAGCAGACTTCCTAACTCTGCCTGCTGAACCTCAGGGCTTATCCCCACCAATGTGGGTCCTTTCAGCTTGAACCCCCAAAGACCTCCTGGAAAAAATCCCACAGACAACTTCCTGGAATTCCAATGAAGGCTCCACCCTGAATTACTCATCTCAATGGCAACAGATGTTGGCTCAGATATCCAATAGATTTTTAGATTAATTAATTTTTAGCTTCAAAAAAAAAAGCCTTTTGATTCTGGGACTCACCTGAATAATGTAAATTTCTAATGAAGTCAGACCAATTCTTCTCAGATTTGCTGTCTGCAGTTACCCGGCTGAATGGAGACCACATACCATTTTTATTGCTTTCACCCTGGTAACTCCAACCCCGTAAGTACACGTGGAACGCTTTGAAGTGCCATTATTTGAGGTATTCTGCCAATTTCTAAATTTCTAAAGTTCAACATTTTAATTACCTTACAAATATAGTATTCCCAAAACTAAAAATTACCTTAAAATATTGATATGAACCATGAAACTGGATGATTGTGATGCCTTAATACCTTGGTATTCTTTCTTAAATGTCTTTGCAATTGTAGTGAATGTTACACAACACAGAACATGTGCATGAGCTTTCACTAACCTGCTGCACTTCTCTCTTCTTTGATATCTTTTTTGTTTCCAGTTTGTCAAGTGATCCAAGGTACCTGAAGGATTAGATCACAAAATAACCAAGTAAATGACAGCTGCTCCAGGTTAGGCCAGACGGCAGTATCGTTCATGCTGTTCCACAATGCTCCATAACTTTGACAAATTAATAACATTCAACCTCTTTAATCTTTTGAATACCAGTATCCTTAAAAATTCCACTTCCTCTGGGACATTTTCAGCTCATGTACCATTGTCAAGAAGATATAATAATGTCTATAATGTTATTGGAAATTATTTTAAAATTGAGTTTGGTGGTGTCTGTGTCTATGGGTGAGTATGGGTGTGTATCTTAATTGGATTAAAACCAGCTGGTCTAGAAGCTTTGATGTATAATAAGAAGTAGGTTTGAAATGGTAATTAGATAAGCATAGGAAAATAGAAGGTGAGGTATAAAGGGACCAATTTGCATTTTTAAATCGACCGTTCAAAAGAGCAGGTAAAATATTACACCTAACCAGGTGAAGCTCAGAAACAATGGGCAGAATTTTCAGGTCAGCGAGTCTGAGGGGGGGGGGGGGGGGGGGGGGGGGGGGGGGGGGGGGGGGTGGGGGTGCGGGTGGGGGGCACTTGCTAACACATAAAATGATGCGCGGTGATGTCGAGCGTGCGTCCTGACATCACCACAGGTCAGTTAGATTGTCAGTTCGGCGAGCGCGCAGCCAAGTCGGCTGTGCACCCGCCGAACTATTCAAGGTCTATTAAGGCCTGTTAAAGAGCAATTAACATAATTAACTGAGTTGCCCATTGGGCAGGCGAAGAGCCCAGGTGGCCTTCACGCTTTTTCATGAAATCTCATTCACAGGTGGGATGAAACTTCATGAAGGGTTTATTATTTAAATAAAAATTTTGAAATAAATAATGGACATGTCTCAGCTCACGTGACAGTTTCACATGAGGGGACTTGCCCTTCAATTTTTTTCCCCACTTATTCAAATTTTCAAAAGTTAAACAAATCTCCCTGAAGCACCCCTGTGCCTCAGGGAGATGTCTAAACTCTTTCACGTGCATGCGCAAAACCACTCAGAGAATCCCCCCCTGCCCGTACAGGGAGTGCTCAGCACTTCCAATTAAGGGCCACCCACTTAAAATGGTGGCAAGGCCCCTTTTGGGGGTGCCGATCAGGTTCACTCCCGCCCCTGCCGGCCCCCACACAACCCCCCTGACGTGGGGGACATTTCTGCCCAACTTGTTAATTTTTTTTCAAGGCTTACTAGTAAAGTGGATATTATGAAAGTGTTTTATTGTTGGAAGATTTAAAGTTAAAAAAAACCTAGGCCAGAAACTTGCCCATGTCGGAGAGGCTGGGCGGGGGCGGGCGCAGTGCCAATCGCCGCCCATGATCGGCTGCATGAGCGCAGTAATCTCCCTGAGGCATGGAGCTGCCTCAAGAAGATTAAGTACATATTGAATTTTTGTAATAAAGAAACAGAAAAAGTGTCACATGAGCTGGGATGTGTTTGTCAATTTATCAAAATTTATTTACTGATTTTATTAAACCTTCAGGAAACCTCATCCCGCCTGTGGATAGGGGTTCCCTGAAAAATGCGTAGGCTGCTTGGGCTCTTCGCCTGCCCACCAACCTTAAGGTTGGATGGGCAGCACTGTTAATTGGCTTAATTAATTTCCTAATTGCCTTAATAGGCTTTAGACAGTTCGGTAGGCACGCAGCCACTTCTGGTGCACGCCCATCAAAAAAAAGATCTAAATGATGTGCAATGACATTAGGACCCACACCTGACGTTATCTCGCGTCATTTTGCACGTCGACATGTCAGGCCTGCCCCCACACACCGATGGCAATATTCTGGCCCTAGTGACAATGAGAATTTGCATTCAAAGAAGAAAATATGTAGAAAGGAAGAGAAGGCTGTTAGAAAAAGGGGGAGAGACTTTAAGATCTAAATCCTCCAGCCTGTAAGCCTCAAGACTGTCTGCAAGGAACCAGAGCTGAAAGAAACTCATTTTGAATGCAACTGTCCAGGGTGTGCTTTAAATGTTTGTGTTTTACTAGTGCCTTACCAGGGATCTAACTGAGAGTCAGATTAATTAGGGGATTTTTGTAGTTCATATAATAGTAATTTTGTAGACATATCTATGTGCTTAAAATGTTTCTTGTATTAAGAAATGTTTAATTTAGTTATATAAATAACCTCTTGAGACTTGATGGTCTTATTACTACTGAATTCAACGCCTGCATCTCAAAACATACAAATTGCAAAATGGGCTATGACAGTTATTTCAAGTTTCCCTCTGGGATTTGAACAACTCAGCCTTCACCATCAGCTGTGTCATAATAACCATGATGCTAGATAACACACTAATGCACTCAACAGCAACTCACACAGTGGAAACACCTTACTATCTTACGCAATCATATGGTTATTATTTCTGACAATATACAATATGTACAATTACAGATAAGAAATAGGTTCAAGTTTATATGAATAAATTTGCACCCAGAGGATCGGATGCTCTTCAAAACATTGTTTTATAGTGACAAAAGATCAAGAATTATAAATGTTGATTTTAACCCCACCTGCTTAGTAGAAACTGGGTGGGTAGGCAGTTAGAATCACCCCTTCTACTCATCTGCTGAGATCCCACCCGCCAATGTCCCACACCAATCTAGCAGAATTCAATTTAAACCTTTCTTTTCTGAACAGGTGAGGGGCACATCTTTTAGCTTGACTTTAGCTTGGGACAAACCAGACAGCAAACTATCCCATTCTCAGCAGCATGAGGTCAGGGTGATTTTAACTCCTGAGCCTTATCCATGTACCCTCGGTCACCTGGTGTGGCGTAACTGGCATGAAGCAGACTGGCCCACCACTGTGGATTGAGGAACAGTCACAGGCATTCAGGTAAGTCACCGGGAGGAGATTTGAGAGAGCTTCACAGTCAGAGGGATGGGGAAACCCTGGGCAGGGGAGGGCAAAACTTTTCTGGTTGGTGTCAGAGTAGCGCAAGGGATGCTCCAGGCCCCAGAGACAAATGAAGTTAAAGGCCTTAACCTATTTGTACCTCTTCTGGTCCCGACTACTCTCCCCACTGTACAAACCTGGCTTCCCTGCACAGCCCGCTGGTAAAGTAACAGTCGGGTCCCAATAATATAATTGGAGCCTCATCAGCATTGTTAATGAAGGGGCCTGCTGGTTTCTGGCGCGTGATCCCCTCGCCTGTTCAGAAGAGGAAGGTTTAAACTGAATTCTGCTAGATTGGTGTGGGACATTGACAAGTGATATATCAGCAGAGGTGTAGCAGGGGGTTATCTTAACTGGCTGCTCACCCAGTTTCTACTCAGCAGGTGGGGTTAAAGTCACCATTCATAATTCTTGTTCTTTTGCCACTAAAATATCTTATCTGTGTAATAAAACTGATCTGGATTGAATTACGTTAGATTTTAAGGCCTGGATTTTCACTCCAGGGTTGGGAATGCAGAGTCCAGACATTTCCTTGCTCCGCAAACCCAACCTGGGAGAAAGTGGCCGGAAGGTGGGATTTTCCCTCTAGGGTAGCAGCATTCCCTGGGAGACAAAGCAGCAGGTAAGGGTGTTGGGGGGGTGGATTCAACTTCATGGAAAATTATGAAAAAACTGAAAAGAAAGGAGAGCCCAGGAGAGGCTATTAAAGTCCCCAGAACACAAAATAGGACAGAGTGTTTGGAAAGGGCTAGGAATCTAACTTCAAGCTCATCAGATAAAGAGACGACAGTGAGAAAGGGGACGGGAAATACAGGACTGAAGGTGTTGTATCTGAATGCACGCAGTATACGAAATAAGGTAAATGAGCTTGTGGCGCAGATTGAAATTGGCAGGTATGATGTGGTGGGCATTACGGAGACATGGCTGCAA
Source organism: Carcharodon carcharias (assembly GCF_017639515.1). NCBI lineage: Eukaryota > Metazoa > Chordata > Chondrichthyes > Lamniformes > Lamnidae > Carcharodon > Carcharodon carcharias. Next base: position 34,129,188 of record NC_054468.1, on the reverse strand, counting down.
GGGGATCAGGACTGGGAGCTAAATATCCAAGGAAACTTGGATCCTATCGAAAAGATAGGCAGGTTGGCAGAGGGGGTGGGGTTGCTTTGTTAGTAAGAAATGAAATTAAATCGATAGCAAGAAATGATGTAGGGTCAGATGATGTAGAATCTGTGTGGGTAGAGTTGAGGAACCGCAAAGGTAAAAAAACCATAATGGGAGTTATGTACAGGCCTCCGAACAGTAGTCAGGATGTGGAGCACAAGATACACCAGGAGATAGAAAAGGTTACAGTGATCGTGGGGAATTTCAATATGCAGGTAGACTGGGAAAATTAGGTTGGTAGTGGATCCCAAGAAAAGGAATTTGTAGAATGTCTACAAGATGGCTTTTTGGAGCAGCTTGTGGTGGAGCCCACTAGGGAACAGGCAATTCTAGAGTTAGTGATGTGTAATGAGGCAGATTTGATAAGGGAGCTTAAGGTGAAGGAACCCTTAGGAGGAAGAGACCATAACATGAGAGAATTTACCCTGCAATTTGAGAGGAAAAAGCTGGAATCAGATGTAACGGTATTATAATTGAATAAAGGCAACTACTGAGGCATGAGGGAGGAGCTGCCCAGAATTGACTGGGAGATGAGCCTAGCAGGAAAGACAGTGGAACAACAATGGCAGGAGTTTCTGGGAGTAATTTGGGAGACACTGCAAAAATTCATCCCTAGGAAGAAGAAGCATACAAAGGGATGACGAGGCAACCATGGCTGACAAGTGAAGTCAGGGACAGCATAAAAGCTAAAGAGAAAGCATACAATGCAGCGAAGAACAATGGGAAACCAGGGGATTGGGAAGCCTACAAAGACCAACAGAGGACAACTAAAAAAGAAATAAGGAGGGAGAAGATTAAATATGAGGGTAAACTAGCCAGTAATATAAAAGAAGATTGCAAGAGATTTTTTAGATATATAAAGGGTAAGAGAGAGGCAAAAGTGGACATTGGGCTGCTGGAAAATGACCTGGAGAAGTAGTAGTGGGGAACAAAGAAATGGCGGAGGAACTGAATAGGTACTTTGCGTCAGTCTTCACAGTGGAAGACACGACTGACATCCCCAAAGTCCAAGAGAGTTGGGGGGCAGAGATGAGTATGGTGGCCATTACCAAGGAGAAGGTGCTAGGAAAACTGAAAGGTCTGAAGGTGGATAAATCACCTGGACCAGATGGATTACACCCCAGAGTTCTTAAGGAGATAGCTGAAGAGATAGTGGAGGTGTTAGTGGTGATCACTAATGTAACCCCCCTGTTTAAGAAGGGAGTGAGGCAAAAGACAGGAAATTACAGGCTGATTAGCCTGACCTCGGTCGTTGGTAAGATTTTAGAGTCCATTATTAAGGATGAGATTTGCTTGGTAAAATCGGGCAAAGTCAGCACGGTTTCGTCAATGGGAGGCCATGCCTGACAAATCTGTTAGAATTCTTTGAGGAGGTAACGAGTAGGTTAGACAAAGGAGAGCCAATGATGTTATCTACTTGGACTTCCAGAAGGCCTTTGACAAGGTGGTGCACAGGAGGCGCTCAGTAAGATAAGAGCCCATGGTGTTAGAGGCAAGGTACTAGCATGGATAGAAGATTGGCTGTCTGGCAGGAGGCAGAGAGTGGGGTAAGAGGGTCCTTCCCAGGATGGCAGCCGGTGACTAGTGGAGTTCCGCAGGGGTCAGTGTTGGGACCACAACTTTTCACTTTATACATTAATGATTTAGATGAAGGAACTGAGGGCATCCTGGCTAAGTTTGCAGATGATACAAGGATAGTTGGAGGGACAGGTAGTATTGAGGAGGTGGGGGGGAGACTGCAGAAGGATTTGGACAGGTTAGGAGAATGGACAAAGAAGTGGCAGATGGAATACAGTGTGGGGAAGTGTGAGGTCATGCACTTTGGTAGGAAGAATAGAGGCATGGACTATTTTCTGAATGGGGAAAGAACTTGCAGGTTGAGTCGGTAGTTAGGAAGGCAAATGCAATGTTGGCATTTATTTCGAGAGAACAAGAATATAAAAGCAGGGATGTGCTGCTGAGGTTTTATAAGGCTCTGGTCAGACCACATTTAGAATATTGTGAGCAATTTTGGGCCCCGTATCTCAGGAAGGATGTGCTGGCCCTGGAGAGGGTCCAGAGGAGGTTCACGAGAATGATCCCAGGAATGATAGGCTTAACATATGAGAAACGTTTGAGGACTCTGGGTCTATACTCGATGGACCGTGCCCGGCCCATCTCCTGCACATCTGCTCTCACTCCTTCCTCTCCCTCCCAGAAACATGATAAGGTCCCTCTTGTCCTCACTTATCACCCCACCAGCCTCCGCACTCAAAGGATCATCTTCCGCCATTTCCGCCAACTCCAGCATGATGCCATCACCAAACATATCTTCCCTTCACCCCTCCTGGCGGCATTCCGCAGGAATCGTTCCCTCCGGGACACCCTGGTCCACTCCTCCATCACCCCCTACACCTCAACCCCCTCCCATGGCACCTTCCAATTCAACCGCAGAAGGTGCAACACCTGCCCCTTTACTTCCCCTCTCCTCACTGTCCCAAACACTCCTTTCAAGTGAAGCAGCATTTCACTTGCACTTCCCTCAATTTAGTCTATTGCATTCGTTGCTCCCAATGCGGTTTCCTCTACATTGGAGAGACCAAACGCAGATTGGGTGACCGCTTTGCAGAACACCTTCGGTCTGTCCGCAAGCATTACCCAGACCTCCCTGTTGCTTGCCATTTCAACACTCTACCCTGCTCTCATGCCCATATGTCTGTCCTTGGCCTGTTGCATTGTTCCAGTGAAGCTCAACGCAAACTGGAGGAACAGCACCTCATCTTCCGACTAGGCACTTTACAGCCTTCCGTACTGAATATTGAGTTCAACAATTTTAGATCATGAACTCTCTCCTCCATCCCTACCCCCTTTCTGATCCCCCCCTTTTTTCCCAATAATTTATATAGATTTTTCTTTTCCCACCTATTTCCATTATTTTTAAATGTATTTCCATCCATTGCTTTATCTTTACCTTTTAGCCTTTTTTGATACCTTCACCCCACCCAACCCCCACTAGGGCTACCTGTACCTTGCTTGTCCTGCTTTCTACCCTTAATTAGCACATTCCTTAGATAATATCACCACCTTCAACACCTCTTTGTCCTTTATCACTGGCCCTCTATCCAGCTCTACTTGTCCTACCCCCCTTAAACCAGCTTATATTTCACCTCTCTTCTATTTTTACTTAGTTCATTTGGACTCGAAACGTTAACTGTGTTCCTCTCTGCAGATTTTCCAGGTTTTTTTGTTCTGGATTTCCAGCATCCGCAGTTTTTTGCTTTTATCTTAGCTCCCTTTGACAGTTCATCTTGACACTTTTGACAGCTATTTTGATAGTTCCAATGAACTTCACAGTTCTAATGAGTTTATGCACTTTTTATGCACATTCATACCTAATTTTAGTGGCAACTCGCCCTCTCAAAAGTCATCTGAACTTCATCAAAGATGCCCTGGGACCATATCCAAAGGAGTATCTTAGATCTCCAAAAGGTTTCCCTGGCTATTCAAACAAATGTACAACGTACAGGCTGGCTCCTACCAGGTTTAATCTGCTCATGTCAGGTTTCAGGCACCTCTCTCACCAAAATCACACATGATGAGTAGAACTGATTTCTATGGTCAGCTACCTCTGTGAAATGCACATGCGGGAGCCATGCTCCGGGCTCATTCCCGTGCCTGCGAAAATAGTATGTGCCGTGTTTGGGGCGGGACTTCGGGATTCAGGCTTCTTCTGCCATTTTCGCAGCAACAGAGAGCTTCTCCTTTGCTGTGAAATCCAGGCCTAAGTTAGGCTGATTCACTAGAGATTTTGATTCACTGCTTTCAGGGTTAATGAAGCAAAACTTTAGAGCACCGTCCTGTTTAAGTATTGTTAATCACTATCTTCAGCAGATGAAATAAATGGAGAGATTCAAAGTCAGCATAACATATACAATATTACTCTTTAAATTGCTTTTATTCCACTTTTGGGGATTTCATCATCCCTTTTCAAACAAATCTACAAAGTACAGGTTGGCTCCTACCAGGTACAACCACCCAGCTGTCTCCCCTTGCAAATGCCTCCCAACCGTTACCATCACCTTGCAACCCCCAACCCACCCTTCCACACTTACCCCTTCCACACATTCAACTAAGTTGCAGGGGACAGCTCAAGATTGGTGATCTTATGACCGCTGACAATGCAGCCATGCTCAGCTGCCAAAATCCAAACCAGAACAGCCAGTGAAGGCACCCTTTCTATTTCACTTTTCCTTCTAGGAGGTCCCTGGGCTGTACTCAGGGTCTGCCTCTCAACGCAACAGAAGTCAGGACTTCAGTGTTTATTATGAAGCACTGGCTGGTGTGATGTCAGATTGCACAGGCCCTGTGACATAATGCTGGCCCTGCAATTCTTTGAGCATTTAGTCAATCTCTTACTGTGATTCTGGAAAGAGGCCTGTGAAAGCAACAGGGAAACAGTAGAGAAGTGGTGTAGATTTTGTCAATATGAAAGAGGATGACCCATTCTTAAGTTTCCACAGTGATAAACTCACCTTGGCACAATGCGACCACACAGTATGTTGAGAAAGTTCTTTTTCCAGCCGTGTGTGAAGGGGTTTTTTCTATCCTCCTCATCATTGTACTGTCAGAGGGGGAAAATGTCATTGCTTTATTCAGCAGAATTAATTTACAATAAAACATAGTTTTGTGAGAAACTGGTGTTCAGATTTTTCAGTTTTCTTGCCCGCTTTTAGGTTGGCTGCAATGGGCAGGTAGTGGTGTGGGGTGGCTGGTGATAGCCGAGAAATACAATTAGTTCATAAGGCATTGTGCCTAATTCCCAACCTTAACAAATCATTATCATTCAGAAGTGACGTTGGTGGCCAGAAGCAGCTACACAATTACTGACAGATTCTTACCTCCTCTGACAACTATCCATGCTAAAAATGCCAGCAGATAGGATGCACTTAGTATACAGATAACTGCTAATAGACAGAACTGAAGTTAAATGTCATTAATAGGATATTGTAATTTAACCATAGATGTGTAGAACTATAAATGTTTACAGTACAGAAATATCTGTGCCAACTCTTCGCTAGAGTAACACAAATTTAACTTCACAGCCCCACACTCTCCTTGGATCTTGTATCTACGCATCAGCCTTGTATCTTTCTTTGCTTCAAATATTTATCCCAATTTTCTGCTAAAGAAAGCAGTGGCCTGTGCCTCACCCACTCCTAGTGGCAAAACATTCACTAGAACTTTCAACTTAGTGGAAGTATCAAATAGGCATGTCAATTTGACCATTCAAGTCAATGTAGAGGGAAACCATGCAGTGTTTAACGGGTAGCAGATTCGATACTGCTCATTCCATATTCCTACAAGCCTCTGTGTAAACAAATTTCTCCTAACCTTTGGCCTCATTCTTAAAGATAGTTTTAAATTGATGACTGCCTATCACCAATGACCCAACCCAAAATTCTTTCCCCATTCATTCGGTCAAAGCACTTCATAATTTTATAAACTTCACTAAACCTTTTCTCGGGCTTTTCTTAAGTTAAAACAGTCCACAATACCAACAATGTTTGCAGTTGAAAGGTAGAGACACCTGCCTTTAGACACAGGTCCCTCTCCATAAGTGGCGAATGACCCGAGTTCAATTCCCTGTGGAGGGGCACATGAGCCTCCAGTACTACTCTGGTTTGATACTGAGGTGGGGAAGCAGTAAATCTTGAAGTAAGGAGTGTCCATGTGCATGCCCAGCTCCTCAGTGTCATTGACCTTGTAATAGGCAGATGGAACACTGACTGTCAGCAGAGATAAGCCATAATGTGTCACTGCCCTTTTGCCATTGAGTTTCAATAGGACCTTTCCAGAACCCTTGATTAAATTAGGATCAGTGAATGAGTTTGGACAAAAAGCTCAGAGAAATACCCAGAAAAAAACTTACTATATGATCAGCTATTGCCACATTCGAAGGGACTGTTTAGTTTAAATCACCCTCTGTCACTTGTATTTTATGTTTTACCTCTTCAGACATGGTTTCTCCCAACACGATGAGTTCAATATGAACTCCAAACAGGAAAAGCACTGGAAAGAGGAAAAAAACAATAGGAACGATTACAGCATAACTGAGAGTTATTATTAAGGAAAACTCATTTTTGTAATTCTTTATAACTATATATGACTGACAGATTGGAATGCTGGGCAACAAGAGTCCAAAGCTGCTGTAAACCATGATCTGGTATTCCAAGCTATTCCCTCAGCATGTGGCAGTATTGTTCTCACTGGTTTGAGATGAAGAACTGAAATTTAAAGGTACTCCCGTAAAAGGCATGGATGTGTTCAATAGGTTGTCAACACTCCATCTGGGCATATTACAGGTGTTGCAGACTGACCACCTATTATAGAAATATCCAGGGCAGAATCGTCCCAGGTTTGCACTAAGTGCGTTGGGAGCCGCAACGGTGGCTTTTCACACTCTATTGTCCCAAAGCTGTCACATTATGTATGCATTCCCGGGAAACACACTGTTTCCATGGCAGACTGGCTCTCATTCACCTGCCACACCATCACCTCGCTGCTTCATCACGCCGGGCACCATATTTAAAGCCCAGCTGCGCGCACGTCTCTCAGTGTCCAGCCCACGACTGCTGCACGGAAGACAGGAAGGCCCTGACTGACATAAGGACTGCAGCCCCCAGGTTTAGTCAAACACCTTTTGAATGCTGTCACAGCGCTCCATGATGTCCTCGAACACCACCACCCCCCCCCGCCACTCTAGCTGCAAGATGGGCAGCAGTGTCACCAATCCAGCATGGAAGGTGGGGGCAACAGGGGTCAGCACCAATGCCCTGCAAAAAAGGACTGCCACCCAGTGCCGCTACAGGGGGAATGGTCTCATCTGTTCCGCCAGAGTAACTCACTCTTCTCATCACTCTTAACTCACACACTCACAAACCCATCACACATCCACAGGGATCTCACACCTCAAGGGACAACACCACTAACTCACACACACCCTCACATTTCCATCAGGCTCATATCCTCTCGAGCGTACGTCCCCATCTTGTCCATGGCTCCGCTCACTGCACAAACATTCCACTCAGTGCCATGTGTCCTGTTCACACACTCTCCATCTGTTTTCATGCAGAAGAAGCCTGCTCACATCAGCAGGATGAGGTCCCAGACTGGGGGTGGAGTGGCCCACATTGGGCCCTTCACTCATTTTGAGGAGCATGTCATTGATCTGACTGGTGAGGGCGTGGACCCACCCTGCGACGACTTGGCGGTCGGTGGCAAAGACCCACATGAGGATCCTACACCACATCATCCCTCTGTCAATGCAAATGTGAGTGCTCTCTCTCCTGCTTTTAACTCTGCTGCCATGCACTAATTATCTCTACCTTGGTTCACAGGGAGCTCTGCTAAGTGACCTACACCTCAGCCAACCAGTCCCTCAGCTCCATCCATCACCTTCAGCCAAGAGGACACCACCTCCATTGAAGAGCTGGAAATAAGCTGCCGGGAAGACCTATTACAGTGCTTACCCATGCCCTGCACCAGTGCGGAGACACATGCCTCAGTGGGACATAGATCTAGAGCAGGCTTGGGTTCATAATCTGGTGGTCACCGCATGGACACGCATCTGCAGCAGGAGGAGGCAGGTTCAGCTGAGCTCCCTGGCACTCGGAGGACTGCTGGGGAAAAGGCACCTGTGAGTCCAAGTCAGATGATGAACCTCTGGGTTTGGCCTTCCAACTCATCGCAGAGAGTCAGCAGAAGGTGGGGGAACATCAGGCAGAGCTATTGGAAGCCCTCAACAGAGTGGCATGCGAGTTGGAGGAGTGTGTCCACCTGCTCTCTGATGAAGTGGTGCCCACATGTGTGGGCATGGAGATCTCATGGGGAAGATGGCGAATGCCATGAAGACCCTGGTCCAGCAGAACCCAGAGATGCCCGCAGACATGCACTCCATTGCAGGAGCCATGGATGAGTTCCTGCAGTGGCAATGCGAGAGGGAAACGGGGCACCTCAACATCCCACCAGGTGCTCCTTCTCCTCAAGGAGTCAGGCTGGGGCCCTCGGGCACCTGAAGGGATGAAAAGCAGCAGCTGGACATTCTTGGGTCATCCACTCAGGAATCCCGGGGTCTGTCTACTTCCTCCGAGTCTCCTTTGCCTGTGAGTCCCTCAGCCTCGTCCTCTGTCACTGCAGAGGAAGCAGCTGGCCCACTGGTGATTCTGGAAGGAGTAGTGTGTATGTGTGGACGGACATTTCGGAGCCTTGTGCAAGCCCTGTTCCACGCACGCGGATCCTTCCCGTATCACACTCATCTAAAAGTTCTGAGCATTTTCAATGCTGCCTGCTGGGGTTTGCTTTCAGTTGTCTGTCTGAGCTAACCTGCATCTCAGCCCACCCACTGATCACACTCCCATGCAGCATTTTATCTCACCCACCATGCCTCTTGTTTCACTTTCAATTTGGACATCATGATGCTAATTCAGTTTTATTTTCGCTCCCCGATCCTTTACCCTCCCCCAGTCACCATTTCCTTTCCCCTATCACAGTTGACCTCCCAGAATCACCTTTCACCTCCCCTCTGTGAACTACCAGCCACATCCCTTTTCCTTCGGGGATGTCCAGGTGAATGTGCACATTCCTTTCCTTCCCGAAAATTCCACCCCCATTCACATTAACTCCCCTGATCTCTTCCTTCCCACCCCCAGGGTCCGTGTCTGCTTCCGGGTCTCCAGCAACCACTATCGCTGACCCTTCTCCCACTACCATCAAATCCTCACCCTCCCACCCTACCGCCTCACTCTGCCCTTGTTAATTCTCACCTTTCCCTCATACCATTCCACCCTCAGTTCACTCTCCAGGAGGAATTCATGGACCCATCAGACACCTCCCTTGTACATTCACTTGGACATCCCCCTCTCCGGACCCCTTTTCCCCCGGAACACCTTCCCCCCTGGAATCCCTTCCCTCCCACTGGATCCCTTATGCACACAGGACCCCTTCCACCTTCCGGATCCCCTTCCCCCACTGGAATCCCTCCCCACTCTGGACCCTTTCCCACCCGGAACCCATTCCCGTGCCCGTAGTCCTCCCATTCCCCCAGACTGGCCCCCCCCCAATTACTCCTTCCCCCTTCCTGACTCCCTCAGGTACCCTTAATTCTTCCTCCAGCTTTACTACTTCCTCCTTCCTGACTCCTTTTTCCACCCTGCCTTCTTCATCCACCCTTACTCCCTCCCCTCTCCGCACTCCTTCCTCCCCCTGGAATCCCTCCCATCTCCGCACTCCTTCCTCCCCTAGACTCCCTCCACTCTCCACACTCTTTCTTCCCCCTGGACTCCTTCCCCTCTCCACACTCCTGCCCCCTCTGAACTCCTTCGCTTACACCTTCCAACGCCGATCCATGACACCAGTCTTGTGCTTTGATGGAAAGTTGCAGATATGCTCATTTGTTGTAAGCCTCTGACAGGATTCCCTGTAATGGTTCTGACTGGACTGAGAGCAAGAGTTTGCAGGTTTCCTCAGCAGCGTTGATCCTGCAGCAATGGTGATAGTGTGCTTGAGCATTCCATGGAAGATTTCCTTACATCCCACCCGGTAACAAGCTGTCCCAGCTAGGGAACTCCAGTCCCAGAAATGCTGCCTACAGCTCCAAGTCAGAGTGAAAGGATACGTGGTGCCCTTCTCCGCTGTCATTGGCTCATGGTGGTTGAGAACAAGATATGTGATGCAGGATCCCAAAATAGTCAGCATGTAAAGGACAAGAAAGAAGACAAAGAGGAAAAAAAAGCGGTAATTCCTTCTCCCAACACAGTTATTCACCCATTTGCAATGGTGATCAAAATCCTGGAACAAGAAAAAGCAGTTTTCAGCTACTAATATTCTATACTTTTTATGTCTCATTAAAATAGAAGGCTACATTGACGGCAGTCTACAATAATCCAGTTATTCAGTTAGTCGCTCAACCATTCAGAAAGACAAGCAGAAAATGCCGGAAAAACTCAACAGGTCTAACAGCATCTGTGGAGAGAAAAAACACCAGAGTTAATGTTTCGAGTCCTTATGACTCTTCTTCATTCAGAAAGACCCCAGGTATGATCCATGATCGAAGTTGTATTAACTCTTTGCGGCTGGGTGACCGAAGGGCTTCATTGACCTTAAGGTCAAGGGGAAAATTATCCATGATTTTTGCTCAATGATCCTTGTTGGAGGCGCAGCTGTGAAGATATTAAGTGAGGGTAGAATCTGATTCAGCGAATGTTCTTAGTGGTCAACAGTCATTGTTAAACTTTAGGCATAAATAATAGACATGGGTGAGCTAAGGGAGGGGATAGAACTGTAACCCAGTATGGATTGAATGTCTTAAGGGATGAGGTTAAAGTGAAAATTTACAGAGAAAAACTGGGAAGAAAAATCCAATTTATGTCATTTCAAACTAATTTAAAGTTTTTATGAATTGTGTTAATTCAATACATGAGGAATATTTACTATAAATTTTATGATTATATATGCATTTTTGATTAGAGAACATGCAGAGTCTTCTGGGGTGTAACACTGAAGTTGCTATAGCACAGATATTAAAGTCTTATACTTTTCAATGTGTCGGCTGTGTTAGATCAAATTCAGTTTGAATAAAGATCCAGGTACCTTGACTGTAATTATAACACTGGTAGTCTCCATTTGTTCCAATTCAAGGGACAAAAAAACTGATAATAATTGTGAATAGTGCCTTTGACACCGGGGCAACAGGAGACATTTTACTGAAGTGATTACACAGCTGAACCACTCAATAGACCCAATGGGCTGTAACTTCCTCAGAATGACAATCAGCGTTGGATTGCCACTCCGTGCCCAATTGTTTACATTAAATTTCTTCTGTGGCTGTCTCGCCCTACCTTCCAACACAGGCCAGGCGAGATACAGGGAGCTGTCCCCAGGGCCCAGCGTTGCAGGCCAGCAGAGTCGGATTGAAGGACACGCCCCCTTTTTTATGGCACTAGCTTGTGGGGGAGGATGGAGGTCAGGAGGCGTTCAGACCTTAGGTGGGGGTGGTTGGGAGGTCAGGGGGGTGTCGGGTCACATCAGTTTGGGTAGGGTTTGGGCCTGCAGAGTTGGCGGGGGGATCATGTCGGGTCAGGCCTGCTGGGGTGTCGGGTCATGTTGGTTCAGGGGCTGGGGTCAGGTTGGCGGGAGAATGGGGGAATGTCAGGTCAGGTTGGGTCGTGGGGGCTGGGGGGTGGGGGAAGTCCCATGCCAGTGGGGAGAATCCCATAGGGGGTTGGGGAGAACCGGGGGGGGTTGGTTAGTCAGGGAGGTGGAGGAAGTCGCCTGGGAAGTTGGGGTTTGTGGGGCAATCCGGGGCGGGGGTGGGGTGGGTAGTGGGTCTGGGTCTTTACAATAGCTACCCATTGGTTAGAAGAGGTTTTAATACTTCTAAGTTTTTCTAGGTAACTATTTGTGTAACACAGCCGGAACCATCCAAAGTTTGCAATTTAAATGCATTTTCGAATGGTTCCCAGTGCAGGACAATCGCCCAGAGGAAGTTTGCACTTCTGGGCAATTGCCGTGCAGAGCTTTACCTGTGAAGTTCTGAAAAGGGTTCCCCAGTGCATCTTTGGTGTACCCCCACCCCCCAATCTGACACTGGGGAGTTTTGAAGTCATGGCCCATGTGCTTTTTCATTGTGTATTAATTAGTTCACTTTTCAGCTGCCAGTGTTACACCTCATCCTATCCAAATGGAAACTAAAATTGGGTGGGCTGTAAAATGGATGGCTGCCTAATCCTTAAATTTATTGCCAGGTGAGTTAGAATAATTTTTTTAAATAAAATGGAACATCATTTACAGAAAATCTGCTACATTACCTATAGAAGGAGTGTATTTCATATAGCTGATATGTACATGTGCCTATACTGTATTTATACATCTAGATTGACATCTACACGTACACTTCTAGTGGATGCCACTGGATAGCAATCAGGAGTATGAGTCACCACTGGCGATCTAACAAAACACCCAAAATTGTCAATGCTTTAGCAGCTAAGGAGCTCATACATTTCAAAATTCCCACTTTCATCAGCTCTGTAAAACATTAGGCAACAAATTAACAACAAACATCAATTATTCATAGAATACACAGAGTGTGTAATAAACATTTAGCATGTGTAATGGTCCATAATCTGTAGATTATGTTTTTGTCAAGAATATTAGAAAACGTGAAAGCGTAAATGAATAAAACTGATTGGCTTATGTTGCCCTTTTCCCAGGCAGACAGTCCAGAAATAATATCCCCTATCAGGGATCTATTTAATCAGCTCCTTCCCCAGAGTTAGTCAAGGAAGCTCATCACAAGTATGGTTACATCTTGTATGATGAACATTTCAGCTGACTTCGCAAACAAGGGCAGAATACGTTTTCAAGTGAAGGAAAAAGGGATGCAGAAATGAGAAACAAGGAGTAAAGGAGGAGAAAAAGTAAAAATGAAAAGCTTAAAGGTTTGAAAAAAACTCCATGTATTTTCTGTGGTTCAGTTTCATACCATCTGCCCATGTGTAGTCTGTCTACTTTTGAGCTGCTCACCTCCACACAGACGTTGCAGAGTCTGCAGTGTGAACAGCGGGGTGGGCGATAGAACTGACAGACTCTGCACCATTTCAAACAAAATATCTTGCCATTGACCTTCACGACTTTAGGATCTAGGCTGTCATGCATCGATATATGTGAACCTGCCATTGGAAAGAATAAATGTTTTGAATTACACCGGTTTTGAAATTTGAACAGCAAAAATTACTCAGGCGGTACCTACTTGGTAGCTATAGCATACAATGGGGGAATCCCAGTGAACTTCACAGGCTGATGCACATGTATGGGGTTGGGTTGGAGAATTCCATTGTGGGGAAAGCTGCAGAGCTGCAGAGAGGCACATTCGCACCACAATAAACAATAAGCTACTGAGCTCTTGTTCGTAACCATTCAAGTCAAGAAAGAAAAAATTGCATTTACATAGTGTCTTCTCTTTTTCCTTGTACCACAGATTAAGCCATACCACTTCTTCATTTCAGCTCTTCAGAATGTAAAGCCCTTTGCCAGAGGAGGAAGAGAACAAGACTGATCATGAAGATGCACTGTGACTTGATCCACCTCCTATAGCTGTCAGCTCAGATATAGACAGAACACAGTAAGATGCTTAAATGTTAGGTTAGATGGAGGACCTACACATGGCAACTCACTCGGCACGTGCACAGGAGTTGCACGGAGAAATAGGACACCACAGTTGCCAACTCACTGGAGAGTGTTGTAAGGTGTTGGACATAGTCCGTTGGGCCTTATTAAGGTATTCATAGTTTTAGATAGCTCATCAGTAAGTATTTATTAACTACTAGAAACTATATGCATAGGCACAGTAAAGGTCAAAGCTGGGAGCTGTATCCATGCTTTCTTCTAGACACAACTCCATCAAACACTACACTGACCTCTAGGTGCAGGTCGAGTGTTCTGTTACAGCACTTTGTGGGTAATACTGTACTCAGTCCCATGTTAACCCTTTATGTGCCAGATCCTTATACTACACCACGCCCCACCCCAAGTTTTAACCAAGGTGTTTACATGTTATCCTAGTTTACCCATGTATTATGTCATTACCACTACCCCATCTCCCCCACCCTCATCCAAAGTCTCTAAATTCATAGGTTCAGGCAATCTAGAGAAGCATATTATCTAAACACTGAGAGATTGCAGAGTTCTGAGGTGCAGAGGCATTTGGGTGTCCTAGTGCATGAATCACAAAATGATAGTATGCAGGCACAGCAAGTAATTAGGAAAGCTAATAGAATGTTATCACTTATTGCGAGGGGAATTAAATACAAAAGTAGGGAGGTTATGCTTCAGTTGCACAGGGGCTAGTGAGACCACATTTGGAGTACTGTGTACAGTACTGGTCACATTATTTAAGGAAGGATGTAAATGCGTTGGACGCAGTTCAGAGAGGGTTTCCTAGACTAATACCTGGAATGAGTGGACTGGACAGACTAGGCTTGTATTCGCTAGAGTTTAGAAGAGTAAGAGGCGGCTTGATTGAAACATATAAGACCCTGAGGGGTCTTGACAGAATTGATATGGAGAGGAAGACTCCTCTTGTGGTAGAATCTAAAACTGGGGGTCATCATTTAAGGAGAGGCGAAATCGTTTCACTCAGAGGGTTGTGAGTCTTTGGAACTCTCTTCCTGAAAAGGTGGTTGAAGCAGTGTCTATGAATATTTTTAAGGCAGAAGTAGATAGATTCTTGGTAAGCAAGGGGGTTATAGATTATTGGGGGTAGATGGGATGCAGATTTCAGGTTACTATCAGATCAGCCATGATCTTATTAAGCAGACTCCAGGGGCTGAATGGCCTGCTCCTTGTTTGTATGTATGTATGTACGCAGGCCTTATAGCCCTTACACATCTTGTTCTCCCTACTGTTGGAGAGGTGGTGGGCTCTGTCTCTGAAGGTAAACTTTGTTGAATTGGAGGTTGTTCTGGCATCTGAGCATCTTATCATCTTCTTTTTCCATTCTTTGGCATTGAATCACTCTTTGTCAATTCTCCAATTGTCTTGATAGATGGTGGTTGGTTTATCCCACTCTTTAAGCGGCAGACAAACTCTGGGCTTGTCTCTATGGTGTTTATTCCCTTCTTCCTTCGTGTGACTCACTGTGATGCACGCTGGGATGGAAGATGGCCCTTCCTGTTGTGAGGGTTTGACTTGGCAGTAAGCTCATCTTTGCGTTTGGCTGTATAGTGTGCTGTCATCAATGGATGGCTGCTACTTGGTTAGCCCATTTCGGATGCAGCAGATAGGCCTCATCTGAATAAATTAACTTTGACATTAAATGCTACCAGCATACAATTATAACCCAAGCACTACTGCTTGCACTAAAATGAAGAGCAATGCATTTTTGGCTGAAAGTGTGTGCCTACAACAATCCTGCTGCCACTTTGTATCCTGAGTTAATGACATAGTGCCTGAAAGACATGCTCTACTCAGCCTGATTTATCAAAACAGGTTTTATAATGAGTGGATCCCATGTCAAATGAACAAGGTTTGACGGCTTTGACCATTTCTTTGAGAAATTAAATTGCTTTACCTTGTTGTAGAATTCCGGGGTCCATGAAGCTGGTGATAATGAAACTTGTAAAGCACAGTGTGAACAAGATTCCAGCAGCGACTGGGAATGCCAGGGAAACTTTAACAGCCAAGAAAGCACAACTGAAAAAGAGAGACAAACTTTAGAAAAATGAATTTTATAACCTGGAATTAACAAGACAGTAAGTATATACTTTGTAAACAAGGATACAATCCAGATTTGCAGTTTCTTGATCTCTGTTGCCATTTTTTGAAAAAAATTGACTTTTAAAGGTACTGCTCACATCCAAAACAATTCTCTCTCTCGTTCTTTCTTCCTGTAATTGTCCACAATAGCCAACTCCTGCTGTCTTGTTCTATCTCGCTTTTTGCCTTTGTTTCCTTTCATAGGAATATAGGAACAGGAGGAGGCCATTTAGCCCCTTTAGCCTGTTCTGACATTCAGTGAAATCATGGCTGATCTGTGATCCAACTCCATATACCTACCCCATATCCCCTAATACCTAACACTTGTAACACTAGTAGAGGTGTTCCCTAATTTCATCCCTGAATGGTCTAACCGTAATTTTAGACTCTGCTGCCTTGTCTGAGACATCCCAGCCAGTAGAAATAATGGGCTGAATAATACAGCCTATGGAGGTAGGTAGGAGTCCCGCCTGGAAGTGTGTGGATCACCAACTCCTTTCCCCATCTTTCCAGGATGCTGGATAATACACTAATCATTAATCAGCAACAGCCAGGCTGGTTACCAAACAACAGCGTCAGTGAAGGATGGGCTACTTACCCAACGGACTAGGACTATTGAGGATAGGACGTCTGGGCACTGAGCTGCCAGGAAGGAGGTCATGGCCACTCATTTAAAGGGACCCCTGGCACGGGGCTGTGTTAGTTGCAACAGGGATATTTGTTTGTCTGACGTAAAAAGACTTTGTTCCTGAATATAATCATTTGGAAATATTGCCAGAACTGAGTGAGATTTTTAATTTATTTTTGACTGTTTTCATCGAATGGAACGATTCTGCACCTTTGAGGCTCCATTATGGAGAGGTACATACACATCAGCGCTGACGCCCTTCAAAAGAGGACAGTTACCCAGTGCCACAGGACGATGAATGATCTCCTCCGTTCCACCAGGGTAAGTCACTCTTCTCTTCACTCTCAACCCACACTCACAAACAAATCACACATCCACAGGGATCTCACTCACTGCCAGCTCATGGGACATCACCATTCACTGTCTCACACACACTTTCATTGCCCTCATCTCGTCCATGGGATCACTCATCACCCACATAGGACAGACATACTTATCATCTGGCCAGGCAGGTGCCCTGCTAACACTTTCTCCATCTCTATTCATGCAGGACAACCTGGCACACAACAACAGGGAGAGGTCACAGACTGGTGGAGGAATGCCTGAAATCAAGGTCCTCGCCAGCTTTGAAAACAGAGCCATCCAGCTGGACGGTGAGGATCTGGACCGGTCCTGTACTGACAGTGAGGACGGAGGTGCTCTACCAGACGAGGGTCCAGGAGTGTAACATATATCAGATAACCATGCTGTGATTAATGTGTCCTGTTTCACAGGCCACTGCCATGCACTAATTATCTCCAATTGCTTTCACAGGCACATCTGGGAAACAGATGACGGAGTCCACGACACAGGGCCTCCAATCAAGCTCCGAAGAAATCTTTGAAGAGGAATCTGAAGGCACCCTCCTTGAAATCCCATCACAGTGCTCACCCACACCTTCCACCAGCGCAGATTCACAGGTGGGACCTAGCTTTAGAATAGCCTCAGGATCACAATCTGGTGAGCATACCGCACTGTCTGATCCACAACAGGCGGAGGCAGGACCTCCCTGGTGTCTCATTGGAGGACTGCTGGAGGCCAGAAATTTCCTGAGTTCAAGTCAGATGACGAGCCTCTGGACTCCGTCATGTCACAGTTGCTGGAGCTGCAAAGGCAAGTCAGGGAACATCAGGAAGGGATGTCTGCCGCACCCTTCAGATGGCGAGGCACGATGGAGGACTGTCCACCTTCAGGCTGAGGTGATAGCGCCAGCATGCCAATGCGCCGAGGTCAGCACTGGTAGGATGGCGACTGTCATGGAGATCTAGGTCCTGGACATTGGCCTTGCACTGCTGCACAGGATCAACTCCATCATCGACACCATAGTTGGCCCCCAACAGCGTGTACGTGAGACGGGTGCTGGGCAGCTCGATTTCTCTCCAACTACCAGTTCTCCTCAAGGAGTCTGCCTGGGGCCCTCGGGCACAAACAGGGAGTAGGATCAGCCGATGCACACTCTGGGGCCATCCACCCAGCTGACTCCAAGACTGTCCGGCCCATTCAAATCCTCTCTTCCACAAGCTGAAGAGGATGCCACTGTTACACAGCAGGACCCCAAAATCAGGCTGGGACCCTGCAAGTCTCGGCCCTCCAGAAGACATCCGCCCAGGTCATCATAGACAGGGTGTAGCAGTCAGCAGACTGCTTTCACCTCCGTTGTGGATGTCTGGGGAGCACCAAGATGCAGCAGCAGGGTTAGGAAAGTTAAGAAGAATTAGTTGCACAGCCTGGGCATGGGTGTTAATCATTTGTACATACTGTTCACTATTGTCAATAAACTCCCAAGAAGGTCCCCTTGCCTATGGCTCCTTGTTCTGATGAACAATGTTCTTGTCACTCAGATGTGAAACCATTCTGGACAAGATAAAGGCAGTTGCCTCTGTCCAGGACCTCTTCCCTGTGCTCTGTGCAGCCTTCAAACCAAAGTGATTGTCCGGCCTCACACTCCCTGCAAAATTACTGGTGCCTGCACCTCGGCGATGCTTGTCATTGCTGCCAGAATGTAGTGGGCAGGCACCACAGAGTTCTCTCATTCTCTCGATGTGCTCTCAGCACATTTAAGGTGGGGCTGGCTCCCATCTCTTCAGCATCTGTGACCACTAATGCTGTGCTCCTGAAGGGCTCAGGTGCTGAAGACGGACAAAGGATCAGATGCTTCTAAAGTTTCATGACTGAGTCTATGATGTGACCCTGATCACAGAGCTCAAGTGAGCTGCCCTCTGCCAGACAGAGGCTATGTGAAGATTGATGGAGTGTCCTCACTGCAGGTCGTCATTATCCTCCTGCGATCAGGTGACTATTCGGACCTCCACTGCCTCTCCATGACAGGAACATTCTCACAGAGGGTATTCATGCTGCCATTAGCCAGACTGGAGTCAAAAAATCACAAATGTGATGTGAGGATCTATGTGGTCAGTTCACTGCATGTCGTCATCATCCTCCACAAACCCAGCAGCTATTAGGGCCTCCCAAGTGCACCTACCTCATCTAGCCAGTGCGAGGGCCTCATCCCTGTTATCGTCACCTCTGAGGGCCTCCTCATTCTCATCCCCATTGGCGTCCTCCTCATCGGTAAAGTCCTCTGGCTCCTCCATCTCCTCCTCAGCCAGCTCGTTTCTCCGTTGCAGCACCAGGTTGTAAAGGGCGCAGCAGACAATGACGATGTGTGACACCCTCTGCGGACTGTATTGCAGGGCTCCACCAGACCAGTCCAGGCACCGGAGCCGTGTCTTCAGCATCCCGATGGTCTGCTCCACCAAGTTGCAAGCTGCAGCATGAGACTCACTATACCGTCGCTCTGCTGCTGTCTGAGGCCGCCGCACAGTGTCTTCAGCCACAGTCTCTGTGGGTAGCCCTTGTCCCCAAGGAACCATCCCTGCAGCTTCTGTGGACCCTGGAAGACTTCGAGGATCTGTGACTGACTGAGGATGTAAGAGTCATGCACAGTCCCTGGAACCATGCGTACACCTTCAGGCTGCTTTTCTGGTGGTCGCGTACCAGCTGCACATTCAATGTAGTCCACCGTGTGTTGCAATGGAGATCTGAGTGCCACGTGAGTGCAGTTGATCACATCCTGAATCTGTGGGAAACCTGAGATCTGGACGAATCCAGTCTTGCATCTTGGCTATCCTGGTCCTGGGCGAAATGCACAAAGTTGTGTGCCCTTGCAAAGATAGCATCTGTGACCTCATGGATGCTTTTTTGTGGGTGGAGACATGTGAGAACCCATAGAGGTCTCTATGGAGCCCTGAAAAGAGCCACTGGCATAGAAATTGAGCATCATGGTCACTTTCACAGCCAACGACAGTGGATGCACTCCATGTCCCCTTGGGGCCAAGTCCTGCAGATGTGACCGACCAGTTCCCCAGACATGTGCCGTCTTCAGCGGCACTGGTTTTCAGTCGTCTGCAGGAATGACAGGCTGCGTCTATAGACCCTGGGTCTAGCTAGGTGTCGACCAGCGACGCATCACTGTGGCTCTTCGATGGCGTGTGTGGGAGCCCCAGCCGCCATTTCTTCCTGAGGTTGCTGCTCCTGCCTCTGCGCAGTCAGGAGCTTCAGTCATTCCCTTCTCTATCTTCTTCACTCTCTGCAGGCCTTCAGGCATACAGCTAGTTCACCAGGCTCCATGATCCTGATGTACTCTTGCAGGGTGAAAGAGAGAGGTGTGGTTAGTATGGGTATACTAAGAACCTGTCCTGGTTAAATGTGAAGATCCCTTAAGGCTTTCCGGAGAGTGTTGGCCACTACTTGTGTGGCCAGAGATGAGCGCGCTGCATGGCTGCCCAAAACCTCACCACCTCGACCCCACTCCACGTGACCAAAGCAGCAGCTTTGCCCATTGCACTGCATGCTGTGCTCTTAGCTCAGGTGCAGGCATTCTCCTAATCCACACTGCAAGGCTGCACTGTTAGCATGATCCATGGGGGAGACTGGCCCAAACCGGGATGCTGACATTGCTAGGGGCTGTGAACACCTCCACCAGTGTCTGCTCCATGGCCAGCTTTAGCAAGGGGATTGTACAGTGTATACAGTCGTCCAATTGTTCTGCAGCCCACTAAAGTGCTAATGACTTTGCAGTCCATGCCAGGGGGTGAAAAGCTTTGGAGCATTTGTTGGCACTTTGGTGTCTCTGTATTGCTTGAGTGGGCAGAATTGCGAGGAGTCCGTCTCCAATCATATCAATGTGACCGTGCCTGAACTGTCTCAGTTACAGAGGAATGGTCACTTTATATAACTGGTGTTTTTCCCATGCTGAGAGAACACTCTTGCCCACAGAACATATTATTTCAGTTGATTGGGTTGCTAATGAGTTAACTATCACTTAATTGACAATTTGAAAATGGTGGGCTCCTGATTTTGAGGGTTGCCCGCCCATTGTAATTTTGCTTCCTGGCGTGGTGATATTGGGAATGCGACCCGATGTCATCATGCTGAATATTACATTGCCGTGAGCAGTCCTGTTTCCAGTTACATTATTCAGCCCAGTTTCTCTTCATCTGCCTGACCTGTTCCCCTTAAAATCTTAAACTTTGATCAAACCACCGCTTAACTTTCTAAACTGCAGGGAATACAATCCTAGTTTGTGCAATATCTCCTTGTAATTTAGTCCTTGGAGTCCAGGTATCGTTCTAGTAAATTTAAATTGCATTCCCCCAAATCCAAAATATCCTTCTGAAGGTGTGGTTCCCAGAAGAGTTCACAGTACTCCCTCCCTAACAACACTGTGGGTGTACCTACAGCACATGAACTATAGAAGTTCGAGAAGGCAGCTCACCACTACCTTCTCAAGTGCAATTCGGAATGCGCAATAAATGCTGGCCTAGCCAGTGATGCCCACATCTTGTGAAACAATAAAAAAAATGTAGTCTAACCATAGCTTCGCATAACTGTATCATAACTTGTTTATCTTGTATGTTGTCCAGATATGAAGACCAACATTCCATTAGTGTTTTGATTATTTTCTGCACAAGTTCATGACATTATAATGATCTATGTACCTGGATCCCCAAGTCTTTTTGGATCTCCACTGCTTCCAACTTTTTGTCATTTGGAAACTATGCTGTTTTATTCTTTTAAGTTCTCACATTTGCTTACAATAGCTGAGATTTTCGGCTCTGAGCCTAAATTCCCTGGTGGGGTCGGGAAGCAAGAGTGTTGTCCGCCATGGAGCCCAATGGGAAATTGCGCTGAATTGCATGATTCTGGGATCATTAATTATGCAGCAGGGGGTTTCCCGACATTGTTCACGGCAGGACGGGTAGCAAGTCACCCGCACCGTCATAACTGGGTGCCATTTTTAAAAGGCCAGGACTTGAAACACGGAACCCAAGAAGCACCAGCACCCAGATTCAGTGACGTTTCACTGGAAAAACTGCTGAATGCAGTGGAGCACAGAGGGGGACGTCCTCTACCCCAGGAATGGAAAGAGGAGGCCCACCCAACTCACCAACCCTGCATGGGCTGCAGTTGCCAGGGTGGTAAATGCCAACTGGATTCACCAGGTGACAGCCCTGCAGTGCAGGAAAAGAATGAATAACCTCGTCTGCGCCACCAGGGCAAGTGAACACTCAGCTCTCCATACTCACCTCACTGAATGGGAACTGGGGCATGGGCCTCAGGGACAAGGCCACTATCTGTGCTGCCCATGCAAAAAAGAGCATCTCAACCTGATGCTCCCACTGCGTTCCCCTATCACACCCATCCAAGACCCCTGCAAGACTTCCATCATCCCTACCTCCCACTTTTTAACATCCAAACCTGCCCCGCCTCTATGCTTCTCTCCTCCCTGCCTTCTTCTCCCGCACCCCACCTCCTCCCAGACAAAGGCCCTCATCACACACCATTACCTACTGCAGCTGTACACCTGCTGCTTGATGCTCCACTTGGTTGAGGCTCCACCCACAGTTCCTGGCTCCAACACCATCTCCAGGCTCCACCTGCAGCTCCAGGCATCCATCCAAGTCCCAACTTGTGCATGCCACATTGCTCCGGATGTGTTCTGGAGTGGGGTGAAATCCCACTGGCAGGACGGTCGATTGGATGGGGTTGGGGGCGGAAATTCCGGTTGGGTATTCATTTTAATCCTGACTATGGAATGCAAAACAGGCTTCCTGACTGCCCCTGGTGGGAATGGCGAACTGCCATTATCCCACCAGGATGGTCGGGATCACAAGTTCCCGCCGTCAGGAAGCTGATCTTTCAGCTCCAGACATATTGTCTGCCCCCGCCCACCACAAACCCTGCTGCTGGCGGGAGGGGACAATTCCGCCCATTGTAATGCATTTGCCACAGTTTTTCCCATTCATATATTCTATTAATATCTGTCATTTTATGCTTGAATAATAATTGCATCCTTGCAATGTCAAACCAACCCAACAGCACAAAAAAGTTGCATTTATAGTGTTTCTTTGACATACAAATCATACATATCAAGGTGTTTCATAAGTGCACACAAATGAGATGAAAACCAAGACTTAAAAGGGTGATTATAAGCTTGGTGGAAGAGTTTTGCAAAAGTTTTGAGAGGGAAAGATGGAGAGGTTTAGGGAAGAGGTTCCAGAGAATGAAGGCCAAAGTTATTAATTATGGGCTGAAAGAAGAGGTGCAATAAGGAGTTTGGGGCTGGTTGAAGTGTGAAGAATGAAGGCTTTCTGACAACTTCCAACACATTGAGTGTTGACATGTATAAACCGCTGGATGTGTACAAGCACAATCTGTACGTTCAGTAGTTGAGGGAGGTTTCTGTGGGAGCCTGCAAAGCAATATATATGACATTTCTTGCACCCTGGGGAAGTCAGCAACCCTGTAAAACTAAATTGTCCCATCTCATGGTTACCTTTTTGTGATGCTGATCTGAATTGACCAACTGTCCTATGATGGGCAACCGTGACTTGACAAATGCATTTTCATGCTACAATCTGGTTGATATATTAGAGATTGTCGGTGGCTGCCTGAACTGAACCTGTGCTTCAAAACTTGAGTAGGACACATATGAACATATGAAATAGGAGCAGAAGTAGGCTATTTGGCCCCACGAGCCTGCTCCACCATTCAATAAGATCATGGCTGATCTGTTTGTGTTTTGAGTTCCACATTCCCATCTACCCCCAATAACCTTCGATTCCCTAGCCCACTGCTATGGTGAATCAGTCAGTGACCTGTCTTTGTCAGTGAGAAGCAAGTTTCCAGGTGTGCATAGGCAAAATAGCAAAGAAATTGTTGCAAAAAACATTTCCCAGAATCAGAAATTATTAGCCAAACTCTCCAGACTTTTCTCTCTCAACAATACCATCTGACCCTGACAGCTGCTGTAATATAAATATCTGTCTAAGTTACTAGGGCACATTCAAAATATAAAAGCAGAAAACTCAGAGTTGTAGCACCATGGGCCCTTGTTCTAATGTTTGGAAACCAGGACAAACCTGATCAAGTTTCCTGTCAACTACGGTGAAGGGGAACCTTTGCTTAGGATAATAGAAGACATTTCAGGGGTACTAGTTCTCAGGTATGTACAGGTGATATTCCCAATCAGTAAAGCCAACCTCCTACTTTTTACTCACTAACAGAAAAAGTAAGATTATACCATAAGTTAAGGAAGGTCTTGAAACATTTTTTTATTGCTCTGTCTTTACTCTCTTTTTCTGGCCATTTTCCTTACTTTCCTTGGTTTATTTTACCCTGCAAGAGATTTGCTTCCATAATTAAGTGGGATAGCAACAGCATGCAGCCAAAGTCTAACAGGGCTTGAAGAACAATTGCCGCAAAAATTTAACTGTGATGCTTAATGATATGGTAGAAAGACTTGGAAAAGGCATTGTAGGCAGGTCACAGGCTTCTTGCTGACTCGGTTTTGCAAATGATAATGAACTCCGCAGCTTAACTATAATACCATACAGTGGCAATATCTGGAGAACTACATAAACTTGTGTCAGAAATTTAGTCACATTCAGATCTCCTTGTAGGAGATAAATTCCTAGAATAGGTGTGGAGGAGAAAGGAGAATATTCAGCGTGACATTAGTCGTCTCAATTTCGCTGCTACTCTCACCCATTCTAACCTGTCTCTCTCTGAACTTACTGCACTCCGTTCTCTCAGGTCCAACCCCAACATTGTCATTAAACCCGCTGACAAGGGTGGTGCTGTTGCTGTCTGGCACACTGACCTCTACCTCATGGAGGCTGAGCGTCAACTCACAGACAGTTCCTCCTACCTCTCCCTGGACCATGATCCCACCACTGAACATCAAGCCATTGTTTCCAGGACTGTCACTGACCTCATCTCCTCTGGGGTTCTTCCTCCCACAGCTTCCAACCTGATAGTCGCCTAACCTCGGACGGCCCGCTTCTACCTCTTACCCAAAATCCACAAACAGAACTGTCCCAGTAGACCAATCATGTCAGCCTGCTCCTGCCCCACAGAACTCATTTCTCGTTATCTTGACTCCCTTCTATCTCCCCTTGTCCAGTCCCTTCCCACCTACATCCGTGATTCCTCTGACACCTTACATCACATCAACAATTTCCAGTTCCCTGGCCCCAACTGCTTCCTCTTCACCATGGATGTCCAATCCCTCTACACCTCCATCCCCCACCAGGATGGTCTGAGGGCTCTTAGCTTCTTCCTCGAACAGAGGCCCGAACAATCCCCATCCAACACTACTCTCCTCCGTCTGGCTGAACTTGTTCTCACACTGAACAATTTCTCCTTCAACTCCTCTCGCTTCCTCCAAATAAAAGGTGTGGCTATGGGTACCCGCATGGGCCCCAGCTATGCCTGTCTCTTTATAGGGTATGTGGAACATTCCTTGTTCCAGTCCTACTCCGGCCCCCTTCCACAGCTCTTTCTCCGGTACATTGATGATTACTTCGGTGCTGCTTCATGCTCTCGTCGGGACTTGGAAAAATTTATTAATTTTGCTTCCAATCTCCACCCCTCCATCATTTTCACATGGTCCATCTTTGACACTTCCCTTCCCTTCCTTGACCTCTCTATCTCAATCTCTGGTAATAGACTGTCCACCGATATCCATTACAAGCCTACTGACTCCCACAGCGACCTCGACTACAGCTCCTCACACCCCACTTCCTGTAAGGACTCCATCCCATTCTCTCAATTCCTTCGCCTCCGTCGCATCTGTTCTGATGATGCTACCTTCAAAAACAGTTCCTCTGACATGTCCTCCTTCTTCCTTAACCGAGGTTTTCCACCCACGGTCATTGACAGGGCCCTCAACCGTGTCTGGCCCATCTCCCGCGCATCCGTCCTCACGCCTTCTCCTCCCTCCCAGAAACATGATAGGGTCTCCCTTGTCCTCACTTATCACCCCACCAGCCTCCGCATTCAAAGGATCATCCTCCACCATTTCCGCCAACTCCAGCATGATGCCACCACCAAACACATCTTCTTTTCACCCCCGCCGGCGGGATTCCGTGGGGATCGTTCCCTCCAGAACACCCTGGTCCACTCCTCCATCACCCCCTACTCCTCAATCCCCACCCACGGCACCTCCCCATGCCCACGCAAAAGATGCAACACCTGCCCCTTCACTTCCTCTCTCTTCACCGTCCAAGGGCCCAAACACTCCTTTCAAGTGAAGCAGCATTTCCCCCAACTTAGTCTACTGCATTCGTTGCTCCCAATGTGGTCTCCTCTACATTGGAGAGACCAAACGTAAACTGGGCGACCGCTTTGCAGAACACCTGCGCAAGAATGACCCAAACCTCCCTGTCGATTGCCATTTTAACACTCCACCCTGCTTTCATGCCCACATGTCTGTCCTTGGCTTGCTGCATTGTTCCAGTGAAGGCCAACGCAAACTGGAGGAACAGTACCTCATCTTCCGACAAGGCACTTTACAGTCTTCCGGACTGAATATTGAATTCAACAATTTTAGATCACAAACTCCCTCCTCCATCCCCACCCCCTTTCTGTTTCTTCCCCCTTCCTTTTGTTTTTTCCAATAATTTATATAGATTTTTCTTTTCCCACCTATTTCCATTATTTTTAAATCTTTTATGCCCCGCTAGTCTTTCCACCCCACCCCCACTAGAGCTGTACCTTGAGTGCCCTACCATCCATTCTTAATTAGCACATTCGTTTAGATAATATCACTACCTTCAACACCTCTGTGTTCTTTTGTTCTTTTGTCTGTGACATCTTTTGATTATCTGCTCCTATCACTGCTTGCTTGTCCCTACAACCACACCACCCCCCCAACTTCTCTCCCCCCCACCCCCTCCACCTTAAACCAACTTATATTTCACCCCTCTCCTTATTTTCGCTCAGTTCTGTGGAAGGGTCATGAGGACTCGAAATGTCAACTCTTTTCTTCTCCGCCAATGCTGCCAGACCTGCTGAGTTTTTCCAGGTAATGCTGAAAAAAGTCAGTTTGTCGAAGCTTTTCACCTTGCACTCCACAGGGTAATTGCAAGAATATCGATGTCAGGGGAAGCAACAACTTTACACTGTATAAGAAAAGAGTGCTGACTAATTGGCAAATGGACTCTGATTGGTTGAGGCATTGCCATGGAGAATGCACCACTTAATGGTAATTGCCAGTTAAATTTCAAACAATGCTTGGCAGTTAATTGTCAGTCACCATTAACTGGTGCATTCATTCTTCATGGTAATGCTTCTACCAATCAGAGCCCACTCACTAACCGATCAGCATTCTCTTCTCATTCAGTATAAAATTGTTGCTTCCCCTGACATTTGTATTCTTGCAATTGTCCTGATGAGTGCAAGACAGAAAGCTTTGACAAAATATCTTTTTTCAGCAATATTTATTACCTAGGTTTAACAATCACTTTGCTGAATCCTGTTCTATAATTTTACATGTATATTTAAATTTAAATTTAGTATCTTTAAAACATTAAAAGATAGCTTGTTATATATATTACTCATGCACTTTGAGGGAAATACCATGTCCTGACTTTCTATGGGCATCATCACAGGAGATCATCCAGTTTAATATTATAATTGTTATTTCAATGTCTCATGATCCAATTAACCACCTGCCATCTAACCCTAGTTCACCTAGTGAAAGTCACCATAGCCCCAGAGGGCCATAGGTTGCTCTCTCATTACACAGAGACAATTGGTGATGAGTTTAACCTAAGGGTCACCACACCTCAGCTGAGGGATGAGGTTGAGAAGGCAGGGCCTTCATGGATAATCTCAACTGGCACAGGAACTGAACCCATGCTTTTGGCATCACTCTATATCACAAACTAGCTATTCAGCCAACTGAGCTAACCAACCCCAGAGATTACTCATGGCCCTGATTCTCCTTGTATCATGTCATGGCTTTAAATGTTCCATAAGGAGGTGAGCGGGGCTGATTGCTTTTGACATCAAGGCAGCATCTGACTGAGGAACCTTAACAAAATTGAGTTCAGTGGAATTAGGGGGAAAACTCTCCATTGGTTAGCATAAAGGAAGAGGGTAGTGGTTGTTGGAGGTCAATCATTTAAGCCCAAGGACATTGGTGCAGGAGTTCCTCAGGGTAATGTTCTTGGCCCAATTATCTACAGCTGATTAATCAATGACCTTACTCCACCATAAGGTCACAAGTAGGGATGGTCTCTGATGATTGCAATGTGCCCAGTACCATTTTCAACTCTTTAGCTACTGAGCAATCCATGCCTGCTTGCAACGTAGATAACCTAGATAACATTCAGACTTGGGCTGATCTGTGGCACGTAACATTGGCTCCATAGAAGTGCCAGGTAATAACACTCTTCGACAAGAGAGAATCTAACTTCTTCCCCTTGATTTCAACAGCATTACCATTACTGAATCCTTCACGATCAACATCCTGGAAGTCACCATTGACCAGATACTTAATTGGTCCAGCCACATAAGAGCAGGGATGAGGCTCGGAGGTTGGGAATAACTCACTTCCTGTCTCACCAAAGCCTGCTTGTGATCTACAAGGCACAAGTCAGGATTGTGATGCAATATTCTCCAATTGCCTAAATGAGTGCAGCTTTAAGAACACTCAAGAAGCTCAAAACCAGGAGAAAGTAGCCCTCTTGATCAGCACCCCATCAAACACTTGAAACATTCAGTCCTCTACCGTTGGTTCACAATGGCTGGTGGACTGTGTGCTATTTACAAGATGCACTGCAGCAACTCGCCAAGCCTCATTCGACAGCACCTTCCAAATGACCTCTACCACCTAAGACGAACAAGGGGACACATCCACTTGCCAGCTTCCCTCCAAACCAAGCATCATTCTGACTTGAAACCATATCATCATTCCTTCACAGTCACTTGCTAAAAATCCTGGAACTCCCTCCTAACAGCACTATGAATGCACCTACAGCAGATGGACTGCAGCGGTTTAAGAAGGTGACCCACCACTGCTTTCTCAAGGGCAACTAGAGATGGGGAATAAATGCTGGCCTTGCCAATGACTCTCACATGCCACAAATGAATAAAAAATACATGTACACTGCGTTTAACATGGGCTCAGTGTACCATTAGTGCCTGTCCGAACTAAAATTCCCAATGTTGGCCTGAAATTGAGCTTCAGGTCTTGTTTACATTATTAGGGGAACTATTGACACCTATTTGTCACTTTAAATAGATGAATGTCATGCCACTTTGCTTGATGGCAGCAGCCCTAAGGTAAGCAGTCCTGTTGGCAGGGGGCGGGTGGGAGGATGTGGAGTGGAGTGGCCCAGCTGTTGTGTCACCTATTGCAATTCATTCCTGTATGGGGCCCTAAACAGGCATCTGCATACATAAGTTGCCTAATGCCATTTTAGGTGGTAGGCAGGGATGCCTGAAAAATTACCCAATTGAAAATCTGATCAGATGTCTTTCAGGTATCCTTAGGTTGCTAGATGGTGGTCCCCAAAAAATGGATCTCATTACGCCCATTGTACGTCCATAAGAGGGAACCATTAATGTCCAATTTCTACCCCAATCAAAGAGAAGAAAAGCACATTGGGAGAGAGAGATGTTATGACACAGCAGCTGGTAAAGGCTGAGTTGTTTAAATCCCAGAGGGAAACTTAAACAATTGTCATAACCTATATTTTCAATTAGTATGTTTGAGATGCAGCTGTGAATTCAGGAATAAGACCACCGAGCCTCAAGGGGTTTATTTATATAAAACTAAATTAAACATTTATTAATTTAACAACAAATTAAACACATACACATATCTACAAATTACTACCATTATAACTTTTAAACAAATCCCCAAATTAATCCCTCCCAGGTAAATCTCCACGTAGGCAGCAGACACTGGGCAAAGCACATTTGACCTTACAAATTCAAAATGAGGTTCCTTGCAATTTGGCTCCTTTGCAGATGCAGTTGTAGGCTTAAAGGCTGGTTAGATCTTAAATGCCTCTGCCTTACACACACAAACTCCTTTCTGCTTATACCTAGCTTTTCCTTTG
This sequence comes from Carcharodon carcharias, assembly GCF_017639515.1. Lineage (NCBI taxonomy): Eukaryota > Metazoa > Chordata > Chondrichthyes > Lamniformes > Lamnidae > Carcharodon > Carcharodon carcharias. The sequence continues at coordinate 34,099,734 of NC_054468.1, read as the reverse complement.
AATGTAAATTTCCCATTGTATTATTAGGTTTTTAATGTCACATCTTCTAACAATAACATTTTCATCCCACTAATTTTATTAGTAATATAAACACATTGCTTGGCATCTCCCACCTAGGTGCAGGATTTTACTCCCACTCTTGAATGCTTTATTCAACAAATGCAGATGTACAGTTAACCTTCTTAACTTCCTTACTGTTTACCTAATTAACATCTCAAAACTACTATACATCAAAGCACCCAGACTAGCTGTCTTTAATCCAATTAGAACAAATACAGACACAGACACCACTAAACTCTATTTTAAGAATAATTTCCAATAACATTATAGACAATAATATCGCTTCATAACAAGAGATGAGAGTTAAAAACAGCACGGGAACACCAATAGCACCAGAGCAGCAAAGGCCATTGGGAGAGAGAGAGAGAGAGAGGAGAGTTAAAAGTGATATGGATAATGATAGCGAGAGTGTGATAGGAGCGTATAAACTTAAGAATGCATCAGCAGATAAGGCGATCATTTCTGTACCTACATACTAACTTTTTGTGATTGATGTACCAGGACACCAGGCCTCTCTGTTCCTCAGAGTTCTACAATCTCTCTCCATTTAAATAATATGCTGCTTTTCAATTCTTCCTGCCAAAGTGAACACATTCACATTTTCCCATATACTTCAAAGCTCAGATTAGTTAATAACTTTTTTATTTCTAATGTTTTAAAAGCAAATTTTTTGGGATTAGTTTACAAATTATAATAAACTTTAAAGGCATTTCATGATTAATTCAAACCACATGGAACCATTCATCTTTGCATATAAAGGTTCTTACGGGAAAGTGAAAAACAAGCTGCTTCCTCCCAGGATCATACAGGTGGTAAAACACACCATCAGGCTCTTGTAGCAGGAGCTTCTCCACCATTGTTCTTCATCCATTTTCCATTACTAATAAATACGCTGGTTTTGAGGCCATGGATTGGTAGGGAAGCTGTTTCTGTTCTTCCCCAACTTCTGTTCAGTTGAAAAGAATCCACAGGGATTCATACAGCACGCCAATACTGCATCACAATCACCAATACCAAAGAGATCATCACAAGCATCATCACTGCAGTGGTGTGTCACAATAACTCATTGTGAAGCAAATGTCACAGTGCCTCATTTTCATTGAGGTCTACCACTGAGTTCATTACAGTCAACCATAACAACTTAAATGTAGAAAATGACACAAAGATGCTTCTCAAGGGAGGGAACAGAGGTAACCAGAAAAATGATCACAATCAGCATTACAGCTGAGGTATGTCACTGTCAACTATTACTCAAGAGATCATGCAGATTTTAATAAGATTTCAGACAATTGAGAGATGAAGAAGTTTAGGAAGGGATTTCCAGAGAGGAGGGTCAAGATAAACTGAAGTCTCTTCTTCCATTGGTAATTAATGTTACTATAGAAATGTAAGACAGCCACCCATTACCACAATGATGGCCCCTGACCACCCATGTACCATAATCATCCAACATTACTGTATGGTGTTACACAATGTAATATCATGATGATGTATCACAGTTATCCAGTTATCCAATACCTTGGCAATGTGCCAAAATCAATACCTCGGGGATATGCCACAAGGACCTAATGTCATCTAATACCTCGGATGTGCATGACTATCACCAGGCAACATATTAAGGCTTCGTTTCAATATAGATAATGATTATCTTCAATATTTATGTCTAACTGAGCAGGTTAAAGAAAATGATTTTATATTAAACCTCTGCTTTCTTTGTAGATTGTTGTCGGGCCTTATTTCTATTGGTTGTTTGCTCCATTAACTATCGACAGAGCTTTTCATACTTATTTATTGCTGGCTGCGTCTGTTAATGAATATGTGTTTAAATGAATATTAACTTAATGAGTTCTCATCTCTCTGATTTCACACGGGCGTATGGATCCAAGGGTAGTGAAAACCTTTTAATAACTCATTTAATTGATTGTAACATGATGGGTTATTTTAATGATGCCCATTTACATGACAATCACGTGTCCCACCAACATCCCAGGCCAATCCCGCAGGCTACAAATTTAACCTTCTCTTCCAAATTGACAAGCGGACACATTCTGGAAACCAGACCTTTGTTAAATGTGTAGGCAGAACTCCAATGACTAAATCAAGAATCAATGGCTATTTTAACTGCAGGCCTGAACAAGGAAGCAATTTTGGTTTTCAGATCAGATCCACCTAGTGCAAAAAAAAGTCGGGGCCAGAAAGGCCTAAAAATGTAAATTGTTTTACTTTTTTGTGCACGTTTCTTGTGGGGCCAGGAGGAGAACCATTCCTACAATTCCCAACAGTGGTCTCCTGCCACTCGACATAGCACTCCTGCCTACAGCCATTGCCCATTAGTTTCAGGCAGGAAACTGCCCATGTCATGCAGGTGAAGCCTGGGAGTTAAAATCTCATGGGCTTCCTGCTATCAAACTCAGGACAATTTGCCACTTGCCTCAGTCTGCACCTGCCCAATTCCTGCCCTGAGTTAAAATGGGGGCTTTTTTGCTGCATGTGTGAAATAAGTAAGCATTGTAGGCTATTTGACTCACACAGCTGAGCCTGATCCTCTCCTCACTAAACGGCAACACACATACACCCTCCAGCATCTTCACAGGGAAGCTGGAAGGAGTAAGGATCCTGGCTGATTGCTTTATCTACCACTCGCTGTCACAGTGACATAAGATGTGGCTTGGCCGTGAGCAAACCACTGCTCAAGCTTATCTTACAACAATTATCAAAATTTGTCAGATAAGCAATTTGAGTCCTGGTTATTTGAGAGATTTTATAGTGCCATGGCATGAAAATTGTATTGTACTGTGGTGATCTTTATCTGTGTCTGTTCGGGTTTGAGCTTGTCAGATCAAACAAAACCACTTTGACAGGTCTATTTTTCAAAAAGAAATTTCCAGAAAAAGGGTTGAATAAAGCTTTATTAACTTCACTAATTCAAATAAGTTAAATAAATAGAAAACAGTCTTGTTGGACAAAACATCTCAGGTACAAATTCCAAATGCTAGTTCTGTGCTGCGAGCCTGTAAATCAATCAATAACTTCGCTACTATTCACTGAAATATACCCATGAACATTTAGAACTCTAAGCTTTCACTGCTTGAATTGTGGATCTGACCAGTTTCTATGTTCTCCTAAGGCATATTCTTTGAAAAGGTGTGATGTAACTTGATATTTTCTTAAATTGTAGAAATTTCAGGGGGTGTTTGAATGCCTTGAATACTCCAGCAGGGTGGAGGAAAGCTGAGGCTGGTCCTCTTTTCAATCACTTTTAAATGTTGCTGTCACCTATTACTCAAGAGATTGTGCAGATTTTAAGAAGGTTTCTAACAATGGAGAGAGGTGGGAAGATGGGGAAGTTTAGGAAGGGATTTCAAGAGAGTAGGGTCAAAACAGCTGAAGTCTCTTCTTCCATTGGTAATTAATTTTACTATAGATAAGTAAGACAGCCAGCCACTACCACAATGATGGCCCCTACACCTAAGTACCACAATCATCCAACACTATGGTGTGATGTCACACAATGTAATCCCACAATGATGTATCACAGTTATCCAGTCCCTTGGCAGTGTGCCAAAATAAATACCATTGGAAATACGCCACAAAGACCCACTCTCTTCCAATACCTTGGATGTGCATGACTATCATTAAGCACTATTTTAAGGCTTCCTTTCAATCTAGATAATGATTTTCTGCAATATTTATGTGTAATTGAGCAGGTTAAAAAATTATTTTTAAAGTGAACCTTTCCTTTCTTTGTAGATTGTTGTTGGGCCTTATTACTATTGGTTTTTTTCCACTTAGTATTTTTTCCAACTGTTTTTATTAGAATTCTCATCTCACTGGTTTCACATGGATGTATGGACCCAAGAGGAGTGGGAAACTTTTAGCAACTCATTCAATTGGTTGTAACTTGATGGGTTATTTTAATGATGCCCATTCATAAGAAAAACAAGTGTCCTTCCAGCATCCCTGGCCAATCCCGCAGGCTACAAATTTAACCTTCTCTGCCAAATGGATGGGAGGGACACATTCTGGAAACCTGACAATCCTTCTTTATATGTGTAGACAGAAATCCAATGACTGAATCAAGGATCAATGGTTATTTTAATTGCGGGCCTGAACAAAGAAACAATTTTGGCTTTCACTCCAGATCCACCTGGTGCAAAGAAAAGGCGGGGACAGAGAGGCCTAAAAAGGTAAATTGTTTTACTTTTTTGTGCACGTTTCTTGTGGGGCCAGGAGGAGAACCATTCCTACAGTTCCCAACAGTGGTCTCCTGCCACCTGACATAGCACTCCTGCCTCCAACTGTTGCCTATTAGTTTCAGGCAGGAAACTGCCCATGTCATGCAGGTGAAGCCTGGGAGTTAAAATCTCATGGGCTTCCTGCTATCAAACTCAGGACAATTTGCCACTTGCCTCAGTCTGCACCTGCCCAATTCCTGCCCTGAGTTAAAATGGGGGCTTTTTTGCTGCATGTGTGAAATAAGTAAGCATTGTAGGCTATTTGACTCACACAGCTGAGCCTGATCCTCTCCTCACTAAACGGCAACACACATACACCCTCCAGCATCTTCATGGGGAAGCTGGAAGGAGTAAGGATCCTGGCTGATTGCTTTATCTACCACTCGCTGTCACAGTGACATAAGATGTGGCTTGGCCGTGAGCAAACCACTGCTCAAGTTGTCTCACAACAATTATCAAAATTTGTCAGATAAGCAATTTGAGTCCTGGTTATTTGAGAGATTTTATAGTGCCATGGCATGAAAATTGTATCGTACTGTGGTGATCTTTATCTGTGTCTGTTCAGGTTTGAGCTTGTCAGATCAAACAAAACCACTTTGACAGGTCTATTTTTCAAGAAGAAATTTCCAGAAAAAGGGTTGAATAAAGCTTTATTAACTTCCCTAATTCAAATAAGTCAAATAAATAGTACTAAAGAGGCTTTATCCAACAAGACTTTTTTCTATTTCAAATGTTAGTTACATGTCACCCGTCTGCAAATTTATCAACTTTGCTACTATTCACTGAAATATCACTGTGAATATTTAGCTTTTACTGGTTGAATTGTGACTCTGAGCAGTTTCTGTGGCCTGAATTTTTCGGATGGCAGAATCTCGAATGGGTGTTAAAGTGGTTGCAGGATGGCTTTCGCCCTCCCCCTCCACTTGGCCAATTTGATTGGCTGGCAGCTCTCCAATCCCAGCAGTGACAAGAGCTGCAGTAGACTGACAAGAGAATGCATGAGGACGTCTGAGTCTATGTCTGGGCACCGGTGGCCAAGGTGAGTTCAAGAGGTCCCAGGGCAGAAAGGGTAGGGAAGGGCAGGGAGGCACGAAAGGGGAGATCTGGGTCTCTGGGGAGAGGCTGGGGCTTGGGGGAGGTCCGAAGGTCACCGGATCTTATTGAGGATGAGGTGCCCAACTTCAGAAGGAGGCATCTGATGGAAGTACCCCCCACCTCCCCCCTAAGTATTTCCCGCCAAGATCCAAGTCTGTTGATTTCCAGGCATTCCCCACATCAGGTTAATCTTCCCGCCAGCCTAAAATTTGAGGGTGGGTGGGAAACGGCCCTTAAAAGGCCGATAATTGGCCACTTAAGGTCTTCAATTGCGGAAGAGGAGGCTTCCCGCCCGAGACCTTGCCCGCCTCAACATAAAATCGCTGTGTGATCAGGGCATACGGAAACACGGAAGGAAGCCCGTCCCTTCAACTTAATGCCCCCTAGTCTAAAATACCATCGGCGGGGAAGCATAATATTCTGGCCTATGTTCTACCAAGGCACATTCCTTAAAAAAAAAGGAGTGACTTGATTTTTTTTTTAAAATGTAGAAATTTCAGTGGGTGTTTAAATGCCCTGAATACTGCAGCAGGGCGGAGTAAAGCTGAGGCTGGTCTTCTTTTCAATTACAGTCTTCATATTTGGCTGGAGATCTGCCAAATGCAGCACCAATTGCAAAAAGATTGCTGCAAGGCTTGAGTAATGAATAAAATGCTAATGAAGAATAAATTGCACACGTGTCACTGCGTGCCTGTGGATAAATCTTTTTCGCTTTATTTGAACCTATGGTTCACAATAAGGTAAAGCATTGCCATAGACAAGGTCAGTTAATACAGAATCGACCACACCTCCCTGAAAATGAAAACACTGGGGAAATGAAGGAAGGCTCAGACACTAGAGACAATGACCCAGGTTTTGCAGTCAGTGGCAAAAGAATGCTGCTCACTGCCCTCCTCGTTGGCAGCTTCTCACACAGTTTCCAATAGAGCTCAGATTTGATTCTTGGCAGACCGCTGCCACCATGGTTACGGATGCCAGTGCTCAAAAAGGTTCACAGGGTCTCACAGCAGCCCTGCAATCTTTCCTACAACAGATTATTAGGATTGCTGAGGCCCCGCTCTGGGGGAGTGGCAGGGGTTACGTGGAATCTCAACCTGCTGCCCTCTTTCAGAATCACAGCATTTTGCGCTCCCACCAATGCCCTCTGCCAGGCCCCGGCTGTTGCTTTTTAGCCAGCCAGCCCAGACTGCTGTCACCCATGCCAAGATAGCGCAATCTGAAGCCAGGTCTTCTCGGCCCAGAACTGCTTGAAGTCATCTTGCAAGGCTATCTGCACTTTCCTCCATTGAAAGTCAGCAGCCTTACACTAGCACTGCTACAGCCATTGGAGTAGCACAATGTAGGAATCCAGGCAAAGACCGCCTCAAGACAGGCGTTAAGGGAATGCGCAAGGATGATTAGTTGAACATTGTATGAGTTATTACATGCTTTGGGTGTAAAGTTTGTATGGAATTGTTGTTTTGTGGTTGCCTTTATTTCAGGAATTTGACCACTGTTGGATGATACGGATCTGTGGTTGTATTCAGGGGAACTGGTGTTGAATGAGGCACTCATGGACAACCCATCCAGAAAGTGGAACTGTTGGCTGCCTCCTCCCTTTCATCTCATTCTGCTGCCCCTCCTTCCCCTGAGATCATCACCCAATCTGTGGTGTTAAATGCTGTGTCCTCATGATTGTCAAGTTGTGGAGAATGCAGCATAGGACCACATATAGGGACACACGCTCCGGTGAGTGCTGGATGGCTCTTCCAGAGCAGTCAAAACCGTGGAAGCTTTTTTTCAGCACCACAATTATCTGCTCAGTGATGTTTCTTTTTGCAGCATGGCTCTCATTATCTGCTTGTTGGCCACATGTGGTTGGGTTGTGGAGGGGAGTCATCAGCTGATTGTAGAGGATAGCCCTTGTTGCTCAGCAGCCACTCTCTGGTTTGACATGATGGCTGAAAGATTGCTGAAACAGTTATGTTTGGAACACAATGCCTGGAGTAGCAACCAATGTCTTCCCCACATGATGTATCACCATTTGTTAACTGTAAACAATTCATCCAAACACCCAGTACTTCCCAAACCTCAAAAGGTTGAGGATGATTCCTTTAAATAACACTGATGGTGGTGGGAAGGATGGTATGGGTGGGGGGGTGGTGTGTGGTGGCAGGGGATATTGGCATTGTGAGGGGTGGGGGCAAAGTTCTCTTGTGCTGCTGAAAGCACGTTTAAACAGCTCTGCATGTTTAAGTGAGGGCATTTGAGGCCCAAAACATCAGCACTGGCATCAAGCCAGCATTAGAAACTGACTAATGTCATGATCTGTCTACTTTGGATAGAACTTGCACATGCATGTAATGCCTATGCCAATGCCTTCACCCAGACGCCATTCAGTGTGGTGGGTTGCACCAGAATTGGGCAGAAGTTGCGTGACCATCATTTTGCCACTACTGGAGCTATGGAGCCGAATGTTGTGGTCACTCACTCCTTTACATCCCTAACCTTTTTGGCCATTTTTACTGCAGAACTGGCAGTTGAGCAGCGCAAGGTCTCATCCCTGCATTTATTTCAGCGTCAAATCATGCGTCAAGGACTGCAACAGCACAGACTGTGGAGGAGCAGGACATCCCTGCCTGCAACTTCTAGGCTTCCACATTTAACCGTGAACGTGTGTATTCCAGGAGCAGGATTTTCCCTCCGTTGGGTGGGCATGGCGGGCAGGCTCGGGAGCGGCCGTAAAATGGGCCACCGCCCACGATCGGGGACCTGCTGCGATTTTTAAAAAACTCATTCATGGGATGTGGGCATCGCTGACTAGACCAGCATTTATTGCCCATCCCCGATTGCCCTTGTTCAGGGAGCATTTTCAGAATCAACCACGTTGCCAATTAAGGCCAGCCCAGCATGAAACGAGGCTCCGCACTGGCCGGGAAGGGGCAAGAGGGGGTGGGGGCCTGTCGGTCACCGGGTCCAATGGCGACCCGGCGGCTGGTTTAAATCAGCCCAGGTAGCCCCTGGAAGGCTGCCACAGTGGAGATCTCCGGTATGTTTGCAATGGAGTTGAGTGCGGTTGGACACGGCGGGTGGAAGGACAGGTCAGGTGGGCACTCGGCCCCTGCTTCTCTGATGAGTGCCTCGCAATCCTCCTGCAGACCCTTGTCCCTGGGGATGGGAGGTGGAGGCCACCGCACCTCACAAAGAGGGCATGGGAGGAGGTAGCAGCGCTGGTCATCAGCCGTAGCATGGTGTGGTGCTCCTGGGTGCATTGCCGGAAGCTCCTCAATGACCTGCTGCGCTCAGGAAGGCTGAGTACTGTGTTGGCATGGGTCAGTTTGCAGATGTGTTAAGGTCTGGCCATCCACCCCCCCCAACCCCCCACCCCCACCCCCACTCTCCCCCGTGGACCTCAGGGGTGCCTGCTGCCGGAGCTGGCCAAGGGGGTGAACTCTGGCTGCTTGGACTGAATGCCTTGCGGCTTGAGGGCCACAACTTGGAAGTGCTCTGCCAGGTGTTCCTCAGCTGGGGTTGGCCAGGCTGCAATGGTTCTGTAGGTACAGAGTGGACTAATCAATGCTCCTCTGTTGTTTCAGGAGAAGATGATCCACAACAAAATAGAAAAGTTGCGGAGTGCCTCTTAATCCTTTCGCAGCATGCGCAAGATGCCTTGGAGCTTGAGAGCCAGCACACCCCATGTGCAATTGCTCATAGAGAGGCTTGGGTGCCAGATGAAGGTAAGAGTGCAGTGCACAGAGGTGAGAATTTCAGCTTGTGCAACCATCCTAGTGCAGTCTCCTCATTGATGTGAGCCTCGAACCTAGAGTCCCCATTGGTCATTGGAAGACGAGGGCACCATGATGCAGATCCCCGTTGTCTCACCAGGGTACCTGGCATGTGCAGTGTGATGACTTTAACTAATGACATGTCCTTCTTCTCCCTTTTAGGTTCACCAGCAGGCATTTGCTCTCCCGGCACCAAAAGGCCACCCCTGACACTGGAGGACCACAGCTCTCTGAAGCAGGCACCAGCACAGATAACAGTACCTCAGTGGGCATAGCTAGTATATTGGTGCACCTTGGTGATGGCACTTCACAATCACTTGAGGTGCAGGCAGAGGCAGAGAGTGCCCAGGACGCCAGAATCGGAGGACCGCTGGGGATCAGGATGATGCTCAGTTGAAGGCTGATGAACTTCTGAAGTCGTCCATTAGGTTGCAGATGCTGGATGTCCAGCGAGATTTGCAGAAGGATCTGGCAGAGATTCATGAGGGTCTGCGTGCCATGGTCTCTGTGATGGAGGAATCCATGTGGACCGTGAGCAGTGCAATGACCATCATGGGCATGCGCATTGCCTCCTCCATTGAAAGAGTAGCAACTCTCATGGAGAGGCAGCTCCAGGGACAGAATGAGGGGCTCCCGGGGTTGCGCTGCAAGCCCTCACACAGGCACTGACCTCAGGTGGTCAGTGTCAGTGTGGGAGATGGATAAGGCACCCAGTATCCCAGCCAGGTGCACATCCATCAATGGTGAACAGGGAGGTCCAGAGCAGCCCCAAATCGGCACACGAGCTGCCCGTCGTCTCTGCGGGCTCCTCTCAGGGTGCTCTGGGTGATGGCAGTAGCTCCTCTGCCCCTCCGCCAGTGACCGTGGCACCTGATGAAGCTGTGGCGACTGGGGAGATACCAACCGTGGCACTGGCCACTCCCTCCCAGGTGGATCCAGCACAGGCCCCACTGGCCAGCAGACAACCATTAAGGACATCAAGGCCAACAAGACAGCGGAGTCAGCAGGTTGCCTCCGATGCTGGTGCCAGAGAGGGGGGAGCACCGAGATGTAGCACTTGCAAACGTAAGTTAAAGGCACCTTGAGCACAAGAGGGGCAGGTCACAGGTGATTTTATGTTCATTTTTGTTTACTTTATATATACTGGTCTGGTGTTGAATACCAGATATGTTTCTGTTAAGATTATTGAATTGTCAGAATGACAATCCTGTGTTTTTGTCTTCATGGTCTGAGTAAGCTTCACCATTTTATTTCATTAGTGCGGAGAATGCCAGTATGTAATGCTGGATGTAGGCGGCTCTGAACTTTATTGTACAGGCATTGAGTGTTCTTTGGGCTCAAAGGAAAGGGTCCTTTCAGACATTCAGGTTGGGGAGGCAGCCCTGGCATGCAGTTGAATCTCACCTTTGGTAACCTAACTGAAGGAGCGTTGGATCAAGGCCCTGGTGTCCCTGCCTCCCTGCAGGTTACCAAGGTCTGCCTCCACACCCTCAGTTTTGTCCTCACTGTGCTCCTCTTCAGACTCACTACTGGACTCATCATCTGTGGCCCATGCAGCTGCCTCAAGATCCTCTTCCTCCAGTGGATCTCCTCTTGCCAGTGCCCGATTGTTGAGAGTGCAGCATGCAACCATTTTCAGTCGCACACGCTCTCGAGAATATTGTTGTGCTCCTCCTCAACACTACAGGCATCAGAAGCGCATCTTGAGAATACCTATGGTGCTCTCTTCCACTGCACTTGTGGAGGCATGACTCGTATTGTAATACTTCTCTACCTCTGTTCTTGGGTAGTGGAGAGGCATCATAACCATCTCTTCAACGGATAGCCCTTGTCAGCCAGCAGCCATTGATCCAGTCAGGTGGAGAATTGAAGAGCCTCGGCACCTGGGAGTGTCTCAGGATATAAGTGTCATGGGGGCTGCCTGGGTACCTTGCACAGATTTGCAGAATCTGCATCCTGTGGTCACACACTATCTGCATGTTCATGGAGTGGAATCCCTTCCTGTTGACAAAGGCACCAGCTGACCCACTGGCACCTTGATGGCTATGCGTAGAGTTGATGGCACCCTGGTTGTGGGGGAACCCAGCAATCGCTGCAAAGTCTCTGGCTCGCTCAGCCTGGCTGGCCTCATCTGTATGGTAAAGAATAAAGGACAGTACCCGCCTGAACAGAGCTTCTGTCAACAGCTTGATGCGGCTGATTGGGAAACCCGACAAAGATCCCCCACTGAGCCCTGGAAAGAGCCAGAGGCATAGAAGTTGAGGGCCACTGTGACCTTCAGAGCCGCTGACATGGGGTGTCCACCCACGCAATTGGAGCTGGTTCCAGGTCCAATCATCTGGCTAATGGAGGTCACACTGTCCCTTGAGAGACGGAGCCTCCTTCGGCATTGCACCTCGGACATATTGAGGTAGCTGCATCACTGCCTGTAAACCCTGGCAGCAGGATAGTGCTGTCTTCTGCAGCCCCTTCTGCCTTGGACTTCCTGCTGGCCCCTTATTCTTACGCCTCTCCTCCCACAGGTCCCTCCCCTGGAAGCTGCACTGGGACATCTGGCCTGCTCCCCCTTCTGGCCCTCTCTTCCACAGAGGAGGAGGTGCCTCCAGAGGAGACCACAGTCCCCATTACCTGGGTAAGGGAAGGCTGTCTGATACCTGGAAAGATCCACATGCTTTGAATGCTCCGGGGCCTGGCAGACAGCAAGCCCTGAAATGAAGCCTGGAAATGTTGAGAATGAAGCCCTGAACAGAGACGAAGCTCCCAAGTACCAATAAGCAACCGGCTGTAAACTATCTCCAAAACTCCTCACTACTCAGACTGGCAATGCCGCTGACCCTTTTTATCCCGCCCTTGGATGAGGTTTGTGAAATTGTCAGCTGGCTGTCTGCCCATTTTGCCCACACAACAAGCAGAAAATCTCACGGGCAACAAAAAATCTGTCAATTGGACTGTTAAGGGCCTTAAGTGGCCACTTAATCAATGGCGGGCACTGCCCCGGTACCCGCTCGCGCCTGCCAAATGAAATATCGTGCGAGTGCGCAATGACGTCGGGATGCTCACCTGATGTCGGTGCGCACTATTTTACTCCCAGTTGGGCTGGGTGTGCGCCTGCCCGCCCAGTCAACGTAAAATTCTGGCCCATAAGTTTCTGTCAGATTTCCTTCATCATAAAAGTGACGCCTTGTCACAAAATCCGACTCATTAGTAAAATGGTGCAATGTATACAAAGGGTGTGGACTTATATCTGATATCTTCACATTGACCACAAGATGATGCTATTGTGCTGTAAATGCAATGCAATAAAACAGCTGTGGAAACAAAGCAAAAAGCAGTCATACAACACACTGACATTTGCACATTTTAATAACTTATCATGCTGCTTTTAATACTTAGCATACATGTGTCAGCTGTGGTTCAGTTGGGAGCACTCTCACTTACTTCTGGGTTAGAAGGTTATGATTTCAAGTCCCACTCCAGGGCCTTGAACACAAAAATTCTAGGCTGGCACTTCACTGTAAGAGGTAATGGCCCAGATTTTCTGGTCTCCAGATGATTGGACGCCAGATGTACTGCCAAAGATTTCCCATGGGCACCCTTGGAAGTCCCAGCACACTGACTCTGTGTGAATTGCCTAGCATGTTTAAACATCCGATGGGAAATTACCCGGCTCCGCAGTGCCCTCCAAAAACGTCTTCAACTTTGAGTTAGAGTCAGGGACCTCGTTGGTTCCAACTAACTTACCAGGATAGTTACCCAGAACATGTTAGATAGAAATATCCTAGTCTAACTCCTGGGTAACTTTACAACTCAGCCCTCACAAACTGCCCCCTTGACCCCAAAGCTAATTCCCCTTCCCCCGGAATACCCTCCTGACCCTCTGACTCCACCCCAACTCTACCTGACCCAGTGTCACCCCACCAACTCCCCCTGACTCGATGTAACTAGCCCCCGCCCTGACAACACTGCCCAACCTGGCCCGACAATGCCTGACCTACTCACCCACTTACCACCCTACCCACCTGCCACCCTACCCACCTGCCACCTTGTTACCCTACCCACCTACCACTATATCCAGCTTCCATCCTACCCACCTGCCACTCTATCACCTCACCTAGCTGCCACCCTGCTACCCTGCCCACTTAACATCCTACCCCCTTACTCACTTATCTCATCCATCCTACCCCCATACCCACTTACCTCATCCACCCCACCCCCTTATCCATTTACTTTCTCTCCATAACTTTTCGGAGAAGGTTTGGGACATTTAAACTCTTCACTTACCAGAATATGGCAGCTGATGTTGTAAAAAGAGCACTGATTTCTCTGTGGATTCCCTTCACTGATGTCTCTGAGGCTTCTTATGTTGTGTTCTGCAGAATCCTTCATCAGGAGATTATCCAGAAAAATCAGAGGAAGGCAAGTGAGTGGTTTTTTTACTGATCAGGGTCAGAAATGGGGGTTCAGATCCTGATTGGAAGATCTGGGTCATTGTCTTTCAGGTGAGACATTAAACCAAGGCTCAGTCCATTCTCTCAGGTGGATGTAAAAGATCCCATGGCTCAATTTTGAAGGAGAGCCTGTGAGTTACCTTGCATGCCCTGGACAATATTTTTCCCACAATCAACATCATTAAAAATGAACAGATTATCTGAACATTATCTCTTTGCAGTTTGTGGGAGCTTGCTGTACAAATTAGCTGTTATGTTTCTTACATTAGAACAGTGACTACACTTCAAACATACTACATTAGCTGTAAAGTGTTTTGAGAGGACCTGTGTTTGTGAAAGGTGCTATATAAATGCAAGTCTTTTTATGTAGTCAGTCCTGTGTGGTAGCTTCACCAGGCTGGCATCACTTAAGCCTGGTGATACTCTTGGCACGCTCTTTTACATTCTTCACTGAACCAGGTAGGCATCAAGCTGATGGAGGAGTGAGAGATGTACCAGCCATGAGGTCACAGTTTATGTTGATATATAATTCTGCAGCTTATGACATCTGACAGCGTCTCATAGAAGTTTTAACTTTCTGAATCTGCTCTTAATCTATCCCACTTAGTACAGTGGTAGTGCCATATGACATAATGGAAATTGGCCTAATTATGAAGACAGGACTTGGGCTCCAGGAGGACTGCGCACTGGTCACTTTTACACATGTTGCCATGGACATCTGCATCTGCAACAGGTAGATTGTTGAAGGCAAGATCAAGTAGGTTATTCCCTCATGTGGGCTCCCTCACCACCCTGCAGCTCACCCAGACTAACAGCTATGTCCTTCAGGGCATGGCCAGCTTGTCAGATGTTGTACTCTAGAGCCACTGATGGTGATAGATATTGTTTCTGTGTTTTGAGACCTTCGGTGCTTCCTCCAAGTCTTACTTATCATGGAAGAGTATTGATTTATTAGCTCAAGGAAGGTGGCAGGTAGGAAAAAGAAGGAGGTTTCCTTGCCCAATTTGATTTGAAGCAATGAGGCTTTATGGAGTTCAGAGTCAATTGTGAAGCCTTCCTGGGCCACTCCATCCTGACTGTATACCGCTCTATTGTCAGGTCTGGTGGGACAGGACATACCCAGGGATGATGATGAAGGGATCTGGACATTGGCTGTAAAGTATGATTCAGCGAGTATGATCATGTCAGGCTATCCCTTGACTAGTCTGTGGGCAGCTGTCACAATTTTGGCACAAGTGCCCACATGATAATGAGGAGAACTTTGCCAAGTTGACTAGACTAGTGTGCTTTTACCAAGTCCACATTCAATGCCTCGCTCACAGCTGAGTTGGCTGTCCTGATTGATTCTTAAAATATAACAAAGTTAAATTTCTTAATTTTATGAACTTCAGAAATCTTTATTCTTCTCGATGGGAATTTACTGTGTGGAGGTGGCCTGATCTTTCGGGTTGAGTGTGCTCACTGTGGAAACTTAGGTGTAATTTTTGTATTGGTCTATATCTGGATTTCGGTAGTGAAACAATCACATCAATAAATGCATTCAGCTCCTAACACTTCACATGTTGCAATTATTTATTAACAGCTAAAGATCATTGCTACCATTCCAAATGACTCAGAGCCTTTTGCTTTAGTGTAATGGAAATAAAACAACTAGGAAACATTTGCTGGACACCTAGCCTCAGCTTTTGTTTGCCTAGAGCCATGAGCAAATGTTAAAAAAAAATATATCAGTCTTAGGTGAGGCAGCCTTACGGTTTCTGAGCATGAGGAAAATCGATGAACTTTAACAATAACTTTCTTTAATTGTATAGAAATACAAATGAAACATTTTTATTATCACTCAGTCTAGTGTCTGTAAATTTTCTTTGCGTGGACTTGACTTTTTCATGCAGTTTATTTTGTCTGAAATTTGCACTTTAATCTATTTCATCTCCTGCACACACTTGCACCCCAAAGCCAATGGTTCTGAACACTAAACCTTGTGTTTAATTTTGGTCTTCAGGATAACAACCAAGGTCACCAGAACAACCCCTTAACCTTCCATGATATAAGTAAGACAAAAAAATTACTGTCAGAACACAAACATTTGTTCAGAAATCTATTTATTGAGTAAGGAAGAAAAAGGAGATGCTAAATCCCTAGTCACTGCCCTCTATATGGGTTACTATATTAGGAGGAATATTCTCCAAATGATATTTACATTCATTCCAGGACGAGAGAGCAAGTTCCAGGTCCAGAAATAACAAAGGTCCAAGTTTTCCACATCGGTCAACCCTTTTCAAGCAGGGGGCAGGAAACACCTTGTTCGTAATGTGATTAGCAATATTATGGTTTTAACAAAACATTACTTAGAGGGAGCGAAAATATGCCTACTTGAGGCTGTGCTTTGCTTGGTCTCAGGCTCATCAGTGTGATTTTCAGTGCGAGGTCTGTGAACACAATTGTTTTTTCTTTGCACAAAGGCCTACATTCAAATGCCTGATAATTCAAAGTTTTGTTTGCTCTAGTTTGAAGGAAACAAGTTTTTGGAATCAATGGAGCATTAAGTGATTTGTTTTATTCTCAGTGGATGGAGTTAGGGTACATGATCTAATTGAAAGGTGGAACAGGTTCAAGTGGTTAAGTGGCCTCCTCCTGTTCCTGATGTTCTCTTTTAACCCTTTAAGGATTGAAGTGCTGTTGCTTTTTTTCCTAATTGAGCAACATCGATGGATGGCCAAGGTTGACAGATGGGACAGATCATTTGGGTCTGAGTCTCTACACTTGCACAATTTGCTAATATATCTGCAGGCAGTGCAAATATCCTTTTCTGCAAGGAGCCAAGTGATGATAAATCACTGGCACAATCTATGATATGGAATAGCAGCAAGGGTAAAAGAGTATGATTAGATAAATCATCATTGACATTTGAAGGTGGCAGAACATACTGAGAGTGTTTAGCAAAGCATATGGAATCTTGGGTTTCATAAATAGTGGTGTGGTAAAGTGAGATACCCTGTCTCTTTAAGGGAATGCAATTGTACTGATCATGTGACAGCACTGATGAAGCACTGCATAGCACGGGCAACTAGGAACTCTAAATCTAGTTCTGAAGGTTTCTGAGTGAGCACATATGACCTGGTGCCCTGCCCTATGTCTCAATAAACCATAACTGTTTATTCTTACATCAGTCTCTCCCCATTATTGATTGTAAGCAGCAACTGATGAAAACATAGGAAGACGTGCAGTTAGAGTTCGGTTGGCCAACGAACTCATTTACCCAAGAGATAAAAGTGGCGATGAGGATAAAGAACAACAGAAAATAAATTTCAAGACGGGTGAGCAAAGCATTGGAAAGAGCACCTGTACTGTTGCCTTGTAACAGCCGGCAATCCGAGCAGTGCTACAGTTTGAAATAAAAAAAACCATGTAGAAGTGCGATCACGGGAATCCTGCCAAAACTCGAAAAGAGTGCGAAACCCAGCAGAGTAAAGCCTTCAGCTGCAGAGACAGAGTTAAAAAAAATGGTGACTGGTCTTAAAGTGGCAATACATTTAAAAGGGTAAATACATGAAAAATCGCTATGGACAGAAAATTAGAAGAGACCCCAGAGAAAGCGCGACTCCATGGTAAGCCAAGCATCTAAATTCGTCATTACCTGGAAAGCCTATCGGAAGTGCAGTTCCCTTGCAGTTGTTCACGTTGCCGCAGTTCAGGCGTGTCGATCCATTTGACCCCATTTCAGAAGACTGGTCTCAGTATGTTGAATGTCTTGCGTTCTTTTTTACCACTAACGACATTAGGGGTGGGGGCGGGGTGGGGGGGAGGAGAAGAAGAGGGCGATTCTTCTGTCCTCATGAGGAAGCAAAACATATGGGCTGATCTGCAGCCTCACGTCACCTAGCGCCCCAGACTTGAAGACTTTCGACAAGTTAATAAAAATCGTACAGAGCCCCCTGAGACCAAAGCTCTAATCACTATGCAGCGCTTCAAGTTCAATTCAAGGAACAGGCTTCTAGAGGAGACAATACCTGACTATGTAGCCATTTTAAAGACATCAACTGAGCATTGCAAATTCGGAACGTCCGTTAGTGATATGTGGAGAGACCAACTGATATGCAGGATTGGAGATAAAACTATCCAAAGCATTTGCTAGCCGAACCTAGTCTAGACTTCAATAAGGCATGATATATATTTAATTATGACATTACAATTCTCTACCCCAGAGAGCTTTAGAGGTTGGGATAGTGAATATATTCCAGGCTGAGATAGATTTTTGAATTTAGGGGAATCAAGCAGACCTGCTGAGTTTTTCCAGGTAATTCTGTTTTTGTTAAGGGTTATAGGTAATTGGCGGAAAAGTGAAGTTGAGGCCAAGATCATATTGAGTAGTGGAGCAGGCTCGAGGGGCTGAATGGCCTAGTCCTGCTCCTTGTTCTTATGGCCTTACAAACATTGATTTCAACAGATTTCTATTAACCAATGCTCATCTAATATTTGTTTACAATGTAAGTGGTGCTTATATTGGAGGGCTGGATTCTGTCAGGGCGGCCCCAACAATGGGCCAGAAAGCCATGGGCAAGCCTGCCTCGGCATTTTGTGGAGCCCCAGCCAGATTTTATACCCATCTTGCAGCCAACATGCTGCCATCAGGGCTGCCTTCCTTTTAAGAGATGAGAACCCGCCTCCGAGAGTTGCCAGCCAATCGGGGCAACTCTCCAGTCCTAGCAGTGCCACTGGGAATGGGGGCCACTGCTGGGACTGCGCCTGGCTGAGAGGATCCAGCTATGGATGCTGTTCTCGGAGCAAGGTAAGTGACATCAGGGATTGCTGGGGCTAGTCAGGCAGGCCCTTTTGAGCAATTGGGGCAGGTGGTGGGAGTTGGTCAGTTAGAGCAGGAGGGTGGTGCCATAGAGTGCCCATTTAAGAAAACGCCCCTTCACCCCTACCCCCGCCCCGAGTCCGCAGAAAGTCTGCCAGTGTTCACCAGGCAGCCTTCCCACTCGGCAGGGGGCCAACTTGCTGCTGGCAAAATGCAGGTGGCGGTGGGAAGAGCCTTTAGCTGGTGGCTGTAGTGGCACAATTTGCCTCTTGAAAGGGGGGCCATCTTCCACTTTCCCCATCAGTGGCAAAATGCCATGGCAGCAGAAAGCAATGGGAGCACCACCCCACCCCCCCAAGCCTTCCATCGCCATTTTACTCCATGCCTCCTCTCCCACTCTTCCATCAATTTCAACCCTTTTTAAAAAATTCATTCATGGAATGTGGGCATCGCTGGTTAGTCCAGCATTTATTGCCCACCCCTAACAGTCCTTGTACAATATGCCGTTTGTGGGATAACAACAGTACCCCAAGCAGCAGTCCAAATATCCTTACAGCATGCTTGAAGGAACCTGGTAAGAGGGGAGCAACATGGTGC
This sequence comes from Carcharodon carcharias, assembly GCF_017639515.1. Lineage (NCBI taxonomy): Eukaryota > Metazoa > Chordata > Chondrichthyes > Lamniformes > Lamnidae > Carcharodon > Carcharodon carcharias. The sequence goes on along the minus strand of NC_054468.1, from coordinate 34,080,734 downwards.
CAAGTTGCATAGAGAAGCGGACAGGACAAAAGGTTAATATGAAGCTCGATGATTCAGGAATAAGAGGAGCACATTGGCTTCTTTTTTTATTCCAGGTAGCATAGAGCAGTGGTAAGGTTATTAAGAGGGGGAATTCCGACTAATGCAACCGTTAGTGGTTAAGGACAGGGGCTGGTGGATAACTCCAGGGGACGCATTGCCATGATATTGAATATTATCTTCATCACAGTGAGGTGCTAACAATATTCTGTAACAAATGCGGAAGCAGATAAACCACTCGTAAAAAATAAGGATCTATCTTGACAACACCAGCCTTTTCCTTAAGAGTGACAGCAGCTTAGGGATAAGTAAGACCAGATCTTTATGCGGGCAGTTTATCTCTGACCTGCTTCCGACAATAATTTATATTGCAGTGTATGCCTTATGTTGTCAGCTGAAGATATGGCTTAGAAATTCCACAATGGTTCCTGAGACCTCCTGTTATAATTTGGAACCCACCCCAGAGAAATGGTGTAACTAAATCGTTCTCAATGCTTTCCAGTAGCCTAGTGAACTTCCAGTGGAAGATTGCAAAAGCCCATCAGAAGTTTCCAAGGGTGGTGAGGACATGCAGGGTAAGTTTGGGAGCTCTGCCATTCAGGAGCAGAATAGGAGCAAAGGGTTAATGCCTATTTTGCTGCCCTGGACCATTTTGGGTTGTTTGGGAGCATGGTGGAGGAAAACCAGCCTCTGATAAATCATAGATAAGAATGCTGCATTTTTGTCACAGTTGATGCTTGGTAAGCCAGTTTGAGTCAGGACAGCAATAGCAATGCTGCAATTAGCTTTCATATCCCTGAACCGAGAAATATTCCTCCATCTAATTGCCACCCTATGGTTTCTCCTGAAAGTTCCACATGGTTACACATTGAAAGGGGACAAGATTAAGTTTGGTTGTGATACACCCACATTCAAAAAGAATGCTTGTTGCCAGCCCGTCTGCAGTATTCATTTAGCATGATGAGAGGATTGGCTTCTTGGTCGAGGTACTGGGGATTGCTGTTGTTTAAAGAACCATACTCACCAAGAGTTGGTGCACTGAGAGAAGAGAAGGGGAGGGAAGGGCAGGAGGGGAGAGGAGAGGAGAAAATTTGTAAATCAAATAAGAAAATAAGCTGCAAAAGAAATTATAATCTACTAATTGTTTTTCCAGATTATCCTGGGAAATGGAGGTGGTGTCATAATGGTATTGTCACTGGACTCGTATTCCAGAAGACCAAGGGGGCCTGGGCTTGAATCCCACCATGGAAGATGGTGAAATTTGAATTCAATAAAAATCTGGAATTAAGCAGAGGATGTTTCCCTTGTGGGGTGGGCTTGGTGGGGGTGGTCAGGAAGCCGACTGCTGCCCGTGATTGGGGCAGGACTGCGATTTGATGCTGGCGGGTCAATTAAGGCTCGACAGTGCTCTGTGTGAGGAGGGCGAGAGTGAACATTGCAGGTTTGTGCAAGAAATGCTCCCTGAGGCACAGAGCTGCCTCAGGGAGATGAAGAGTTTTGAAAATTAAAAATAAAGATTTCTAAAATGTGATAAAACATGTCCCCTCATGTGACCCTTTCACATGAGCAGGGACATGTTATTAATTACATTTTAAAATCTTTATTTTACTTTTATTTACCGCTGGAAACCTCATCCTGCCCGTGGATGAGGTTTCCTTAAAAATGCAAGGGCCACTTGGCCATTTCCCCTGCCTTCTTGCCAACCACAATGTTGGTCGGGCTGCAAAAAATTTAATTCAAGTACCCTTTAGATGGCCTTAGTAGGCCTTTTAATTGTCGGCGGGGTAGCTGCTGACTCCAATGCATGGCAGCGACCGAAATATCGTGCGTCATTTTACGCTCAGTTGGGTCAGACGCTTGCCCACCTGACGAGCGGAAAATTCTCCCCTAAAAGTCTGATGATGACCACGAAGCCATTGTCGTAAAAGCTTATCTGGTTCACTAATGTCTTATAGGGAAGGAGATCTGATGCCCCTACCTGGTCTGGCCTACATGTGACTCCAGACCCACAGCAATGTGTTTGACTCTTAAGTGCCCTCTGAACAGGGCAATTAGGGATGGGCAATAAATGCGACGCCCACATCCCATGAATGAATAAAAAAAATGGATGAACCTTCTTCACATTCTGTCCCATCCAGCTTTGGAGAAGAATCATATAATCCACATTGGCTGACTTAGGTTTTACATGCCTAAGGCCAATGTTGCTCTTCTGCCCAGTATTTCACTGACTGAGGACACAGCCTCAGTTTTCCCCCTTATACATGCTATCAGCAAAACTCACCAATACCTGAGATGTCGAGAGTTAATTCAAATATAAAAAGAGATGATCTGGTCATACCAAGAATTCATAGCGAGCTCTCTTCATTCTAGCCCACCTTACTGAGCGGAATCTTGCTCTTTCGCTGGTGGTGAGCTTGGAGGTGGGAAGGGCATGTAATCCGGAACTCTGCCGCCTTCCAGTATTCCATCATCCTGCCGAACTACAAGCCCTTCCCAGCTCCAGGCTCACCACCAGCGAAAGGAAGTTCTGGGCAGGAAGGCCCTTGGTTGACCTTCTCACCCGCCACCAATTGAGGCCCTTAAGTGGACAATTAATGACCTCCTAAGGGCCTCATCCCTCCACTGCTGGTACTAACCCAGTGTCAGGTGGGCCTGTCGACATGTGATGTGCACAACAGGCAAAACTAAGCAGCCAACCTGTCACCTCTGGGGGCCTGGGAATCTTTTGATCAAAGCCACAGTGCCTGATCAAGGGACTCAGCATTGGGAATTCGGGGGGGCGAGGGGTGGGGGCACCTGCTGAGACCCACCCCCCTGCCTTTGCTACTGAATCCCATAGACCCCTTTCCTAAAAACCCCATTGCTGTGGAACCCCAACCCCTCTCACATTACTTACTTATAGCCTGGGTGGATCTATGATCCTGGAAATCAGTAGGTGTTTTCCTGCAGTAGCCATGACCTCCCCATAGCCTTGCTGAGCAAAGAACTGGTGGCCTCTGATTGGCCAGCAGCTCTCAGTAGGTGAGACTTCCCACCCCCCCATCCCAGGGAAAAGCTGCCCTCGCCGCTACCTGATTGGCTTATGATTTGGCAGACTCCCCCGAGAAGGGGCAGCAGGGGTCACTCGCCGGCTCTCCAGTCAGCAGGCGAGCATCTCATGCCTCAACAAGATTCTGTCCATCGTCAGTACAATGTGAAAATATCTGAGCTGTTAGCACTTCAGTTAAACATCTTAACCTTGGGTGACAGTAGAAATCAGGCACTCAGGATTGGTATCACATGCTTTCAAATCATTTCTATGCTAAAGGTGGACAGCTTTACTCCAAAGAAAATACCATCCCACTTTCATAAATATGGCAGTCTTCCATCGATTGGCCACATTAGCCAATCAAGTTCTCATCTGAAGATGGAATTTGTGTCAATACTAGAATTCAGAACAAGTTCAGCTGAAAGCGCATGCATTAAACATCACTAAACAACCAACATGGGACTCAAGAACTTAAGCACATAAGAGATAGCAGATGAGAAGACTAGACTGATAGCCATGACAGTTTCTGTTACAGATGTGAGTAATGGTTTCCTAGTTGTCTAATCTAAATGCTATTGCACAAACAATGAAAAGAACTAAATAACTTATACGTGTATCACCTACCATTACTACATCCAATTAGAACTTGCACGTTAAACCACGTCATTAATTGCATATTTCAAACTCACCTGGTATGGCTGAATTAGATTTTCTCTCACTCAATGAGGCAAAGTGAAATATTTCACAGAGTCACAGAATTGTTACGGTGTAGGAGGCCATTCAACCCATCGTATCTGCAGTAGCTCTCTGAGCATTTTAACTTTGTGCCAACTTCCTGCCTTTTCCCTGTAACCCTGCACATTGTTTCAACTTAAATAAACAGCCAATGCCTTCTTGAATGCTTCAGACAAACCTGCCTCCAACACACTTCCAGGCAGTGCATTCCAAATCTTAACTACACGCCACGTGAAAAAGTTTTTTCTCACCTCACATTTGCTTCTTTTGCAAAACACTTTAAAACTGCGCCCTCTGGTTCTTGATCCATTTACGAGCAGGAACAGTTTCTCCCTATCTACTCTGTCCAGACCCTTCATGATTTTGAAAACTTCTATCAAGTCTCCTTTTAGTCTTCTCCTCTCCAAGGAAAACAGTCCAAACTTCTCCGATCTCTCCTCAAAACTCAAGTGTCTCATCCCTGGAACCATTCTTGTAAACCTCTTCTGCACTCTCTCCAATGCGTTCACACCCTTCCTATAGTGTGGCGCCCAGAACTGTACACAACACTTCAGCTGAGGTCTAAACAGTGTCTTATTTAAGTTCACCATAACCTCCCTGCTCTTGTGCTGTATGCCCCTCTTAATGAAACTCAGAATAATGTATGCCTTATAAACAGCTCTCTCTACCTGTCCTGCCACCTTTATGACTTTTGTACATATATACCCAGGTGTCTCTGCTCCTGCATACCCTTTAGAATAGTATTGTCATTTTATACTGTCTCTCCATATTCTTTGTACCAAAGTGCATCACCTCACACTTCTCTGGATTGAACTTCATCTGCAACCTATCTGCCCGCTCCACCAATGTGTCAATGTCCTTTTGAAGTTCACTGCACTCCTCATAGTTTACAATTCTCCCAAGTTTTGTGTTGTCTGCAAACTTTGAAATTGTCCCCTGCATACCAAGATCTAGATCATTTATATGTGGAAAGCAAGGGTCCCAATACCTACCCCTGGGGAACTCCACTACAAACCTTCTTCCAGCCATTACACTCTGTTTCCTATCCCTCAGCCAATTTTGTATCCATGTTGCTACTGTCCCTTTTATTCCATGACCTATAGCTTTCCTCACAAGTCTGTTGTGTGGCACTATATCGAATGCCTTTCAGTGCAGAACAAAACAGGTAAGATTTGTTTAATAGAGGGCACAATTATTTCAAGAATGAGGCAAAAGTTAATAAATTGTTCAACTATTTCATTCTAGAACCTTCTGAAATTTATATAGTATCGTCAGTTTTACTTTGCCTGCTCTTTAAAAAGACAGATTATATGCATTACATAGACTTTACAATACAAAATTAAATCTTTCAGCCGATGTTTATGCTCCAAATGATTTTCCTCCCACTGTATTTACTTTGTCTCACCCCAACACGTAATCTTCTATTTATTTCTGCCTCATTTACTTCCTAACATTCCCTTAAATGCATCAATGCCTCAACTACATCATGTGATGGCATGTTTCACATTCCCACCACTCACTGAGTAAACAAGTTTCTTCTGACTGGGTTATTAATGACTATCTTATTTTATGGGCTTTAGATTTGGTCTTCCCCACAATTGGAAACATTCTCTGTACCCCTACTCTATTGAACTCCTTCAGAATTTTAAAGACCTTTGTCAGGTCACTTCTTGGTTTTCTTTTTTCTGTAGAAAAAAATGAAGCCTGTTCAGCCTTTCCAACATGCAACTTTGTCTGAAACTGTCACTATTTGATTCTGTTTAGTTAAGGAATTAGAGTTTATTTTTCAGCATTAATTGTAAATCAGTGACTTAGGGCTGAATTTTCCGGTCCCGACAGAGCTGGGGTGGGGCCTGAAAGTGCAGAGAGCCGTTCAAAACTCCATTGAAAATCCAGTTGGCGGGAGGGGCCATAAAATTCTGCCCTTAGATTTTTTGCAATGCTACTCTTTAGCTATTAGGATTTGAAAATGTGGTAGGAACCAACTCCACTGGCAGCTTGGCGTCCACTACCAAATACGACACTTTCTGCGGGAAGCGATGGCAAACATTGAATACACAAACCCTTATTCAAAGGATAGGCTAATCAATATACCATGCTAGACATCCTCTGTTATTCATGTCCTAATAATGGTGAGAACCAGAAGTGCTTGGAGAGAGATGGGCTGAGGCCATTAAAAGTTAGTGCAGTCAAAAAGCACATGAAAAATAATTATATTAACAGCAGCAGAAATAATTATTGGATTCTACCAAGAAAGTTAAATGGCATTGACTCCGAAAGATCTGCTGGCATTGACACCCTAGGAGATGGGTACCAGTTCCCAATAGATCAGAAAATCTAGCCAACTACTTGCTGATCCGTCAGTCTGAGAATTTTCCTTCATTTCTTGCTTTGTTAGTTATTTTTCTCCTGTTGCTTTGCTATATTTTCCTCAACTAGTGGCACCACATACCATTCTCTGAGAACATGTTGGACAACACAGAGGTAGTTGAGCCAAGAAAGGTGGTAAAGAGGTAGGGCTAGGTGTCATCTAGCTTACACATAGAAGCTAATCCCATGTCTGTGGATGATGTTGCCAAGGGGCAGTATGTAGATAAGAAAGGGAGGAGGTTAAGAATTGATTCCTAGTTGAGTCCACAGATAATAATGTTGAGTAGTAAGAAAATCCATTACTGGAAATGCTCTGGCTGCAATTGAATAGATATAGGACTCCTCCCAAGTGAGGGCAGTTCTGCAGAGTTGGTTGTGAGATGTTAAAGGAGGATAGTATCGTTGACAGTGTCAATGGGTGCAGCGAGATCGAGGAGGCAGAGGGATAATGAAGGAAGGTTACACTTAGGCAGAATGCCATTTGTGACTTTGGTTAGGCTCACATTGGTGCTGTGCCAGTGACAGGAACCTAACTGGAGAGATTCAAATAGATTTGTAGCAAAGACGGGCATGGATTGGGAGACAACAACATTTCAAGAAGCTTGAAGATGAGCCAATGGTTTGCAAGATGGAGGGGTCGAGGTTGTGTGTTTTTTCAGGGGTGGCAATGAGACAAACTTTGCTGCTCAGTGTAAAATGATTCCAGAGTTCACACCTTTCTTTAGAGGACATCAAAAGAATGCTTAAAATCTTGAACTAATAGGTAAAGATGTTTAACTTACAAGGGAATTTCCATAACACTTCTCATTTTTCTTATATTAGATGACTCCACCCCAATCTAAAAACCTGTATTGTGGTTGTATTCGTCTGACTGTTATCTACTTTGGAATGTACAAGGTATTTATGCTAGTGCGCCATGGAACATCAAGATATTTCAGCACAATGTTGCTTCACATTTAACAATTAAATCTTGTCTGAACACGTGTCTCTGTGACAGCACCGCCAGCTACATTATTCATTTTTCCCAGTGATTTGCGGAAGAAATGCACAGCTTAATTTGGAATAGAAAAAAGCTTCATTCTGTAACTTTTGAGTATCATGGAAACTAAATCGTATCCACCATGTGAAAGAAAACGAGGATCCGAAATATAAGGTGGTAATATTTTACTGGTTTATTCAACTGTTTGTGTTTGCCTTGTAATGTCTGGCTGCTGTTCTTTGATCAGTGTAAACTGGGCAGGCCCTGGCAGCTTCTGGTTCTTTTGCCTTTACAATTGATTAGAATTCCTCAATTACTTGAGGGAAATTGTTGAACAAGCTGAAAGAAAATACTTTGATGTCATGTACGGGCTATTTGGATTTTCCACTTGTGAAATATGAAGTCAGATTTTGTGCTGAGAATGCAACAGGCAGAATTCCTTTTACTCAGGACTCAGACGTCAATTAGATGTTGAGACTTCCCTCCCCTCTCGTGCCAGGTTATCACTTGTAATAAATAGTTGCTAAAAGTGCATGTGCTGGGTCAATGGGTAAAAGACAGAGATCAGTACAGACCAGAAGGTTCCTGGTTCAAACCCTGATCTGTGCTAAACAAATTGACCTCAGCCAGTACGACCTCTATATTTGGCCTCAGGTTAAGCAGGAAAGATCAATATAGCCAGGATTCCACCCTCGGTCACAACCAAGTGATTCCCACTGCCTCATCCCCTTTGTGAGCCTCCAGTTAAGAGGGCAAAAAGCTGAGTCCTCCTTTTCTGGATTACAGACCTTGAAAATTTAAATGTATAAGATTGTGACCCTGAAAATACCAGCCTTAGACACGTTGATCCAAGATCTTCCAGAAATTGAACAGCCTAAACAGCCCTAAAGTGACCACTGTCACCATTCAGAAAAGGTAAGCTTTTGCTTTTTGAAAAGTTTTTTTGTGATTGCCCCATAGATCCTGCCCCACGCCCCACAAGAGGCCCTACCTGCCAGCCACCTCTGTGCCAAAGCCTACCCATTTTCCACTGCAGCAAATCTGCCTGTTTCTCGCCAATAGAATGAGACCTGAACCTGAAAAATAGTTAGGCTACTCACGTGACCTTTGGTAAGCAGAACAGAAGTTGGCCATTCAGCCGCTAGAGCTTTATTCTGTAATGCATTTATATTATGGCTGATCTGAATCTTAACTCCATCTATTCACTTTGGTTCTTTAACCCTTAATACCATTGCCTAACTATCAAATTCTCAATTGACTAAACCTCAACAGCTTATTGAGATGAGAGTTCCGGATTTCCACGGCTCTTTTTGTGCAGGAGTACTTCTTGACCTCATCCCTGAATGGCCTAGGTCTAATTTTAAGGTTATGCCCCTTTTTCTGGGAGAATCCTGCCATCTCATCAGAGAAAATATCAACTCAACAAATCTTTTTAATACACCAATTAAATACCCCCTTAATATTTAATTCTAAAAGGAATACAAGCCTAATCTAAGCAACCTGTCCTCGCAGTCTAACCTGTTAAACCAATAACCACCGATTTTGAGTCTGACTTGAAAGTTTCCCAATGGTCTCCACAAAACTGCCTTTCTCAGAAGGAATCACTGGATAAGAGCAAGATTACTGTCTGATATTTACTTCCTGGCTTAGGAACAGTTTCAGTGGTCCCTACTACTAGCCGACCACTAGAGTTAGGTTAGACAACTCAGCACAGACTGAGCATTGAATCCAATCTTGGTATGATGCAGCTCAGTTCAAGATTGAGCAATGTATTCACCAACTGGGTGATCATGGAATCTGGTGCAGTTTTTATTTTGGTTGTGATAGAGAATTCCAAACATAAATGAGGCTATTTCTTCATCACTGAAAACTGAGTCATTATTATAGAATGACACCCTGAAGCTTCTCTGTGATATAGATATGCAATAGCTTCCCGTAAGGCTTAGTTATGTTCATTAGCAAGTTCACAACTGGACCTGGCAGGGTCAGAAGGTCCTAGGCCTAATTTCAGGTACGTACTTGCTTATTTCATCTCAATGGAACTGTACCGCAAAATGAATCTGATTCCTCAGGAAAAACTGGAAAAAATGGATGAGCCACAAAAATGGAACAGAATGCTGCCATCAAATATCTACCTGATTTATAATAGAAAATGGGATTTGATGACAGCACCTTGGTAACTCACTTTACAGGCTGCCTGAATTTCTTTTGCATTGAAGTCTTCATTGCCAGTTTTGCGTTACCACCCAGGACAAATTTATATCTTTATGTCCTCTTGTCTACTGTCACAATTTATTATTTCAGATTTTTCTTTCCTACACTGGTTGCATCTTACAAAGTTCGATTAGATCACTTCTCCTCTGGTTTCTTTCAAGGCTAAATCGAAAGCTTCTCGATTTTTTTGTTATAACTAAATCATCTGATCGCACAAAGATCAGGTCTGTGGCTTTGTGTTCTACACTGCCATCAGAATTTGAACTGTGTCTGCTGCATTGAGTGACGAGAACTGGATACAGCACTCAAGCGCTCTACAAAATAAAGATGGCTTCTGCTGACTTGCACTCTACCATTTTGCTATGTTTTTCTGCATTTCTATTTGCCTCCTTGATTATTTTTGTCCAACATTTAGATTCTAGATTGCAGCATTCTTGGGGTACTTTTATCATCCATTTTCTCTCTCTGGGTATAAGGATTTGTCTGTACAAAATTGCAACCACCATTGAAGGGTTCTGATAGAGTACATAGGGAGAAATTGTTTTCACAAGCATGGGTGTCAGTAACAAGATTGCATAGATTTAAGGTAATTGGCAAAGGAACCAGGGTGAGTTGAGGAGAATTTGTTTTATGTAGTTTTGTTTTATTCGTTCTTGAGATGTGGGTGTCACTGGCAAGGCCAGTATACGTTACCCATTCCTAAGTGCCCTTGAACTCAGTGGCTTACTAGAACATTTCAGATGGCAGTTAAGAATCAACATTGCTGTGGGTCTGGAGTCACATGTAGGCCAGACCAGGTAAGGATGGCAGATTTCCTTCCCTGAAAGATATTAGTGAACCATATGGGTTTTTTTTTAACAACAATCGATGTTAGTTTCATGGTCTGACCATTACTGACTAGAGGTGAGTGGGGGCAGGGCCTGCTCGCCAACACGTAAAATGATGCGGGGTGACGTTGGGCATGCGTCCTGGTGTCTCCCCGTGTCATTTAGGTTTTCGGTTCACCGGGCGCACAGCCGGGTCGCCGACCTGGCAACGGCCAATTACAGCCATTAAAAAAGTAATTGAAATTGAAATTGAAAAAGTAATTGAAAGTAATTGAAATGGAACTTACTGTCCAACATTAAGGTTGTTGGGCAGGTGAAGAGCCCAGGCGGCCTTCCGAAAAAGCATGAAACCCCATCCACAAGCGGGATGAGGTTTCATGAGGGATTTAAAATTTTGGAATATTTTTATATAAAAGTAAAGGACGTATCCCAGCTCATGTGACAGTGTCATATGAGGGGACATGTCAGGAAAATTTTTTTCTAACCTTTAAAAAATTTTTATAACTTCAACCAATCTCCCTGAGGCGGCTCTTTGTCTCAGGGAGACCTGTGTGCTCTTCCACACGCATGCATGAAAAAGTGCACTCCCGGCTCAGGAAACACCCTCCCCCCCACCCGCACATGGAGCGCTCAGCATTTCAGAGCGGATGTCACGCTGGGTTGGCCTTAATTGGCTCGCCCAAGTAAAATGGTAGCGAGCCCCCAAGCGGGGTCACTGATCAGGAACCCGCTCGCCCACTCCCGCACATACCGCCCCCCCCCACCCCCCACACCTCCACCCCCCCAACACCCCACCACCCCCACCCCACGGCAGGCAAAAAATACTGCTCCAGCTTTCAATTGCAGATTTATTGGTTGAATTTAAATTTCACCAGCTGTCTTGGTGGAATTTGAACCCATATCCCCAGAGCATAACCTGAGCGTTTGGATTACTAGTCCAGTGACGCTACCACTATGCTGCTGTCTCCCACCAAGTGAATTGTTATGACCTGAAAGGGTGATGGAAGCATACTCAATAGTGATGTTCAAAAAATCAACAACAGCACCATTAAGCAATAAAACACCCCAAGGTGCTTCACAGGAGCATGTAAAACAAAATTTGGCACCAAGCCGCATAAGGAGATATTAGGTCAGATGACCAAAAGCTTGGTTAAAGAGATACATAGGCTTTAAGGAGTATTTTCAAGGAGGAAAGGGAGGTGTAGTAAGTGAATTCCAGGACTTAGGGCCTACATAGCTGAAGGCACAACCACCAATGGTGGACTAATTAAAATTGAGAATGTTTGAGGGGCCTGAGTTAGAGGAGAACACACTTGAAAAGGAAAAACTGGCAGGATTTTTGGAAATGGGATTGGGACTAATTGGTCTTTTAAAGAGCCAGCACAATGGACCAAATGATCAACTCTATTGTAGTTTTTCCAAATCTCATATTAGTCAGTATTTTCTGCTCCTATGCTCATTAACCTGAAATTTTGGGCTGGCAGATGTAGGCATGGAAAACTCTGGCCATTTTGCCTAATTCATTTTGCTTCCTCAGATTCTACTGTCCCTGTTCATTTGCTATTGCTTGTGGATATAACTAGTTTACATTGAGCTTTTGAATCCAAATCATTGATTTAAATCAGAAATGATCGGGTCCCAGACTTGTCTCCGTCTCCACATAAATTCTCTAACATCTACTCCTGATTCAGACTCCTTCAGCCAATTTCTATTACATTTCCAAGTTTCAAACTTGAATCCTCACTGATTTAAGCTAATGCTGCAGTTTTTTTTCTTGTAAATCTTTACCTAATTTTCACTACTTACACAAGAATAAATTTGGAATCTTCTTGCTTGATTTCTTTCTGTGTGACTTCTGTCAGGAATCACTGGTGTCTGGTTCATTTAAAGTGAAAGAGTTACTGATTCTTAGGCTTAAGTTCAAAGATGTTTGACAGCCCGGGATAATTTAACCAGCAGTAATGGAGCCTCCAACCAGTATCACAATCTCAACATTGGCACGCTTCATTGCTCTCAGACATTGAAGGATGTCACGATCTTAAAGCCTGTAGCTTGTATACCAGATTGTGCACTACAGAGTAGCTTTGTCATTACTCGTGTAAATGTTTGCAGTGAGGACCATCCGATTATCAGTGAGGTCTTGCAACTAAAAAAATGTGCACCGTGAATCTAATAAAATGCGATTGTTATAGTGTTTGAATAATTTCAAAGTTAGCCATGGGGAGGTCAGGGCTATCCGCAATGAGCAAGTAAAATGCTGGTTTACCCTGGAGGCGGGGGGTGGGGGAGGGATGGGGTGGAGCAATTCAAAATCAGGGTATCACTTAAATCTACCAACACTTACTTGTATCATTATGTAAAGTCAGTGTACATATCAGTGGCCACTCCAGAAGACAGCTGAATAGCTGAGCATTGCATTGTCTACAACTGGATGTCATGATCCAAGAGCGTGCCTTCACTTGTCTAAGATATGTTGTTGCATTCCAATAACATTCATAGATTATCTAGTCAGAGATACGATACAGTCTGTGCCAATGTAAAGTAACTTATTTCACCAAAATACAGAATGTGAAGTGTGAGTTGTGAGTCAATTTAGCTGGATAAAATTATGATAAGTAATAAGAGACCAGCTGAAGGTATTACTTTCATGCTATTTCAGTTTCATAGCAGCTGCAGCATAAGTAACTGGTGCAAAGCCTACTTAACAAAGATTTGCAAGTGCTTGGTTGGACAATCTGGGGACTTTTTACATTTTTTTAAACTGTCTTATAAATGGATATGGCCTGACTCATTGGTTCATCATCAAATTTAATCAGTTTATAGATTCCAGTGACTAATGCTCTGTGCATATGTACTAGAATTCATGTACAGAACCCTGATTTGTTTGGCCAGAGACCAATGCAGAGCTACCATATTATTCCACAGATACTGTCTAACTTCCTGAGTATTTCCAGCATTTCCTGTTTTTATATTACTCAAGTCTACTGACTCAGAATTACTTTAAGGAGGTCTTTAAAATAATATTTGGAAACAATTTGTGCACAGAAAGCTCCCACAAACAGCAGTATGACAATGACCAGATAATCAGTTTTATAATGTTGATTGAGGGATAAATATTGGTCAAGATGCAGGGATAACTCCCCTGCTCTTCTTTGAAATAGTGCCATGGAATCCTTTATGCCCATTTGAGAGAACAGGCAGGGTCTTGGTTGAACATCTCTTCTGAAAGACAATGGGTGAGATCTCATGGGGGCAACGGGAGACTCGGCGCTGGCTGGAGGGTGTCACAGTGGCCCTCATGTAAGTGGGTTCAGGGATCGTCTCTGAGGTTGGGGCCAGGAATCCAGCAGGGAATCAAAAGGTGATGGATTGGAGCGTCCCAAGAGCATGGAGCAGGGGTGCAGAGACCATGGATCATGAGGATGGGTGAACAGGCGGCTGTAGAATGCGAGGCTGGTAAGCCAGCGATTGGAATGTATGAGGGTCAGGGACCAATATCAGGGGCCCAGAGATCCCAGAAATATGTGGGTTCAGGAGAGAGAAATGTGTGTCTGGCATAGGAATGGGAAAATGTGGAGGAGTGGGGGCAAAGGAGCAAGTGTATTCCTCCCATCATCAACTCTTTGATAGGCTGAGTAGGCTGGTGCCTCCGAGTTCAAATGACGCTGTTGCTGACTATTTCAAAACAAACCACTCTTGGAGAAGGGAAAATAAATAGGTGTTGTAGATGCAAAATCATGCACTGAAATATTTTGGATTCTAGAAAATTATTTCAAGGCACTTCATAAAAGCCAAGCTAAAGGAGAAAGCATTAAGGTAACCAAAAACTTAGTCAATGACGTGGGTTTTAAGGAGGGTCTTAAAGAAGGAAAGAAAATTGGAGAGGCAGAAAGACAGTTCCAGAGTGAGGGGTCTAGATGCTGAAGGAGCAGCTATCGATGATGGAATGCTAATTCACAGCATTCAATTAATTGATAGACTTTCATTCACTTTTTATAATCAGTTCCTCAATCAATCAGGGCTTCTGATCAATACAGGTAATCCTCATGCATCTCAAAGCAGCTTTGGTTAAAAACTGGGTGGCTGTGGATATATTTTTTGGGCAAAGAAATCAATGCATGAACTAAAAGTCTGTGAGGAGGAGAAATAAATATATGGATACAATAATGTGATGGCAGGCAACAGTGCTTCTTGGGGCAAAGCCCAAGGCCTAACACATCCATTGCACTATAAAGCAGACTGAAGAGTGCTTTCCACCAATGTTGCACAAAACTCATCAAAGCCATGAGTGCTCCTTACATTTGGGATCCTCCCTGCAGTCCAACTGCAATACATTAGAATTGCTGAAGATGCCAGATGTCCCCTATATTACTTTTCTTGTACTGGAGCCTGTTATTCCCCTTCATCTTATTGATTTTCAGCAGCCACTTTTGCAAAATAGCCTTTGTGCATCAGTAATTTAAAACAAAATTGTTGCACTTTAAAAGCAGCCTACAGCTTTCCATAGTTGCTGGCACCTGACATTCCATCCTAACCACTATGGCACTTTCAGTGCATCATACACAAAGTGCCAGCAGTGCCCCAAAATTATTTTAATCAGTTGATGTTGCATTATCAGATGAGGCCAATGCAGTTGACTGCAAGTGTACCCAATTGTTTTTCAAACCATTGCTGAATGTCACTACAACATTATGTACTGATTCATTACTCACTGTGTGGCCCTACTGAATGGTATGTGATGCACTCCAGCAATGTGTAGAATCAGTTATCATAGAGCCAGACAATCAGTCTCTAACAGCCTGGATTTTATCTAACAGCAAGGGGTTACTGTACATTTACTAATTCTGGCAGTTTCCACGGACTGAATGAAATATGGTTTGACCTAAACCTGCTCATCAAAACCGGTTTCAGCTGGTATCCAATGCTGGTGCAGAGAGACCAGATTTGAGCCAAAGTAAAGAATAATTCATTCATAAATTACAGTAAAAGCATTTTCACTCATCACACTGACAGATTTATCATACATGGGCTTTTACAATTAAAATAGTTTCTTTCTGGAAACGACGGAATTCATTACATATTTTTCTTCAGACTTGATAGGGCTACTTTGCTGTATTTTCATAGTTGGGGAATTGTAAAACTCAATGATTCTCACCTGTACTAAACTAAAATAATTCTATAAGATGCCTGTGCAAATGCTTAGATATTAAATAAACAAAAAATGAGGAAGGAATTGTTTGGATCGTTCTTTTCAGTCTATTTACAACGTGGCTATACATTGTGTCTAGAACAATTCTTCATCCCTCAACAACCCTCTCCAACCCCAGCCACCCTCATCCCCAATATGATTAGATTATGTTGCCTCACTGGAAGGTATCATGATATGAAACTGAATCACTCAGTGCATGATAAGCTCAGATTCTTCCTCAAACGATTGCTTGGAATAAAATAAACCATGCATAATTTAACAGCCTACAATTAGGACTCCTGAAGTGGCACAAAATCAAAGTCATTAATTTAAAGGCCAAAAGGTTTGTGAGCCAGTTACTGGAAGGAAGGGCAGAGCAGTGCAGCCATCTTATAGACTGTTCTGGTACATATTGAGCCACTACTACTAATGCACCCTGAGCATCTCTTGCTGTTCACTCGCTCTCGCTTTTTGTGCTCAGTTTCTTTTTTCCTTTCTCTATTTCCAGTACAGATATGTAGTAGCTGGGGGTAAAAATGCATAACTGTTGTAGTTGTGAAGTAGAAAGCAACTATTTTTTGTCACTTGCAGCTCGTTACCTAATTTCAATAGATGACTTTTCTTCCACAAGAAGTGCAATGTCAAACTCAAAGCCCTTAATACGATATTAATAAACTGAAGCATGCTTTACCATTTTGATTGCATGCAATGTCATGCAATGACTTCAGCTTCAATTTGTACCAAAACTGGGTTGCTTGTGTTAAATGAATTATCCCAGTGAAATTTGCATATCTTGACATCAAAAAATAATTTGTAATGTCAATTACTTTAACGGTAAGTGATTTTGAAATATACTGTATGACTATTAAAAGAAAGCACTTTACCATCATAGCATGGGCCTTGGGGAACCTTGCCAAAACAGCTGTGTGCCCAATCACAATACAGAATGTAACGTTCAGGCTGTTTCCAGTAGCGTTATGATAAAGCTACATGGGAAAACATTCCACCCAAACTGTAACAATATATTGTGAGTATAAGACCTGAACTAGCCTCCTGCATTCCAACACAAAGTTGTAAGCATGTTTTTTAGCCTATGACAATGAAGCTCACCCCCACTTCTCAGC
Source organism: Carcharodon carcharias (assembly GCF_017639515.1). Classification (NCBI taxonomy): domain Eukaryota; kingdom Metazoa; phylum Chordata; class Chondrichthyes; order Lamniformes; family Lamnidae; genus Carcharodon; species Carcharodon carcharias. The sequence continues at coordinate 34,064,230 of NC_054468.1, read as the reverse complement.
ACAGGTCCAGCCCATGTTCTGACAAATGGCATCTTACTATCACTCAACTGTCTTCTGTTCTACTTAGCCTATTTCCATATAAAAGTGCACAGCAGAATTTATGCGCCATCTAATTAAAAACAACAAAGGAGCTCAGAGGAAATCCTTACCAAAGAATAACTCGTATAAAATGCTACAAATGAAGCTAAGGAGATCATGCATGATACATGAGGAAATTATTTTCATTAAAATTTCTATATAATTGTTTATTTACCTGATGCTCAAGTGATTTTAACACGTGGCTCTTTTTTAAGATCAAAAATAGTGTAAAGCTTACAAACTTAATTACCTGAGGCCATAAATTCCAGCAACATTTAACCTTGTGGTTTAAGCAGAAATATTTGTGCTGTATAATCCAGTTTAAAGCTGTCCTGATTCTAGAATGTTGCAAAATGTTGTTACTCTAATCTCAAATACATTAAAACGGAAGTAGGCATGTGCTACAAATTATAGCTGCAGTTGGTGGGATTTACCTATTTATTTCACTAAAATTGAGATTTGGAATATAATTAATATCAGTTGACAGATAATTGCGCAGCAATTTAATAAACTGCCTTCAAATTTAGCCTAAAGAGGCTGGGAATCTCTCTGTGTTAGACATATAGCTCAGTATTTTCCTTTATGATCCCACCTGGAATTTGGCAGGATTGTTTCAGAAAATGAGGGGCAAGAAATGAGATTTTCCTCTCCCACCAAGAACGCCAGCCTCTTCTTGCTGTGTGGAAATGGAGTTAGCTGACATGGTCTTGGTAGAAGGAGCAAAGGAACAGTAAGAAACATGAGCAGAAGTTCCAGACGGGAGCATCTCATTCTCACCACATCATCTTTAACTATCACTGAACTGGCTGCAGTGTGGTCTTTTGGTCATGTAAAATATCGCTACAAAATTCTCCTTTTTTAAGTTCTACAGGAAGTATGCTTAAAGACAAAAGGCATGAGGAACACAAAGGGAAAAAAATTAGAAAGTAAGTGAAGAAAAGAGTTACTGATATGCGTAGCTCTGAAAATGCAAAGAGTAACGTTGTCTCTTAAATATCTGATAAGCTAGGAGAACTTATTTATCCCTTAGAAACACCAAATGCTTGTTCACAAGCACATGGCCAACAATGTATTTAACCCAGACATGGCCTTCTCCTGAGGCACAGGACTAAATAAAATGGAATTATCCTTTCATATAATTAAAAAGAAAAACTAATTGGTAGAGTATTGGCTTTATGTAATTTCCAGAGCCATTTGCTTCAATTATAGAAGTGTGAAATTAATTTTTGGTATCATAATTTAAAAAACCAAATCCCTTTTCAAATATGTGCTTAACATGGAGTTTCACTGAACATTGGTTCCTTTATATATGGATTAGTAGCTCTTTGTAAATTATTATCTTTTCTATTACAGTGAGAAGAGCAAGGGATTGTTGCTATGGAAACTCGAACAAACAATTTAAGTCAAAACAATGACAAGCAAAAGCCAAAGTTAACAGAACAGTCAACTCCAGAAAAGGTTAAATTCAACCACTAGCTTCATATTCACTTAATTGCTTTAGACCTAAAGCCCACATCAAAATTCCACACAGTGTCTCTACGAAATGCAGTTATACACTGTAATCTAAGCTGTTTCAACAAATGCAAGATAACCACAAAAATAACATGAAGCCCTTACACTTTGGTTTCTGCTCAATTTATTTAACAGCATTAACATTACATATCATACATGCTCACGTATCTGGCCTGAATACCTATTGGCAATATTCCATGAGGCTGCTTTGAAACCAATGAAACTCTTAGCAGAGAGAAAACATTTTCAATTGCTTTTTCTCATCTTTCAGGGAGAAGAGCATCTTACACGAAAAGCACTAACTCCCCCAACACCCCCCACAAATAAGTCATTTAATTATAATGAATTAATCTATCATTTGAGAGCTTCAGGAATGAGCAACAAACCAAAATGAAAAAAAGAAGAAATAGGGGTTTGGGTATTTTAGATAATCACAACATGAAAAATAACAAAAAATTCAGATGCTTAACAGCAAATTGACAATAGAAATATAATAACCCCGATATTTTCCATAAGGCAGGGAAGAAGTGGGGTGGGAGGGTTGTGGTGATCAGGAAACCAGGTAGCACGGGTAAAATAGAGATCCTGGTGCATTTTTAAGTAATTCATATTTGGGATATGAGGATTGCTGGCCAGGCCATTTAATACCCATCCATTATTGGCCTTGAGAAGGTGGTGGTGAGCCGCCTTCCTGAACTGCTGCAGTCCATGTGGTGTTGGTATCCGTACAATGTTTTTAAGGAGAGAATTTGAAGATTTTGGCCCAGTGACATTGAAGGAACTGTGACACAGTTCCAAGTCAGAATGGTGGGTGCTTTGGAGGGGAATGACACTTCTGCTGCCCTTGTCCTTCTAGGTGTATAGGTTGCAGGTTTTGAAGGTGCTATTGAAGGAGCCTTGGATTTAACAGCAGTACATTATTTGAATCTTTTCACTACTTCCTGCCTGGCAAACAACCAGATTGAGAAGTTGACCAGCTGCTGGGTGAGAATGTCCATGAGCAGGATTTTTTGCATGGCATGCGGGCAGGAGCATGACATGTTTGAATGTAAAATATTTCGGTTGGCAGGCGCACAAGGGTGCTGAAGCTGTGCCCACCATTAATTAACAGGCTACTTCAGGCCCTTAGTCCAATTGACAGGGATTTTTCATTGTCCTTGCCATTTCAGTCAGGCAAATCGTCACAGTTGGCCAGCTGATATTTTCAAAAGCCTCATCCATGGGCCGAATAAAAAGGGTCAGCAGCATTGCCATTGTGAGTAGTGAGGAGTTTGGTAGATAGTTTGCTGCTGGTTGCTTATAGATACTTGGCAGCCTCCTTTCTGTACAAGGCTTCATTCTTAGCATTTGCAGGCTTCATTTCAGGACTTACTGGTGTATCCAAGGCCCCTGCAGGATTCTGACTGTGTGGACACTTCTAGATATCAGACAGACTTACCCTGGCAATGGGGATTGTGGTCTCCACTGGAGGCACCTCCTTTGAGGAAAAAGGGAAGGGCAAAAGGAAGAGGAGGCCAGGTGTCCCAGTGCAGCTTCCAGGGGAGCAACCTGTGGGAGGAGAGGCACAAGCACAAGAGGCGCAGGGCCAGCAGGAAGTCTAAGGCAGAAGGGGCTGCAGAAGACGCCACTATCTTGCTGCCAAGGCATACAGGAGGCGATGCAGATACCTCAATATGTCTGAGGTGCAATGCCGAAGGAGGCTCCACCTCTCAAGGGAGACCGTGACCTCCATTTGTCAGATGATTGGGCCTGAGATCAGCTCTGACTGTGTGGGTGGACAGCCCATGCCAGTGACTCTGAAGATCACAGTGGCCCTCAACTTCTATGCCTCTGGCTCTTTCCAGGGGTCAGTGGGGGATCTGTGTGGAGTCTCCCAATCAGCTGTCCACAGTTGCATCAAGCTGGTGACAGAAGCTCTATTCAGGCGGATACTGACCTTTATTCTTTACCGTATGGACAAGGCCAGCCAGGCTGAGCGAGCCAGAGGCTTCGTGGCAATTGCTGAGTCCCCCGGGTCTAGGGTGCAATTGACTGCACATGTGGTCATCCAGGTGCCAGTGGGTCAGCCGGGTGCCTTCGTCAACAAGAAGGAATTCCACTCCATGAACGTGTAGATAGTGTGTGACCACAAGATGCAGATTCTGCAAGTCTGTGCAAGATACCCTGGCAGCTCGCATGACGCGTACATCCTGAGACACTCCCAGGTGCCAAGGCTCTCCAGTGCTCCAGCTCAACTGGATGGATGGTTGCTAGGTGACAAGGACATTCAAGAGGTGGCTCATGACGTCTCTCCCCCACCAAAGAACAGAGGCAGAGAAGTGTTACAATACCACAAGGGCGGTGGTAGAGAGGACCTTAGGTCTTCTCAAGATGTGCTTCCAATGCCTGAACCATTCAGGGGGTGTACTACAATACCCCCCAGAGCGGGAGTCACTGATAGTGGTCGCATGCTGCGCTATCCACAATCTGGCACTGGCAAGGGGGGGATCAACTGGGCGAAGAGGACTTTCACGCTGCTGCACAGGCCACAGATGATGAGTCCAGTCATGAGTCTGAAGAGGAGCACCGCCAGGAGACTGCTGAGGGCATGCAGCCAGACCTTGATAACCTGCAGGGAGGCAGGGACACCAGGGATGCCTTGATCCAATGTTCCTTCAACTAGGCTACCAAAGATCAGCTTTAACCACATGCCAGGGCTGCCACCTCCATCCTGGATGTCTGAAAATACCTTTTCATTTGAACACAAAAAATACCCAATGCCTGTCCAATGAAGTTCAGAGCCATCTACGTCCAGCATTACATACAGGCATTCCCCATATCAGTGAAATAAAAAGGTGAAGCACACTCAGGCCATGATGACAAAAACGCAATTTATCTCATTCTGACAGTTCAATAATATTTATATAATCGCTTCTTGTCTTCAACCCAGACCAGTATAAATGAACATAAAATCACCTGAGACTTGTCCCTCTTGTGTTTGCGATTGCTATGTCTTGATGCTCCCCACCTCATTGGCATTGGAGACAGCCTGCTGACTCTGCTGTCTTCTTGGCTTTGATAACCTTGGTGTCCTCTGGCCAGTGGAGCTCGTGCTGGCCCCGTCTGGGACGGAGCAGCCAATGCCATGACTCGCATCTCACCAGTCACCGCAGCATCATCAGATGCCACGGTCACTGGCAGAGGGGCGGAGGAACTGCTGCCATCATCCAGAGTGCACTGAGAGGAGCCCGTAGAGATGACAGGCAGCTCGTGTGCTAAGGTAAGGTCACTGTGGACCTCCCTGCACACCATTGATGGGTGGACACCTAATGGGATACTGAGTGCCTCATCCATCTCCCACATTGACACTGACCACCTGAGGTCAGTGCCTGTGTGAGGGCTTGCAGGTTAATGCGCAACCCAGGAACCCTTCATTCTGTCCCTGAAGCTGAGTCTCCATGAGAGTCACCACCCTCTCAATGGAGGAGGCAATGCGCTTGGCTATGACGGTCACTGCAGTGCTGATACTCCACATGGACCCCCCTATAAAGGAGACCATGGCACACATACTCTCATGGATCTCCGCCAAATCCTCCCGCACACCTCATTGGACATCCAGCGTCTGCTGCCTAATGGATGACTCCAGAAGCTCATCATCAACCTTCAACTGAGCATCGTCCTGATCCCCAGCAGTCCTCTGACTACTGGCATGTTGGGCACTCTCTACCTCCCCCCTGCACCTCAAGTGAGTGCGAACTGCCATCTCCAATGTGCACCGAACACTATCCGCTGAACTAATGCCCATCAATGTGCTGGTATCTGTGCTGGTGCCTGCTTTAGAGAATGGGTGTGATGCAAGCTCAGTGGTCCTCTGGTGTCAGTGGTGGCCCTGTGGGGTCCACAGAGCGCACACTGGCTGGTGAACCTAAAAGGAAGAAAAAAGACAACAAAGACAGGTCATTAGTTAAAGGCAGCACACTGTCACTCTGCATGGTAGGCACCCTGGTGAGAACATGGAGATCTGCATCATGGTGCCGTCATCTTCCAGTGATCAATGGGGACCCCAGTGTCGAGGCTCACATCAATGAAGAGACTACACTAGAATGCACAAAGCGAAAGTCTCTTACCTTCGTCTGGCACCACACCTTTCCACTCCCGTTTGCACAGAGCGTGTGCCGGCTCTTGAACTCCAGGCCATCTTGTTTGTATTGGGACAGGCTTAGGGGGCTAGTGGGGCCTCCGCCGGTCTGCGACCTTTCAATATTGTTGTGGGCCATCTTCTCTTGAAACAACAGAGAAGCATTGATTAGTCCACTCTGTACCTACAGCTCATTTGCAGTCTGGCCAACCCCAGCTAAGGAGTGCCTGGCAGGGCACTTCAGATTCTTGGCCCTTGAGCCCCAAGGCACTCAATCCAAGAAGCCAGGGCTTACCCCCTTTGCCTGCTCTGGCGCGATTGACAGTTGGCACTCAGACTGAAGGGGACAGTCAGACCTTAACACATCTGCAAGCTGACCCATGCCAACACGGTACTCACCCTTCCTGAGCACAGCAGGTCATTGAAGCACTTCATTGCGGCACTGAACCCAGGTGCGCCGCACCATGTCATGGATGCTCACCATTGCTGCAACCTCCCCCCATGCTCTCTTGGTGCGGTAGCCTCCCCCTCCCACCCCTGGGGCAAGGGTGTCTTCCTGGCTGCCACCTCCTCCAGGAGGACGCGAGGCACTCATCAGAAAAGTGGGGGACCGAGAACCCACCCGACTGCCCTCCTTCCTGCTGTGTCCAACCGCACTCATATCCATAGCGAAAGTGCAGGAGACGTCCTTCTGTGGCAGCCTTCCAGAGGCTGCCTGGGTCACTTTTAAACTGGCTGCCGGGTCGCCATTGGACCCAGTGGCCAACAGGCCCCCACCCCCACTTGGCCCTTCCTGACCAGTGCGGAGCCGCGTTTCATGCTGAGCAGGCTTTTATTGGCCCATCAGTGTGAAATTGTGGTCGGGGTCATATCGTGGGTGGCAGACCATTTCCTGGCTGCTCCCAAGCCCACCCACCACACCCGCCCAATGACTTCAAAATCCTAGTCCATATCCCCAACCCACCTCCATTAAAGCCAAGTGTGCGTATTCAAGGGTTGCTAGGGCTGGCTTTCAGACTTTTGCAATTTTAAGACCACCTGACCCTCTCCCGCCCATCATGGGGAGTTAGCATTTCCCTAATATATTATACCTGGCTTTTTTCAAATTTTGTCTCATATCCAAATTCAAACAATGTGATATACACTGACACTATGTGAGGCTAGGTCCCATTCCCAGATAGAACTTAACTTCCAATGTTCTCAGTTAAATAAAAGCTGCTGCAAGCATATTTCAACAATCAAGATAATGTGTACATGATAGTGACAACAAAATTTTGAATGGGGGTTATTTCACTGTGCACTGCTCTTCTACAGAGTGTCATGATGTGAAAAGCCAACTCCTTTTCAAGGCTTGTACTGGGCTACAGAGAAACTCTGCTTTGGCCTCTGGAAGTTCAACACAATTTTCAAGTATTTCTGGTACTCTCAACAGGCAACGGGGTATTACTGATGGTGGAGGGGGCGGGGGGGGGGTAATTTAAACAGCCCTGATTTCTCCTCTCACCACCCATCTGTAAACAGAAAGATGTTTTGATTTGCTTCCCCTTTTATAAGTGATGGCATTTTTCCCAACCTCTCAGTTTTGGTGTGATCCAATGTTCTATTAATAACCCCACAGCAAACTCAAGATAACATGAACTTAGAGGGTTAGTTTATTTGTTCACACTCAAAACACAGGTTGGGGGGGAGGGGTGTGTCTACATGGCCCCTTGTGCACTCATACAGTAAAGTAGGGATAGAGAAAGAAAGATTTACAGGGCAAAGACCCAGAAAAAATAATTATTGTTTCACATGTGTCCAGAGCCCAGAATCAAAGTCCAATGATGTATCCCTTCACAGAGGTTGGCAAGCTGAACTGACGCTGGATAATTCACTTTTCTAGTAGAGTTGACTTCCATGATGAGATAGGCATGCAGAGATAAATTAGTCTTGTAGCGATGGTACAGAAGTTCCAGTCGAAACAGTGTAGATGGCACAAAGCATTCAAGCCTGGACAGAATCACTTTTCTCTGCTGCTGCTTGCTGAATGGAAAAATGGCAGACTAAGCTTTGCAGCTCCTCAAGGCAATATTACTGGTTCTGCCAGTATGGAGTTTATGTCATATAACTCTCACCTCTCCACTCTGGCTTTGACAAAGGGTGTGTCCTTCACCTTAGTCCTTGAGGTTGATAATGTTCCAACCATTAAGTCTTAAAAGGAGGTTGCAGGGTCCTTTGTTCTAGCAGATGAATCAGCTCCAGTTGGCCAGGCCTGGTTTATGAAATGTAGATGGCCGTTGTGTAGTTCCCTTTGAATTTGGTCTGTGCAGCCCACAGGGGGTTGTTAGGGCCTCTTCAGAGATAACGAGGTGTCGGTTGCTGTGAAACTGCCGTTCTAGCTGGTATTGTTCAAGGGTCACAGCTAGACATAGCTTCAACCATTTCAAAAGGGCTTTGTCCAGTTTTTACCATTGCAGAAATTAGCCATGAGGAAATCTATATTTTTATTTTATAAAAATATACAGTGTGAGGTCTTAATCCCCTGACAAGGGTCATATACACGTGATGCCGATCCTTGTTACTGCCCCTGCAGGTATAGAAATTGTATCACCTCAATTGAAGAATTTGAGATTCTCAGTCTTCTAACCTCAACACTGTCAATGCAAATATGTGCCACGCCATGACATTCCTCAACAGAATGGCAGACAATGAACAATAATCCTTTTACTGATGATCTAAAACAGTCTTTTTTTTGGGAATTTTAAAAAAAGTTATTTTTGGAAAAGGAAGACAGTGGAACAGTTGGGATAACATCTTGCCGACTCTGTAAAAGGAAGTCAAATCAGAACTGGATCAAAGGGCTGGGAGTATCCTTTCTGAAAGACCAAGAGTCATATCACAAAATCTGATCATAATGCAGTTAAAAATATATTTAGTTGGAGCAAGATTTACCAGGCCCCACAAAGTGGAATGTGCAACCTTTTTATCAAATTTAGCCTGCTTTCTATTTTCAAATGCCTCTGATATAATAATTCGTTTGAAATAACCCTTGACACTCCCAGCACATCTGAGATGTGTTTTGTGAATGTAAAGTGCTTATTAACTGTAAACCCACTGCAGAAACAAATAGTTAGCTCTCTGTTCCTTGCTTCCAGCTAACATACCTTTCAATGTCTGCAGCACTGACAGGAACTGGAGAGCAATGCTGCCAGAAGAGGAAGTCGAGCTTCAGACTGCATTGTTTATGAGAGAGAACTTGTTAACACTAATTGAATTTGAAATTACCGTGGCAGATCAACTACCTGCTATTGGGTGAGCACTTTCCATCATTAGCGTTTACACTGCCCTGAGTAGAATAGAAAGTTGTTATGAAGGCCTGGTCAGCCTAACTTGGACCAAATGATTGTCCTAATACAGCTCTTAAGAAGGCTTATGAAAGACTGTGTTGTACAGCCACCAGCATCCCGACTCCTCCCCACAGGCAACAGATTTAGAACATTGTCTCGCTTTTCACCCCAGCATACTGCTTTGTCTTGAGCATCCTCTTCTGAACCCCATTTGCAGTGGTCAATAATGCAGTTTAGAAAAGTTGCCTGCCTACCTGAGCCCCAATGTTCTTGTCAGCCTCCCCCCAACACCACCCCCGCAATCCTTCTCCAACTGCAGATATATTCAGCATAGAAGTAAAATCAAAAGAGAAAGAAAAAGGGAAAGTCAAAGGGAAAAGAAGTGAAGGTGTAGGAGGGAGAGAAAGAAAAGAGGCAGAGAGACAGAAGAGAGCAGGAAGTGAAGGAGGTGAACATTTTATGATGCAGGTACTTTAAAATAGGGAAGTTAGATTGGGAGTTGAATATGTTTAATCATGAGTCTGCCCCAGCTGAGCAACTTATTTGTATGTGGCTTATTCACAAATTGTCAAATACACATCCAGCGCACTCTTCAAAGGTTGGAAATAAAACCATTAAAGGGAATATGTCTTATTAAGGACACTTAAATAAGTAAAATATCTGATGAATTTTACAAATGTGGAAGATATATTGAGTTGTTTTTGAGTTCTGATTTTAAACAAAGAAGAAAAGCAACTGAGAGCAAAATGGAGGCTGATTCAACTGAGGCCTTAAAAAGTGAATTGATTAATGATCTGAGGAGAAAAAAAAGTGCTGAGTTGCTCTTGCAGAGGGCTGGTATTGCTATGACAGGCTGAACGGCCTCTTTCTTTGCTGTAACCATTCTATGATACCAACTGGTAGTCTTGGTCTGGATCAAGGTAAAGATGCTAAATGTGTGGGATGTGCAAGTATCCACCCATGCATTGAACTGCACTGAAGTTAGATAATGCACAGTTGAGAGTGGTATGGAGTTTTATTCTACATCTAACCAGCACTAGCCTGACATGCGGTGCTGAGGTGAGGAGCTGAAGTGGATGAGGCCTGAAAATACTGGTGTGGCCAGTGTGCCAGTTTCCTGAGCCGATTCCTGGTGCTAGCCATTTTTGCCAAGGTGCATTCTGGGCCGGCAAGGCTCCTCATCACCAGGGCAAGCAGCTAATTAGGCCTATTTAGAACCTGATTAAGGACACTTAGAGGAGGCCAACTGAAATTCTCCAGTCAGCCTCCATTTTCCCGAGTATGCAAGGAACAGTCCAACTGGCTTGAGGTGAGCACCCAGCATCTGACCAGGGGACCAGCAGTCCAGGCAGATTTGCCTGCCTGGTTGCAGGTGCAGCCAAGATTGCCCTCCCTATGCAGGATTCCACACCTCTGCCCCCTCTCCCCACTCCACAGTGGTAACCTGGCTGCTGTATCTGTTTTAAAGTTTTGAAAGGGTTGGTGAGAGGCTGCCTGCATGTTGAAGTACCCTCTCAATTGCTTACATTGTGGACTGAATTTTTGCTCTCGAGTCGGATATGCAAAGGTGGGAAATTTCCCAACCGCAAAAACCTGGCTCAGGACAAACTGCCCGACTCACTGGATTTTAATTCTGGGTTGGGTGGGTGGGGGGGCGTGTGTGTCAGGGGGGTGTGGGAGCCGTCGCTGGTTGGCAGGTGCTAACTGAACTTGGGACTGCTGCCCCTGGAAACAATGTAGAGGCAGCCACAGGGACTTCCTAGTCCTGAGGTAGGCTGGTCAAAAGGCTCACCTCCATGGTGCTCTGGGACTTTGTCCTAGCTGTAATAAAGAGAGTAAAACAAAAAAACAGCCCTCCAACCCTCACCCCTCACACAGTCCCCATGTCCCCATCCATGTCAACTCATGCCCCCTCATGCCCCCACCCAACCTTGACCCCTCAGATTCTCCATGCCACCCTATGCCCCTCTACCGACCAACATGGATCTTTATAGCCCCAAAGCCATCCTATACCTCTCTACCCACCCCTATGGCCCAATGCCAACTCTGTGCCAATACATGCCAACCCATGACCCCCCCCGACCACATCCCAACAACTAAAAATAGCCCCACGCCAAATGTTATGGCACAGCTGATGGGTGAATGCCGAGCTGCTCAAATCCAAGAGAGAAACTTGAAACAGTTGCCACAAATGGTTTGCAATTTGTATTTTTATTTCAAGATGCATGCCTTGAATTCAGTAGTAATAAGACCGCTGAGTTTTATAGGTTTTTTTACTAAACTAAGTTAAACATTTATTAATAGAAGAAAAGATTTTAAGCACATACGTAGGTCTACAAATTACTATTATAATAACTCCAAAATCTCCTAATTAATCTAGCTCCCAGTTACACCTCCATTAAGGCAACTGTAAAACAAGATAGATTGCAACTTCAAGCAAAGCAAACAATATCCTGGACAGAGACATTCACAATGAGTTTTCTGAGCTTCGGTTCCTGTAGACAGCAGCTTGATGCATAGAAGCTGGAGGTTTTTCACATTTGTTAGATCTCAGAATGCCTTCCCCTTACATATAACCTCACCTCTTTTATACATGTTTCTCCCTTTTTAATGTAAACTCTATTGTTCCAATACGTCTTTACAAATTTACTTTTTCCGTAATATAAATCCTTCATAGTACTCATATTATCAGTAAACTTTGGGAAAAATAAACACGCTGTTTGACTTAACTTCTTATGGCTAAGTGTAATATCCTGACATCTCTTTGAAATGCAAATTAATTTGGTTTATCTAAAAATACAAATGTTCCTCACACCTCATATTCTAAAACTTCAGCCATATTTATGTATTTAGCGTTTCAAACTTAGCTTCTCTTTTGATAACTCAAAAGCTCCAGATTAGCTGTCTGCAATTCAATTAAAACCCCCCCACACATGTACCTACACAAAGAGAAACTAATCCAAAAACCACGATTGACATACCTTTACAATGAATCACAATAAATTATTATATTTTCATGACACCAACTTTGTGCCAACTCATGCACCCCACTCATTTCCTTTAGCCCTCACACCCTCCATGCCAACTCACCCAGCATCCACCATGGGCAGACCTTAAGAGCTAAGCTGGGATGTAATAACATAAAGTTCTATGTATCTGTTACAGAATTTACTATATTAAAAAAATACTTTCATTGATAGAAGCCCATTCAATACATTTAAATTTCTTCAAGTGCTTAATCACTAATGAAAAAACAAACATTTATATTCATAGACCCACATCAAAGGTAGCTAATCTCTTTCTAACCTCTTGGAGCTGTCAATCAAACAATGAACTTACAGGCTCCTAACTGCAATAAGGATAGACAGTGGAAGCAGCCAGGCAGCACTAATCCTAGGATGATAGCTGTCAGGCTTATGTCAACAAACAGTGAAATTTCAAACACCTATTTTTTCAACTGCAAGCTTTTTCGAAAAGTTGAAGGGTGGGAGATTTAAATGACTTGACAGCTTGACAGATCGACAGACCTTATCCACTTTTGTACACACATTCATGTCTGCTCTTAATAATTGCAAAGGGATACCTGAACTCTCCCAAAGGGATAACTGATCTTTCCAAAAGGGTAACTTCCCTCTCCAAAAAACTCCAGCAGGCTTAGAACTTTTCCTCAAATATCAAAAGCCAAGAGTCAAGTTTCAGAAACCTTGGTGACCAAAATTGCTTTTGAGTGAAGGCAGCTGAGCTTTACAATGTGCAGATGCCTCCATGAACCACGGATGTGAGAAAAATGTCCCACTTCCGTCTCCCCTCACCACTTCCCCCCAGCAAAAATGGTGGATGCTGGGGTTTGGGGGCAGGACTTCCAGATTTTGGGCTTTAGCGCCATTATGGATAAGGCATAGAGCCCTTCCGACATGGTGAATATTGAGGCCTACATTTTAGCCTGCAGCTGCCATCAAGCTGGAAGGCCTCTGATTGACCCCTCAGCTTCAAGACCTCACCTGCCACTCTTAATTGGACACAGAACCTGTCTCCCTGCCAATTAAGAGGCACCTTGGTGAAAATATCAAAAAGTTACTTTTCCCCACCACCCTGGGGCCAGGTTCAGGACCTGAAAACAGTCCCAAATCCTGTTTCCCGTCTCCAACACAAATATCCAACCCAGGGTGTCAAAAGGGAAATTTTTACCATCCTGAAGGTTTGAAATATTTCTCTTAAAGTACAAAAAAACATTTGTAAAGGGTTTAAGCCTGTTGAAGATAGCGTTCTAGAAAGTTTCATGATCATGAAACTCAATAATATCAAAGGCTTGGAATATACACAAAAATATTGCTGACAATGTTTCTTCAAATGCTACTGGCTTAGAAACCACCTTATCTGTGTGTCTAATTTAAACATACAAAGATCATTAAATTTTAAAAACATAGACTGTCCACCAATATCCATTACAAGCCTACCGACTCCCACAGCTACCTCAACTACAGCTCCTCACATCCCGCTTCCTGTAAGGACTCCATCCCATTCTCTCAGTTCCTTCATCTCCGTCGCATCTGTTCTGATGATGCTACCTTCAAAAACAGTTCCTCTGACATGTCCTCCTTCCTTAACCGAGGTTTTCTACCCACGGTCATTGACAGGGCCCTCAACCGTGTCCGGCCCATCTCCCGTGCATCCGCCCTCACGCCTTCTCCTCCCTCCCAGGAACATGATAGGGTCCCCCTTGTCCTCACTTATCACCCCACCAGCCTCCGCATTCAAAGGATCATCCTCTGCCATTTCCACCAACTCCAGCATGATGCCACCACCAAACACATCTTCCCTTCACCCCCCCGGCAGCATTCCGTAGAGATCGTTCCCTCCAGGGTACCCTGGTCCACTCCCTCCATCACCCCCTACTCCTCAACCCCCACCTACAGCACCTCCTCATGCATACGCAAAAGATGCAACACCTGCCCCTTTACTTCCTCTCTCCTCAACATCCAAGGGCCTAAACACTCCTTTCAAGTGAAGCAGCATTTCACTTGCATTTCCCCCAACTTAGTCTACTGCATTCGTTGCTCCCAATGCGGTTTCCTCTACAATGGAGAGACCAAATGCAGACTGGGTGACCGCTTTGCAGAACACTTTCGGTCTGTCCGCAAGAATGACCCAAACCTCCCTGTCGCTTGCCATTTTAACACTCCACCCTGCTCTCTTGCCCACATGTCTGTCCTTGGCTTGCTGCATTGGTCCAGTGAAGCTCAACACAAACTGGAGGAACAGCACCTCATCTTCCGACTAGGCACTTTACTGCCTTCTGGGCTAAATATTGAATTCAACAACTTTAGATCTTGAACTCTCTCCTCCATTCCCACCGTTTCTTCCCCCTCCCTTTTGTTTTTTCCAATAATTTACATAGATTTTTCTTTTCCCACCTATTTCCATTATTTTTAAATCGATACCTTTTATGCCCTGTTAGTCTTATTTCACCCCACCCCCACTAGAGCTGTACCTTGCGTGTCCTGCCATCCATTCTTAATTAGCACATTCTTTTAGATAATATCACCACCTTCAATACCTCTTTGTTCTTTTGTCTGTGACATCTTTTGATTATCTGCTCCTATCACTGCTTGCTTGTCCCTATAACCAACCCCCCCTACTTCTCCCCCCCTAAACCAGCTTATATTTCACCCCTCTCCTATTTTCACTCAGTTCTGTTGAAGGGTCATGAGGACTCAAAACGTCAACCTTGTTCTTCTCCGCTGATGCTGCCAGACCTGCTGAGTTTTTCCAGGTAATTCTGTTTTTATCATTAAATTTTAAGTTGCATTTAACAAATCCTAGATGCAAGATGTTAGATGCAATTTAATCTGTCTCCATTGTGCAACAACGAACATCTACATCAATTAATTTTATACTTTTTAAAAAATACACTGTAAAGAGTCATGGTGCATAGTAGGTGTGGCATAGCTTCAGCACAAACTTATCTCCATTACCAGTGTAACACACAATGAACATGGTTTTCGAAGTGCATTGTTCATAGCTGTACCAGTCTCAAACTTACCAGAAAATATTCTAAACCTAATATACTATTAATGTTCCTTCAATGTGAATGATTTTGTATTGCATTTGTGCAATGTTACCAGCATAAGCTGGTTAGCAATTAGTACAAAAGCAATTAGATTATCCAACTGCCTCAAATTAACCTGTAGTTCAGTAAATGTAAATGTCGAGTTCGTGTTCTTCAAATTAAACTATTGGCATAAAATTGAACAATACTTTTTAAATTAATTTGTTTCTGTAGTTTAACATTTTACATGGGCTTCCAATGAATCATGGCACTATAGTTCATAATTCTCGATAGTTTCATGAGCAATGTTAGAAAGCCATATCAAAAGAAAATAGGGTATTATGTTGTATTAGTAGGACTATTCAATGTAAAGCAAAGCAATGTTCACCATTTTGTCCTAGTGTGATCTTGGTTAAATCACTTTTAGAAAACTGTGTCCCATTTCAGTTCTATTGGTGGGTCAAAGAAGAGGCTTTGGAAAAAGTTCAAAGGAAAGACACAAGAATGATTTTCAGCTTATTGCTCAGATAAGATTTGAAAGCTGGGATCATTTACTTGATAAATACTTTTGAGATAGCCTAGGGAATTAGAAAGGATTTTTTTTTTACAGATTTTCTTTCTCTATTTTTTTTGCCTCTGCCAGGAGATAACATGGCTGCTGCTGGGTAAGAAATCTTTAATTACCCATTCAAGCATCATGACTGTGTGGGGCAAGCTTGATGAAGCAATGATGCTCATCATTTTCGTACATTTGAAAATGGTGTCTCATTGATGTAAGTGGCTTTTAGAAGGTGTCCTTGCCATCTGCTCAGGATCACAAGTTAAAATCCTGGATGACAGAATCCTGGCGGCTTTCTAGGTATATGTAACCTGGCAAATCTTTACTGCCCGGCTGATTTTGATTGCCCACTCCCAGTTTCCTCTGAGCTGGTCAATGAGTTTCAACAGCTCTTCTTGAGGCAACCCAAGTTTAAAGAGAGAGCTTATATGAGAGGATGACATGAAGACAGAGGGAGTGATTTTAACCTCTTTGCCTTTTACATTTCTCTGAGGTAGTCTCTCCCTTTGAACTAGAAAATGCCTGGGGGCGCAAAAAGGAAAGCTTTCAAAATTCATTGGCCAGTCTGTTTTAAAAATAAATTCTGGAATCCCTTTATATCTGCAGCATTATGCAAACTAATGCATCTGGGAAGATCCTGTAGGAAGTCAGACAGCAGTACCATGAGAACTGCAAGCACAGTTGGTGAGAAAAAAGCCAATTGTGACCTCAGACATTTGAGAGGTGCCAAGTGTAAACATAAATGAGATTCAGAGAACAAAGAAGATGCATTCATTGAAATGCTTATGAGATATATATTTTCTAATGGTATTATTACATTAGAAAATTTAGGATTAAGTTGGCAAGCTCAGGGGGAAAGAAATCAGGGACAAAAATATTTTTAAAAAAACAACTTTGTGATTCATTTATCCTTTAATTTCTTGGTGGATTGTCCTGACTCAGATTTGGGTGTTTGTGTAAGTCCTTGATTTTTTTCTTTTCAGTAGTTTAGGTACATGTTCTTCCTACAGTCCATTGGTACAATGTTTTGTTGTTGACATCTGAGGTGTGGCACAGGAAGTGCGATGCCCGAAGAGTGAAAGACAGGAAGGGCAATCAGGAAAAGTGACACGTACATTGTTCTTGTAATCTCTAAAACTCAGCACTGACTTTTTTTCTCGCAGTGATCACTTTGTTAGCTAAAAGGAGTTAACCAGCTGTGCCTGGCGTTCTCAGGGCACTGCTGTCTGAGCTCGTGCAGTGTGCAGAGTTTACCCTCATGCATTATGATTCTCTCAATGCAGATATGTTGGGATTCCAAAGTTGGCTTTATCTTAGGGTAAGTCATTTTTTTGCAACCAGTATCATGCATTTGATGTTGACATTACTGTTTAAGATTGCAACTTACCATGGTTAGCATATAATATCTATAGACTGTACATAGAGATGTGTACGTGGTATAAGGTCTTTGGTTATGCTGTATTGGACAGATAGCTATAGAACTGATTGACAGATTGAAGCATTGCAACCATACTGCCTGAATCACAGTCTAGCAGCAAGGGCTCTGCTAGGCATAGTGGTACTGCCATGCAACACAAAACTGTAGGCCAATTTTATCTTATGTTAAAAGAAAAATATTGCAGCTGATGAAAACTTGAAATAAAAATAGAAAATTCTGGAAATACTCAGCAGGTCAGGCAGCATCTGTGGAGAGAGAATCAGGGTGAATGTTTTATGTTCACAACCTTAGAGCCAGCATTTTTTTGTGCTATCCTGGTTCTGCTAGGCATGTTAAACCCTGCCTTTTCATAAATATGTAGCATGAAGATGTTGTCTCACCAGAATCAGCAATGCCTCTTACTGATGCTACTCTTTTTGCTTCACATGCAATCATTTTGGTAGTTGTAGAAATTCAATTTCTCCTGTCGTCTAATATCCAATTTTTCAACTTTTCTTTCAGCTGTGGTCTCTTTTGCACCATACCCACAAAAAGTGTGCCTGCTTTTTTTCTATTTTCACTCATTCTTCCTCTTGCTTTTTTCATTTCAACATAATTTTCTCAGTTAAAGGAAGACCAAAAGGTCTTGCAGCCCCTCTATTTCCATACTGCTTGGCATATCTTACCACTTCCAGTCTGATTCCTACCATAAAGAACCTTTTTCTATTTTGTACCCATTCGCACCAGATTTTAAAAACAAAAACACAACCAACTGTTGCAATATGCCTTTAAGGGATAGCAGCATGCCATCACTAGAAGAGAAGTGTGTCATCTGATCCAGCCTCAGTTTCACTTTTTTAGGCCCTGATCCTAATGTCTTCAAATGTTCTATCCATGTATATATGTTTTCATGTGCCTAGTCTTAATAAATTAACCCACAATGTGTTTACACCATCCCTTATGAGTAATTGGTGCCTTTATATCATTACAAAAACACAACACTAACTATCATCACAGAGCATAACTCCAAAACAAATGCTAATAATCTGTGTGACAGGGTAACCTTCAGATCAGAAGACTTTTGGCAACTTAAGGTTCCTTTTTTTCCAGGAAAAAAGCACGTCTTGTGATCTGGCATATGTGGCAACATTTATTGCTTACAAATAATGAAACATTTAAAAATCCATGCCCACTTAAGGGTCTCTGGTATTAACCCAGTGTCGGGTGGGGTTGCTCAACATGTAGGGAACACAATAAACAAACCTGGGTGGTTAGCTTGTGGGCTCTCTAGGGGGTCCCTCATTCAAAGGCACTCAGTGCCTGATCGAGGGAGCCGGCATTGAGAAGTGGGTTTGCCGCCAACAGCCACTTCCCTGCCCTGGCTGCGGACAATCTTCCCCAGCCTATCTCTCCCCTTTGATCCATCACTCACCTGTGCCTCTGTCTCTCCTCAATCCTGGGCCTCAGCTGCCTAATATTGGCAGCAACCATCGCTTCCCTGGTGGCACTGCAGAGTACAGAAGAGCTGCTGGACTCTGATTGGCTGGCATCTGTCAGCAGGCAGAACTTCCACACACCCCACCCCCCACCCTCCCCCCCTTCTCAGAGTCCTTGATCCTGGAGGGGAGGGCTGCTGCTGGCCTGTCAAGTGCCTGAGCAGCACAAAATGCAGTAGTCCTTCCCTAATAAAGATAACATGGGGGTCTCGCCAGCTCTCCAGCTGGAAGCCGAGACCCCAGTTGCCTCCACAAAATTCCACCTGATATTTGCGAAAGCTGATCAAATGTTGATTGGAGTCAAAGAGCTTAGCTTCAATTTTTCCAACATGTAGCAAAAGAAAATTTTGCTCTTCCATGCCTTGATATCAGTCAAGCAAATTGAGAGTTTTGCAAATTCAGTGTGCAACAAGATGGGGCTGTTATCAACAATGTATGTGGAAGCTGACAATGTGCTTTCAGAGAATACTACCAAGCTGTAGCATTGTAGATAATGAAAAGGAAGAGAGCGAAGGGAGCTAGTGTACACCGTAGCAACAACAATAAATGGTATTTATATAAATATATATTTATATGCATTGCATGTGTGCCGTGCATTCACCAGGGCAACATCTCGACCAATCAGAGTTGACTTGGTGACCAATCAGCATCCTTTTCTCATGCAACTTTAATTGTTGTTCTGTTTGACATTTGGCATTCTTGCGTCTATCCTGATGAGTGCAAAACAAAAACCTTTGTTGTCTTTTTTTTCAGCAACACTCAAGATGTTTATGAAGTGTCTGTAATGTAATAAAATGCCCCAATTCACAGAAACATTATAAAGCAAAATTTAACACTGAGCCACATATCAGGGAAAATGGTCAAAATCTTGGTCAAAGAGGTACTTTTTAATGAGTGTCCTAAAAGAGGAATGGTAGTGAGGCAGAGAGGTTTAGGGAGGAAATTCCAGAGATTAGGATCGAGGCAATTGAAAGGACAACCATTGATGGCAAAGCAATTAAAATTGAGGATGCTCAAGAGACCAGAGGCAGATATCTCAGAATGCCGTAGAGCTGGAGAAGATTAAAGGAATGGGAGGGGCAGGACCATGGATGCATAAATGACCATTTATGCAGAGGAAGAGAAGTAATTGGCAACAATGTGGTGCAATGTTGAGACAGGTAAGAGCAGAACCAGGAGGGGGCAACACCCAGGAAATGAACTTGGCCAGGGCAGAAAGCCAAATTGGAAGACTTCAAGTAGGGTCTGGTGAGAGAGGCCAGAATGTAGTTACAAGCCAACAGTTTGTTCCAAGAATCCAAATAGAGAAAGATTTGTGGTACAGCAGAAGCTGGACAAAATGGAAGGCTTTAGGGTGGATTTTGTGAGGAGGAGTGGAGATAAGCAGGGCAATTATAATGTAACCCACTCCTTGGTAAATGGATGAGAGCAGGTGCAATGCTGGGTGTACACCATTCGCAATTTTACTCTCTAGTGAAGTCAAACTGGCTCTCTGCATGATCCTGTGGGGCTCCTGCCCCATAAGTTGTTAAAATGCCCCCCAGGTTTTGATGGGCAGTGCGGGATGACAGCAACAGCTTGGTGAAGCTAGCAAGCTGGAAGGAGGGGCAGGTACAGTTGGGTAGTCAGGAATTAGGAAGAAATTTTAGGAAGTAGGTTATGGAGTTAAGTGAGCTGAGGACCAAAGGAGAAGAAACTAGAAAAAGGTGGGAAGGATAAGGACATGGTAACCTGGGGGGTAGGGGGTAAAGATTGGGGAGTTGGGACTAGTAGGGAGGATAATCAGCAGTCGTGCGGGGAAGTGGGGGGGGGGGCGGGCGTGGTGGGGTGGGGAATGGTTGCACTGCTGGTGGTCTGGATGTAAATATATCAAATAGCTGTCAGGGGCCCAAAATACAATTTGTATCTCTCTCCAGATGAAAGTTTGTGATGTAGCTTTAAGACCAGCTGCACCGAGTTCATCTCCCACACGTGTACAGAGTCCAAATGGAGAGAACCTGCTCTCCGCCACTGGAATCTGAGGAAACGTCCTTGAAATGGGAACACACTGCCACCAGATGAGCTGGACTGAGGATGTAAGGCAGCGGCAGGTTAGCAGATGCAGACGCTAGCAACAGGAGCAGCATCCTTCCAGATTCAACATCAAGGATAACTCTTGAAAAGGCAGAAATAGAAGGGGGCGTTCAAAATATTTGATCAGCAGCAAGGTAAACCTCATTCAGTCTTTAGACATGTTTGGACATTTCTGCAGATGGTTGCAGAGCTGATCAGTTATTTGTGTAACTTTTCGCTGTTTTATTCCTTTATCCTTTAAATAGTGCAGGCGAAACAACAGAAAGCTACAATAATATTTAGTTTGAGAGAATTTTAATTGGACTGTTGGATTGAAGGGATAATACTTTTGGCTGATTTGAGCTATTTCCCACCGACAGCCACTGGAACAATGTTTACCAGTTGGGAGAAAGAAAAGGATTCTCAGGCTGAATGCAGTACGAATTATTAGTATTTAGATAACACATCATTCTGATAATATTGCTAATCAGAAACAATCCCCCCAATCTCTTGAAGACCTATTTCTATTTTTCTTGCATTCCCTCCTTTATTTGAAACGTTTGAGCCTTTAAAATACAGAATACGTTATCATTCCTCCCCCTCCAGTAGAGCTCTATTGCTTGGATTTTTTTTTGTTAGCTCCGGACAAATAAAGCATTTATGAGCCCCTTTCAGCTCAGGATATTTTTATTCAAACAGTGCATGTTTACAGCCACGATGTTTCCATTAGTTCGTTTGCACAGTCCTTTCCTAATCTGGAGTGACAACTCTTTAACTATCCTCAGATCTCCGTTCAGCGCGGAGTGAACGTTTGCCTCACTTTGAGGGCCGAGTTCTGCTTGGCGACGGAAGAACTTTCACACATAACATTTTTATTTAAAGCGTTGACTGGTTATTTTAAGGTGAGATATTACCAGTGAATGTGCATGAAAGGAGGGCAACCTTTCTCCCACGAGAATAATTTCCTGTCCACTGAACCTTTCAGGGCACGGAGAGAATTGTTGACTTGACGTTTCCAGGGTATATCATTCACTAAAGGTGAGAGCATACTCTCCACTCACTTAATAGTGATTTATCTTCTAGACAAATGCTTCGGTTTTGATCACAGCATCATGTTAAAATAAATAGTCGTTCAGTAGCGCAGAACTTGAGTATTGCTGAAAAAGGAACACGTTGAAGCTTTTCATCTTGCACTCATCAGGACACTTTGCAAGAATATCAGTGTAAGGGAAAAGCAACAATTTGTACTGTATGTGAAGAGAGTGCTGATTAGTTGGCAAGTGGAATCTAAGTCATTTTAAAATAACTTAGCGATGAATTGAAGAATTATTTTACTTCCATCTGACAACTCTTTACCTAAACATATTGATTATTTGACAATTGGCATACAAATAAACAATTTTTAGGAAATATAATTTATATTATTAAACCATTCTAACTCCCAAATCATGTGTTACACCTGTTCTTCCTTGTACTGCCAATTACTTTCCCATTCTTTCCATTTCAGGAGAGCAGTGAAGTGTTTGACTTCTTCCTCACATTATATTTCCATGGGCACTGTATGCTGCCTCGTAACTCATCCAACTGGCAATTCTTCACTTATGAACTAAGACAGTGAGCATTGGTAGGAAATCAATTGTGGGACATCACTGTCAAGCCCAATCTTAACTCACATTTACTACTACAAGGCTTTACACCATCCTACTGCTAATTTTTCTTTTTCTTACCAAGCCTTTGTCAGTTTCATTGCAGAATCTGCCCCCCCCCACGCCTTTTCATATTCCACCTCCTCAATTTCTGTCATTTTGTCCACTCCCATGGCCTCCCTTTCTCTTCTGAGCAGTTGACTTCCAGCAGAGATATTGTTCTATGGGCACCATATGCCCCCTGGTACTTTGGCCAAATGGCCTTAATTAAGTTTTGAGTTTGGATAACAAGCAGCAGCAAGGTGTTTGATTGTGGGCAACATCACAGACAATTCAATTCTTGTCTTTGCTTGACATCCAGTGCTTGAGCTTTAAGCAGAGGCTACTAAATAGCAATTGGAAGTTTCGGGATATTCCAGAGTGAGAATCTTGCTCGAATTTCCTTTCTCTGATTCAGGGAGACTGATGCCAATTACAATGCCCCTATTACTGCACTGATTGAATCTGAGACCTTCCAACAAGTAGAACAATTACCCACCTGGGGAAGTGGTGGCATAGTGGTAATGGTAGTAATCCAGAGGTAGGTTAGGGGCATGAGTTCAAATCCTACCATGGCAGCTGGTGGAATTTAAATTCAATTAATAAATTTGGAATTAAAAACTAGTCCCAGTAATGAAGCTGCTGTCAATTTTCCTAAAAACCCATCTGGTACAATAGTCCCCTTTAGGGAAGGAAATCTGCCCTCCTTACCTGGCCTGGCCTACATGTGACTCTGGACCCACAACATTGTGATTGGTTCCAAAATGCTGCTAGCTAATAATAGTACCAATGCTGGCTGAGTCCTGAAGGACATGGCTGCTGGACTGGTGAGGGGACCAACAAAAGGGAAAACTTACTTGACCTCGTACTCATTAACCTAGCTGTCGCAGATGCATTGGTCTGTGACAGTATTGGTCAGCGTGACCACCTCACAGTCCTTCTGGAGCCGAAGTCCCGTCTTCACATTGAGGAGACCTTCCATCGTGTTGTGCGGCACTACCACCGGGCTAAATAGGATAGATTTAGAACAGATCTAGAAACTCATAAGTGGGCATCCATAAGGCGACATAGGCCATTGGCAGCAGCAGATTTATATTCAACTGTAAACTGTAATCTCATGGCCTGGCATATCCTTCACTCTACCATTACCATCTAGCTAGAGGTCAACCCTGGTTCACTGAAGAGTGCAGGAGAGCATGTCAGGAGCAGCACAGGCATACCTAAAATGAGGTGTCAACCTGGTGAAGTTACAACAGGATGTAATTTTGTTACAGGACTGCTTATGTGCCAAACAGCAGACACGGGATGTGATAGACAGAGCTAAGCGATTCCACAACCAACAGATCAGATCTAAATGCTGCAGTCCTGCCACATCCAGTCATGAATGGTAATGGGCAAATAACCAACGAACCTGAGGAGGAAGCTCCGCAAATATCCCCATCCTCAATGATGGAGGAACCTAGCACATCAGTGCAAAAGACAAGGCTGAAGCATTTTCAACATCTTCAGCCAGAAATGCCGAGTGGATGATCGATCTCAGCCTCTTTCTGAAGTCCCCAGCATCACAGATACCGTTCTTCAGCCAATTTGATTCACTCGTGATATCGAGAAATGGCTGAAGACACTGGATACTGCAATTGCTATGGGTCCTGACCACATTCCAGTAATAGTGCTGAAGACTTGTGCCCCAGAACTAACTGTGCCCCTAGTATAGCTTTCCCATACAGCTACAACACTGGCAGCTACCTGACAATGTGGAAGAATGCATAGGAATGTCCTGTCCACAAAAAGCAAGACAAATCCAACCTGGTCAATTACCACCCTTTCAGTTTACTCTTGATACTCTTGATCATCAGTAAAGTGATGGATGGTGTCACTGGCAATGATATCAAGTGACACTCACTCAGTAATAACCTGCTCACTGACGCTCAGTTTGCGTTCCACCAGGACCACCCTGTGCCTGATCTTATTTCAGCTTTGATCCAACATGGACAAAAGAGCTGAACTCAAGAGGTGAGGTGAAAGTGAGCGCCCTTGACATCAAGGCAGCAATTGACTGAATGTGGCAGCAGAGAGCCCTAGCAAAGCTGGAGTCACTGGGAATCAGAGGGAAAACTCACCTATAGTTGGAGTCATATCTAGCACAAAGGAAGATGGTTGTGGTTATTAGAAGTCAATCATCTCAGCCCCAGGACATCCCCACAGGAGTTCCTCAGGATAGTGTCCTAGGCCCAATCATCTTCAGCTGCTTCATCAATGACATTTCCTCCATTATAAAGTCCAAAATTTGCTGATGATTGCATGTATTCAGCTTGAGATCCTAAGATACTGAAGCAGTCTGTGTCCACCTGCAGGCAGCAAGACCTGAACAGTATTCAGGCTTGGGCTGACAAGTTGCAAGTAGCATTCGCACTACATGAAGTGCCATGCAATGACTATCTCCAATGAGACTATCTCCAACATTAAAATTAGAGCCGGCCATTCAGGGGTGATGTTAGAAAGCATTTTTTCATTGAGAGAAGTTAAAATCTGGAACTCTTTCAAACAGTTGAGACTGGGGAGTAAATTGAAAATTTCAAAACTGAGATCGATAGATTTTTTTGTGGGTGAGGGTCTCACAGGATACATAAACAAGATGAAGTTAAGATACAGAACACCCATGATCTAAATGAATGGTGAAACAGGTCTGAGGGGCTGAATGGCCTACTCCTGTTTCAGTAACAGTGCAGAGTACCCTCTAATGACCACTTGGATGGGACTTTGTAGGGGGTGGTGTTCCCATGCATCTGCTACCCTTGTCCTTCTAGATGGTAGAGATTGCGAATTTGGATGGTGCTGTTGAAGGTGCCTTGGTGAGTTGCTGCTGTGCATCTTGTAGATGGTATACACTACTGCTGCTGTACATCGGTGCTGGAGGGAGCGAACATTTAAGCTGGTGGATGGGGTGCCAATCAAGCTCGCTATTTATCTTAGATGGTGCCAAGCTTCATGAGAGTTGTTGGAGCTGCACTCATCAAGGCAAGTGAAGAGTATTCCGTCACATTCCTGATTTGTGTCCTATAGATGGCGGATAGACTTTGAGGAATCAGAAGGTGAGTTAATCGCTACAGAATTCCCAGCCTCTGACCTTCTCTCATAGCCACAGTATTTATATGCCTCGTCCACTTCAGTTTCTGGTCAATGGTAACCCCCAGAATGTTGATAGTGGGGGCTTCAGCGATGGTAATGCCATTGAATGTCAGACTATTTCCAGCACTTCTTGTTTTTATGTTAGATTTCCAGCATCTGCAGTATTTTGCTTTTGCAAAAGCAAGCATGTTTGGATTGAATGAATTTGTCACTTGCATCCTACAAGTTTTAATTGTGGTTTGTTCAATTTAAGACCCTTTCCTGAAAGCATCAATTATATTGGATAGATTATGTAATGCAAACAGATACAAATTGACATTTTCCACTATTATTTTTGTTGTCTCTTCTTCTTTTACATGGCCTCCCATTTTCATTAGTGACCCAAAAGCATATGTTCACTTGATTATTCACAACTTAATTTAATTTTTTCTATATAAATGAAAGTTTGCTGGTTCTATGTGTCTTCTAGAAATTGTTTTTGCCCTCATTGCACAGAAAGTTTTCCCCATTCACATTTCAGCTTTCTCCTCTTCACACCCCAACTCCCTGTTATTAAATAATTGGCCAGATTTCAGAGGGATCACTGTAATTTTCTGGTTCCTGGTTCCAACTTGTATAAATTGGTAACCATTCTATATTTAAATCAGATTGATGTTGCATCCTTTGTAGATATTTCACCAGATATAACATTCAGCCTAACGGGTATAATTTTCTTAGAACTTTCAGAGAATAAAGTTCACTTTATTGAAAATAGGAAAAGACCTGTCCATAAATCTTAAACTGAGGCCTTGATTTTGCTATGACAGATGCTCTCCTTCGTAGTGAAAATCTCAGATATGGCTGGAAATTCAAAGCCCCACTCCTGAATACAGCATGTCCTATTTCTGTGGGGGTGGGACTGGATTTGGTCCAGGGTTCATGTATGCGTGGTTTACTGAGGCAGCTGACCATTTAAATCACCAGCTGCCTCCACTGAAGCAGGATATTGATAGGCCAGGACTGTGAAACCTGTGGTATGTAGATTAGACCAAGTAAGAGGAGGTCTGAACTTGGTGGATTAATTTGGACAGCCAGTGTACCCCTTTGGAGAAGTAGGGTACCCCTTTAGATGTGATCCCAGGACACCTTTGGGAGAGGTACAGCACCCTTTATAAAAGGTAAGGCACCCTTTGGGATTGTTAAAAGTAAACATGATTGTGTGTAAAAAGTGCATTAGCACATTAGAACTGTCAAGTTGTCAAAGCTGTAAAGGAACTGCCAAAGCTGTCAAGGAACTGTAAAAGCTATCCAAGAACAGTCAAGGAACTGTCAAAGAACTTCAAAGGATACCATGTGATACCATGGAAGGGGTATGGACAAAGCATGGTGGGTGGGGGCATTAGTTGGCATGAGTTGGCACTAAGTTGGCATGGGGCTATTAAGGGCCAAGGGGATGTGGGTGGCATAGGGGGCATGAGCATCATGTGGGAGTAGGTAGAGGGGCATGGGTTGGCATGGGGGTGGGTGGCAGGTCAGAGGTTAGTGTGGATGGCCATGGGGAGAGTGTGGGGGTGAGGAGTGAGCGCTGGAACGCTGTTTTTTGTTTTAATCTTTTAAAAAATAACAAACTGCCAGAGCACAAAGGCAGGCCTTCTGCCCAGCCCCGCCTCTGCGCCCAGCAGCCTTTGCACTCGTTCCGGAGATGGTGAGCCTGACTTCCAATTCAGTCCACCCACCCCAGAACGAAAATCCCAACTGCAGGTAGCCATTTTTAAAGGTTGGGTTCACAGAATCAAGAATTCACCCGTCTCAGTGCGCCCAACCTGGGAGTGAAAATCTGAGCCTGAGTCTTCAAGGTTTTAAAACAATAAGAATTGGGCCGACAGTTGGGTCTAGGGAGTTAATTCGATCTTCTCAGTTTGTCAAGACTGAACTCGATAAAGGATATACACATCTAAAGTGTCAACCGTTTTGTCCTTTCCACAGAGTCTCTGATTGTTTCTGGTATATCCTATCTTTATTTCATTTTTCTGGCATCTTCAGAATTTTGATGTTCCTATATAGTTCAATATTTAAGGATCTGGAGGTCTTCTATCTCTGTCTTGATTTTTGTTTTATTAACGTATACAAATCTTCCTGAATTTTTGTGCTCAGAATGCTTTTCTGTGGCCTAAGCTGGGTTCGCCAAAGATTAATTGCATAGTTAAGCTCCATTTACTTTGTCTAAACCTTAGAGTAGCATCTCATGCTGTTCCAGTGTGAATATTATCATTTCACTAGTCATCTTTAAGATTTTATGTTGCAGCCATTACCCACCAGAAACTGGGTAGAGATTAGACAAATTAGTTTCAAAAAATACATATAGAAGAGTCAGTTTGGGCAGGATTTGTAATTCAATCGCAGGTCAGTACGATGTTCCACTCTACTGCCCAGATAGGAAATTCAGTGCCAAGTGTACAACATAACTTTCTGCTTTCTATCCGTCTTTCTCGAAATTAATCCCAGGAACTGATGAGATTCAACAGTGATTCAATGATTAGGCTCCGCTAAGTAGGCAGCTTGGCTCCAAAAGGGACCAGTTCCTGTGAGAAGATATTCAAATAGTAATGGCACTCTGAACAATCATAATAAGGCATGTCCATATCTGAGATCAGTTTCAGATTTCCCTGTGAGAAAGAGGAAGGTCAGGTACGCAAAGTTGGGGCAATTCCCAACTCCACAAACCTGACCTGGGAGAAATTACCCTGGAGGTTTGGATCTTTGTTCTGGGATGGGGCAGGGTGGGGGGAGCAGGAGCAGGGAAGGGGAAGGTTGAGTGAAAATGCAAGTTGTGGTCACTGCCCGCGGAAAAAGTTTGGAGGCTGCCGGATGCAGAGGCGGGCTGAGCGAAAGCCTGGCATCGGTGTTCCGGCACTTTGTCAAAGCTATGGAATAAAGGTGTAAAACAAAAAATAGCCCTCCAGCCCTGACAACCCCTCTCCCCAACCCCCATGCTCATCCATGTCAACCCATGTCACCATATGTCCCTACCCACCCTCCCATGCCTCTCAAACTCTCCATGCCAACCCATGCCTTTCTACCCATCTTCATTGCTCCTCATAAGCTCCATGACAATTCGTGCCCTCCAGCACCCGGCCATACCCCTTCATATCCTCCATGATGTCAGTCATCTCAGTTCCAGGACATTAGTGCAGGAGTTCCTCAGGGTAGTGTCCGAGGCCCAGCCATCTTCAGCTGCTTCATCAATGATCTTCCTTCCATCATAAGGTTAGAAGTGAGGATGTTCACTGATGATTGCACAAGGTTCAGTGCCATTCATGACTCCTCAGATACTGAAGCAGTCCATGTCCAAATGCAGCGAGATCTGGACAATATCCAGCATTGGGCTGACAAGTGGCAAGTAACATTTGCGCCACACAAGTGCCAGGCAATGACCATCTCCAACAAGAGAGAATCTAACCATCGCCCCTTGACATTCAATAGCATTACCATCACTGAATCTTCCACTATCAATTTCCTGGGGCTACTATTGACCAGAAGCTATTGACCACTACCATCTAGAAGGACATGGGCAGCAGACACTTGGGAACACCACCTGCTGGAAATGCCCCTTCAAGCCACTCTCCACCCTGACTTGGAAATATATTACCGTTCCTTCACTGTCGCTGGGTCAAAATCCTGGAACTCTCTTCCTAACAGCACTGTGGGTGTACCTACACCACATGGACTGCAGCGGTTCAAGAAGGTGGCTTACCACCACCTTCTGAAGGGCAATTGGGGATGGGCAATACATGCTGGCTTAGCCAGCAACGCTCACATTCCATAAATGAATAAAAGTAACCATGGACCCTTATACCTTCCATGCCAACATATGCTCCTCTGCCCACTTCCCGTGACCCCCATCCTTTCCATGCCAACCTATGTTCCTGACTCATCCCCATAGCTCTTTATAACCCTTATGCCAACCTAGTGCCAACCCATGCCCCTACACTCACCACCTTTACACCCTCCATGCCAACTCACCCAGTTTCCACCATGAGTAGGACTCAGAATCACAGAATTGTTACGATGCAGAAGGAATCCATTTGGTCCATTATGTCTGCACCAGCTCCCTGAGCATTTTAACTTCATGCCAATCTCCTGCCTTTTCCCTGTAACCCTGCACATTGTTTCTTTTTAAATAATCATTCAATGTCCTCTTGAATGCCTCAATTGAACCTGCCTCCACCACCATTCCAGGTAGTGCATTCCAAACCCTAACTACTCGCTGTGTGAAGAAGTTTTTTCTCACCCCGCTTGCTTCTTTTGCAAAACACTTTAAAACTATGCCCTCTGGTTCTTGATCCATTTGCGAGCGGGAACAGTTTCTCCCTATGTACTCTGCCAGACCCCTCATGATTTTGAAAACTTCTATCAAGACTCCACCTTGCCTTCTCCTCTCCAAAGAAAACAGTCCCAACTTCTCCAATCTTTCCTCATAACTGAAGCGTTTCATCCCTGAAACCATTCTCGTAAACCTCTTCTGCACTCTCTCCAATGCGTTCACATCCTTTCTATAGTGTGGCGCCCAGAACTGAGATCTAACCAGTGTCTTATATAAGTTTATCAAAACCTCCCTGCTTTTATACTCTATACCCCTATTAATGAAGCCTAGAATAATGTATGCTTTAGAAACAGCTCTCTCTACCTGTTCTGCCACCTTTAATGACTTATGTACATATAACCAGGTCTCTCTGCTCCTACACACTTTTCAGAATAGTATTGTCATTTTATATTGTCTCTCCATGTTCTTTGTACCAAAGTGCATCACCTCACACTTTTCTGCATTGAACTTCACCTGCCACCTATCTGCCCACTCCACGCATGAGTTCTTAGGTGTCAATTGCTGAATTCACTATTTCAAAAAAACACTCCCATTGATAAAAGCCCACTCACTACATCTAACTTTCTTTAATCCTTTGTGAAAACATGCATTTGTATTCGTAGTCTCGCTTCAAAGGCTTAAAAGCACTTGGAGCTGTTAAACTGTGAACGGACAGGCATCCTGCTGTGATAATGGTAGGTCATGAAATCTGTCCTTCAGCACTAACTCTATAATGGTAACCTTCAGGCTTATGTCAACAGACAGAGTGGAATAGCAAGCACTGAATTTTTAACACTGCAGGCAGTTTTTTTTCAAATGTTTAAAGGGCTAAGATTTAAATGCCTTTGACAGCTCCCTTTGGCAGCTCTCTTGACAGCTTCAATAAGCCTGACAGTTCTAACGAGTTTTGCACATTTTACACACATTCATGTCTGCTTGTAACAATTCCAAAGGGATCTGACCAGTCCCAAAGGTGTCCCTGGACCATATCCATAAGGGCACCTAACCTTTCCAAAGGGGTCCTCTACCTCTTCAAAGAATTCCAGTATGTTTAGATCTTTTCATACCAGGTCTAAAGTGCACAAGTAGTGTTTTGGACATCCCACTAGTGAAAATCAGATCTGACTGAGTCAGCTGTGCTTTAACAT
The DNA here is from genome assembly GCF_017639515.1 of Carcharodon carcharias. Taxonomy (NCBI): domain Eukaryota; kingdom Metazoa; phylum Chordata; class Chondrichthyes; order Lamniformes; family Lamnidae; genus Carcharodon; species Carcharodon carcharias. The sequence goes on along the minus strand of NC_054468.1, from coordinate 34,033,320 downwards.
ATTCGGTTACCTCTGTGAACCATGGAGGTACAATTTAAAATCCACACCTATCCAGCCCTCCAGGCATCCTTGCTCCCCCCCCCCCCCTCCACCATGAGGGCAGGGTTCAGGGGCGGGACTTGCAAATTCGTGCCTCTGCAGCCATTTTTGCCAAGATAGTCTCTCATCTGTACAAAAATTCAGGCCTTGGTCTAGGTTTTGGTCTCCATTTTATAAAAAGACTATAGAGACATTGGAGATGATGCAAAATGATTTACTAGAATGATAGGAATAGCCTCTCAGTTCTATCAGGAGAGACTGCGCCTCTTGAAGGAGAAGATTGGGAAATTTCCTGATAGTTATCTTGAGATTATGAAATAGATGTACAGAAGATGGTTCCAAATGAGAGTGTAACCAGAACGAGAGGCTATCAATATAAGATAGTCACTAATAATATCAAAAGGCAATTCAGGATAAGTATCTTCACACAGAGAGTGTTGAGAAGTGGAACTCACTACCACAAGGAGTATTTGCGATGACCTGTCTTTAAGAGGAAGCAAGATAAATACAGAGGTGAAAGAGAGGTAGAAGGATATGCTGATGGGGTAAGATGAAGAAGGATAGAACAAGACTCGTGTGGAGCATAAACTCGGGCATGGACCTGTTGGATTCAATGGCCTGTTTCTGGCCTGTTAATACTATGTAATATTTGCAGCTATAGATTTTTCAGGTTTGGCCAACAATTGGCTCATGGTCCTTTGGTCATTGAAGTAGCAGGTTTAGCCTAAGAGTTATTTAGCATCTAACAAATGGCTGGTGTCCATATCTACCACACAAAAACCATATCTTGCAAAAGTGACTATCAGTTATCTGGGGATATCTTTGATTGAAATAAAAATAAGTAAATTTGTACAAATCTTTATTTAAATTTTCAATCGCTTATACATTATAAAGTAGATTGGGTTTACCATGAATTTATCAATGAAAGATCAATATTAAAGTCAACATCAGATTATCATTTCGATCCTTCTCACCACAACCTGTGGTCTCTCAATCCTACTTTCCATCGGCTTCTAATGATTAGGAGTCAATCTTTGTTGCTTTCCATACCATTTGCTTTGTACAACAAATCTCTGCCATGTTGAGGGACAATTTATGGTAATAGATCTGAGGAACATAATCATTTGGTTAGATATTTTGGCTAATAATGGTCTTTCTGAGAGTTATATAAATGTTGTTCATTTTTTTCCCCTTAGCAAATACTTATTAAAACTCATGCTATCAATGTTTCTGAGTTTCTGTTTTAACTGTTGGCAGCCTAAATTTAAAAAAAAAATCCTTCGTAAATCAGTAAGGCTAGTTTATTCTCACATGCCAGTGTGGTCCTTACCTAGCTCTCAATGGTTTTGTTTCGACCTCTTCCCCCAATCCTTTAAGGTCAAAAAATGTTGATTGATTATATCCAGTGTTGAATGCAGTGTAAAAGCTGACAAGTTTCATTAGGCATTTCCTTTTAAAGAGTAAGAAACATGCATTAGGACATATATTAAGATAAAAATATACATTTATCTTTAATGCAACCATATTGAGAGATATGCTTAAATTATTTTTAAAAAAGCACAAGATAACATTTCAAACATCTAGGGTGGAATTTTCCCATAATGAAACTAAGGGTGGAGGCGTCCCAGATTTTCACTAAATGTGGTAGTGGGCGGGTAAAACGACATTTTACCCGCTGGCTACAATGGTGGCTTTTCGTGCGGTCTGGTCCCAAATCCACCACATTAATTATGCATTCCTGGGAAATGCGCTGTTTCCAGGCAGGCGGGCTCTCATTCACCCACCATGCCATCATCTCACTGCTTCATCACACCAGGCGCCATATTTAAAGTCCAGCCACACACACACCTCTCAGCGCTTCCAGCCCCTGGCTGCTGCATGGAAGACAGGATGGCCCCAAAAGGCAAAAAGACTGCAGCCCCCACGTTTAGTGACGTGTCCCTCGAGTGCCTTTTGGACGCCATGGAGGCCCGCCATGACATCCTCTACCCCCCCCCCTCTGGCCGCATGAGGGGCAGCAGCATCACCAATTCAGCCTGGTAAGTGGTGGCAGTGGTGGTCAGTACCAATGCTCTGCAAAAGAGGACAGCCACACAGTGCCACTACAGGATGAATGGTCTCATCTGTTCCACCAGAGTAACTAACGCTTCTCATCACTCTCAACTCACACACTCACAAACCCATCACACATCCACAGGGATCTCACACTTCAAGGGACAACACCACTAACTCTCACACACCCTCATCTCTCCATCAGGCTCATATCCTCTCAAGCTTACGTCTCCATCCTGTCCATGTCTCTGCTCACCACACAAACATTCCACTCAGTCCCATGTGTCCTGCTCACACTCTCTCCATCTGTATCCATGCAAGAGAAGCCTGCTCACATTGGCAGGGAGAGGTCTCAGACTGGGGATGGAGTAACCCACATTAAGCCCTTCACTCACTTTGAGGAGTGTGCCATTGCACTGACTGGTGAGGACATGGGCCATGCCTGTGGTGATGGTGAACTGGATGGTGAACTACCTCACGAGGATCCTGTACCACATCATCCCTCTCTCAATGCAACTGTGAGTGCTCTCTCTCCTGCTTGTGACTCTGCTGCCATGCACTAATTACCTCTACTTTGGTTCACAGGGAGCTCTGCCAAACAACTGACACCCTCAGCCAGCCAGTCCCTCAGCTCCATCCAGTCCTCACCTCCAGCCAAGAGGACACCTCTGCCATTGAAAAGCTGGAAATAAGAATGCTGGAAGACATGTCACAATGCTTACTCACACCCTCCACCATCACAGAGCCACAACCTCAGTGGGATCTAGACCTTGAGCAGTTCACAATCTGATGGTCACCTCACAGACACATGTCCGCAGCAGCAGGAGGCAGGTTCGGGCAAGCTCCTGGCACTCGGAGGACTGCTGGGGATCAGGCATCTGTGAGGTCCGAGTCAGATGAAGAGACTCCGGATTTGGCCTTCCAACATCCTGGTGAATTAACAGAAGGCGGGGGAACATCATGCAGAGCTGTTAGAAGCACTCAACAGTGGCATGCAAGTTGGAGGAGTACATCCGTCTGCTCTCTGATGAAGCGGTGCCCACATGTGCTCGTACACAGGTCTCCATGGGGAGGATGGCGGACACCATGGAGATCCTGGTCCAGCAGAACATGGAGATGTGTGCAGACCTGCACTCCTTTGCGGTAGCCATGGATGAGTTCCTGCAGTGGCAATGTGAAAGGGAAACAGGGCACCTCGACCTCCCTCCAGGTGCTCCTTCCCCTCGAGGAGTCAGGCCAGGGCCCCTGGGGACCCGAAGGGAGGAGGAACAGCAGCTGGACCTCCTGGGTCACCCACACAGTTTCAGAGGCTGTCCCCTCCCTCTGAGTCCTCTTTGCCTGTGACCCCCTCAACCTCGCCCTCTGTCACCGCAGAGGGAGCAGCTGGCCCACGAGTAATTCTGGAGGGAAAAGTGTGTGTGTGGCAGGGCCTTTCGGAGCCTCGTGCAAGCTCTCTCCCACACACACAGAGCCTTCATCCATCACACTCTCAATGTCCTGAGCATTTTCAATGCTACCTGCTGGGGCTCTCTTTCAATTGTCCATCTGAGCTGACCTGCATCTCTGCTGACCCACTGATCACACTCCCATGCAGCACCTGATCTCGCCCACCACGACCCTTGTTTCACTTTTGATTTAGACAGCATGGTCTGGATTCACTTTTTTGTCAGCTCACCGTCTTTTCCCCTCCTCCATCATCCATTTCCTTTTCCCCCATCAATGTTAGCCCCACCGGCATCACTTTCTTTTCCCCTCCTCCATCATCCATTTCCTTTTTCCCCATCAATGTTAGCCCCCCCCGGCATCACCTTCCACCTCACCTCCGTGACCTACCAGCCACAACCCTTTTCCTTCAGGGATGTCCAGGATAATGTGTACGTTCTCTTCCTTCCTGAAAATCCCACCCCCATCCAGATTAACCTCCTCGACCTCCTTCCTCCCACCCCCAGGGTCCATGTCTGCTTCCGAGTCCCCACCAACTACCCTCGCTGTCCCTTCTACAGCTTTTCTTGAACCCTCACCCTCCCAACCTACCGCATCACTCAGCCCTCGGACATTCTCACCATTCCCTCATTATACCCACTCTCAGTTTTCTCCCCAGGAGGCAGTCATGGACCCATCCGACCCCAGACCCCTCATTCCCATGTTCTCTGGAACGTTCACCCCTCCAGACTCCTCCCAACCCCCCCCTGCCACACAACCCCTTCCACCCTACTGGAACCCCTTCCCCCGACTTGAATCCCTTCTGCCCCGGAACTCCTCCGCTCACCCTGGAATCGCTCCCCCCAAAACCCGTCCCCCCTGTGGACACCTCCCCGGGCCCTTAGTCCTCCCAGTGCCTGGACTCCCCCTTGCTTAGTCCCTCCTCCTTCCTTACTCTCTCAGACAACCTTACTTCTTCCACCACCCGTAGTCCTTCCTCGCTTCCGACTCCTTCCTCCAGCCTTATCTCTTCCTCCAGCCTTACTCCTTACCTCTTCTTGACTCCCTCAGACACCCTCACTTCTTCCCCCAACTTTACTCCTTCCCCTTTCCCGATTCCTTCCTCCACTCTTACCCCTTCCTCCCTCCCTGAACTCCCTCCCCTCTCCGCACCCCTTCCTCCCCCGGACTTCTTCTCCTTCCCCCCACGACCTCCTTCACTTACACCTTCCACCCTCCTTACACCTACCTCCCCAGTTGCCAACTTCTCCCCCGTTTACCCTCTCCTCCCCCATACTCCCTCCCCCCTCCCAACCACCCCCCCCCCCAGCACCTCCCAACCTCACTCCCCGACACCTTCTAACCTCACCCCCAAACACTTTAATTCTCCCCTTCCAACCTCACCCCCAGATACCTTCATCCTCCCCCACAACCTCTTCTCACCAACACCTTCACTGCCTCCCCCATCCTCAACCTCCGACATCTCTTCCTCTCCCAGTCGATCCTAGACCTTCCTCTGCTACCCTTTCGACCATCATCTGTTGTGAGCAACAATGGTGACTTTCCAACTTCCGTGAGCTGCTTTGCAGCAGAGCCTTGTCCATGAGAATCCACCCCCCTTGCCTTGGATGTTCCTCCAGGGTGCTGTTGCTGTTGGGCTCCAGCATCTTCTGCTCCTTGGATGTCTGTGATGTGAGCAAGGCCCTGACAGTAAGTCCCGACTTCTGCACATCACACTTGTCAAGACATGTTCTGCAGCGGCAAGTTTTCCTGCCAACTTAGGCAGGTAATCCTGGAGGGAGGGTTGAGTCCCATGGGCTGGGTTGACATGCTGATGCATTATAATGAAGTTCCCGACGTCCGATGGCGGGGAACGCAGCCTGCCCTTGATGGGCTGAGTGGATGATCGCAAACTGGTTTCATGACACCATGAAACCGATTTTTGGCCCTCTCGCCATATTGTCCGCTCACGCCACCGAACACACCCGACACCAGCGGGCATGGAAAATTCTGCCCTCAGTGCGGCAGCAAGAGGTTTCAGCAGCGCCCAGCCCTGTCTCTGTAATGGTGGCAATTCGCGCCCGACTCTGCACTTGGGGTCGCATTAATTATGCAGAGATGTGTATTGGCCTGAATGACCTGGCGGGTCGGGAGCTGATTTGTCTGCCCGCTGTCAGCTGGCAGGTTCGAAGGTCTGGGCACCATATTTTAAATGCCAGTCCAACACACGGTGTCACTCTCTCCAGCCCACCGGCAATGTCTGACAGGCAGAAGAGGAAGGCCGAGAGCCTGAACAGGAAGGCAGCACCCTGCTTCACATACCAGCAACTCCAAGCCTTGATCAGAGGGGTGGGAGTGCACAGGGAAGTGCTCTATCCCAGGAACGGCTGCAGGAAGCACAGCAGCCTCGCCTCTCCAGCCTGGGAGACCATCACGGAGCAGGTCAGTGCGGCTGGCACCTGCGCCAGAAGTGCCACCCAGCACAGGAAGAGGGTGAATGATCTGATCCGCTCCGTCAGGGTAAGTCATCCATCAACACTCTCCAATATCAAACTCTCATCATGGCATCATGCACTTAAATGGCTATTCTCTTCAGGGGTCTCACGCGACCATTAGTGGGGGACACATATCAACACTCATTCTCTCACCGAGACTTTCACATAACCACCATCATATCTAACATGTTGCTCACAGTCCAACCCCTGGCCCTTCTGTGGAGGACTCACCACACACAGGGTACATGCATCTCATCCAACCTCTGCTCCACCCCTTCTCATTACACGCCTTTCTTTCTTCTTCATACAGGCCAAGCTAGCACACAACAGGCGCAAGAGAGCACAGAACCGCGGAGGGACGGCTGACATCATCACCCTCACTGAGTTTGAGGCGGCTGCAGCCGAGCTGGCTGGGGAGGACAGGGATCACTCCTGTAAGGTAGGGGAGATCGCCCTCTCCCACCAACCCAGTACAGATCACAGCTCCATCACTTTATCAAATCCTGATATTCACAGTCACGTTTCGTCTTATCTAGCTCATTAGCTGAAATTTTATTTTGTATTTTCTAGGCACCGGCAGATCGAGGTCCCCAAGCCAGTTTAGCACCGCCAAAGCGAGCCCCCAGACTCCATCCGAAGAGGAAGCAACAGAAGAGCCATCACAGCGCTCACACACACCCTCCATCCGCTCAGAGACAAGCACGTTGGTGGGGCACAGATGTAGATTAGGCTCAGGCTCACTTTCTGGGGACCGCCTCACTGACACGTCCCCACAGCAGGCGGAGGCAGGGACAGCCCAGGTCTCCGGCAATCAGAGGGCTGCTGGAGACCAGCCACCCACTTGGTCCAAGTCAGATGATGAGCCTCTGGAAGTGGCTGCCAAATCTATGTTGGAGATGCGATGACAGGTGGCGGAACATCAGGCAGAGATTTGGCAGTCACTCAGCAGACTAGAGCGAACATTGGAGGAGTCTGTCCATGTTCTAACTGATGTTGTGGCTCCAACATGCGAGCACCTCAAGGTCACCATGTTAAGGCTGGCAACCACTATGGGGACCTTGGTCCAGCAGGTCTTGCCAGATTTGCACTTGGACCTGCATTCAATGGCCACACATCCTGATGGGATCACTCACAGGGCCCCATGGACCAAAGCAAAGATCATGGCCTGGCGATTCATGAGGCAAGTGTGAATGCGGGACTCGTTCTCACTGCAAGTGGGTGGACATCCCCTGAGTTGAAAGAAGATGGCATTGAGGGCTAGGAGAGATGTAGCCATATTCCCTCACTTGACTTTACTCTTCCTGGAACCTGCCAACGAATGACGTATCACTGGCACGTTTCCCACGTCTTCCTTCCTCCATGGCGTGATCGTGCTCATACTGACTCTCAGAAGTCTCTTGAGGTTCTTGGGTCTCTGGATCTTCATCCACCAATGAGCTGTCATCCTCCTCCAGGTCACCCTCTGGCAGGAAGTCACCTCTTTTCATTGCCAGGTTGTGAAGGGTGCCACACACTGTGATGATGCGGGAAACCCTGTCAGGAGTGTATTGTTGTGAGCCACCTGAGTGGTCCAAGCATCTGAAATGCACCCTCAGAAGCCCTATGGTCTGCTCGATCAGGAGCATGTGGACCTGTGAGCAGCATTGTACCTCTCCTTGGAACAACTGGCTGGTGTCATCAGCCAGTATTTCAGCTGGGCCCCTTATCCCCAAGCAGCTATTCCTGCAGACGTAATGGCATCTTGAAAAGCTCAGGCACCTGGGAGCCACTCAGGACGTAGGAGTTGTGGCATCTCCCAGGGTACCATGCACAAACGGGCAGTATGTGCTTCCGGTGATCACACACCAGTTTCACATTGATGCAATAATAGCCCTTACGGTTTATAAACATTAGGGCCTGCAGACATGGAGCCTGTATAACCACATGGGTGCAGTCTATTGCACTCTGCACTCTAGGGAAGCCTGAGATGGCGGCGAAGCTGGTGAATCTCGCAGCCTGGCTATCTTCATCCAGAACAAACCTGACATAATGATGGCCCTCCTATAAAGGGCATCTGTGACCTCCTTTATGCAACAATGTGTTGCAGACTGAGAGATGCCAAACCCACGACTACTATCAACTGGAAGGACAAGGGCAGCAGATAGATGGGAACACCACCTGCTGGAAGTTCCCCTCCAAGTCACTCACCAGCCTGACTTGGAAATATATCATTGTTCCTTCACTGTCACGGCATCAAAATCCTGGAACTCCCTTCCCAACAGCACTGTTGGTGTACCTACACCACATGGGCTGCAACGGTTCAAGAAGGCAGCTCACCATCACCTTCTCAAGGGCAATTAGGGATGGGCAATAAATGCTGGCCCAGCCAGCGAAGTCCACATCCCATGAATGCCACACAGGCTACCTATTGATCCTTGGAAAGAACCAGAGACCAAGTAATTGAGTGCAGTGGTCACCTTCAAAGCCACTGGCAGAGGATAGGCTCCAATTCCGCATGGTATCAGGTCTTCACGAAGAATGTGGCACATGTGATGTACCAGATCTCTGGACAAGCACAGACATGCACGGCACTGCCTCTCACTCATTTGTAAATAGGAGACACTTGGACAACAAACTCTAGGTCTGGCGAGTCGCCCCATTGTTTGGGACTCTCCTCCTGACCCTCCTGTTCATGCTGTGGCTCCGCTTGACCATGTCCCTCCTGCTGGAGCTGCTCTTGGAGTCGCCTCTCCCTCCTTTGCTGCCTCCATTTGCATTAGGACCCTGACAAAGGCAGCATTGAGCCCTGGATCTATATCTGCTTTTGCCTTCTGTCTGAAAGGAAACACTGAAGACATTAATGATTCGAGGGGCAAGAAAGTGAAGCTCAGAAGATGACATATCTGGAGACTGTAAGGGTCCATAGTTTTACTGCCCTACTTGCATGCTGCCTTGTCCCTGAGACACTAGCGCACACATTGAGGTGACCAAGATGGCAACACAGATATGTAACATCTTGAGCCCTGCATGGGATGCTAAAGTTTAGGTGACATGATTGACCCAACCTAGCTCTGTGCTCCAATCTCTGACATGGCATGTTAATGACCAACCAGTTGCTCATGGTTAATGAGCCCTTTGGCCCATTAGGAGTGTCACACTTCGTGAACACATGACAAGCTTTCGTTGATGGAATGCCATATATGATACAGCTTTGCCTCCCTCACTGTTGCCTACATTCCTATGTGTTATACTTGAGATGCAACGACTCTGATGTGTAGCCAATGAGTTCTGAGTAGCCCTTTAATAGTGCTAACGAAGCCAGTGGCTTTCAGCTCAAGGAGGTCTTCCTCCTTTCTTTCAAAGCAGACTCCTGCTCACTCCTGCAGCAACAAGAGGTTAGAAGGTGACCCCAGAGAGGCCCCCATGGTGTTTGCCCTTCCCTCCCTGTTGCCCCTGTAGTCGTTGTCAACCTGACCCTTGCCTCACAGCCCACCCCCAACTGAAATGCTAGTCTCTGAAAGTGGAGGCCTGCATGAGTACCACAGCACAGTGCTGTTCCTTGGGACAACGAAAGCAAAGAGAAGGAACAGTCCAACCTTACAGCCCCAGCAAAGCGGCATCCATTGTAACAAGAACAGTGCAGATATATTCCACTCACCTCAAATTTACCAGTGAACAGAGGTCTGACTTGTGCACGCCACCCCTTTAATCAAACAAATTTGAGACCGACATTATTTCCTGCTGGCGCAATGGAAGATCGGAAGTTATGGCAAGATTCCGGCGAGCAGCTGATTTAATGAGCATTCATGACATGCTAATGAATGCAAATGGCATTCGCACCATCAGTCGGTAGGATAACCATCTCGCCATGGGCACGCTGTCAGGAGAATTGCGACTTGTTTGTACGATGGCGGGTTTGCAACTTTTTGCTGCCGCTGGATTCTCTGCTCCCGCCTGCCACGAAACCCGTCGTGGGCAGGATGGGAAAATTCCAGCCCTAGAGTCATCATTCCCGTTCACTCCACCATCTCTAAGTGGTAACCAGCTTAACACATTTGAAACAATCTTATGTTGTGAGCCCTTGTTTGATAGGAAATGAGTTGGCACCATCAAAACTAGTTAATGAAAGGTTCATTCTGGTAGTACACAAAGGGATCCTTTTAACCATAATTCTGGATGGACCTGAATCCAGATCCCAGAGATGAAAAACCTGTGCTTGATTCATTGCACCAAATGCAGTAAAATTATAATACTGAAAATGTCTTTACTATTTATATTCATCCTTGACTCAATATTCCTTTAAAGTCTTATTAAAACAGTGAGTTATAGATGATTGTAATATAGCCCATTTAATTATTCATTCTGTAATTTAAACAGTACAACATGTTTTATTGTGAAGGAAAACAACTTTCAAAATGTGCTCCTGGTAAAATTTGGCAGTTGTTTAGGATCTTTAATGGACAAAGCTGTGCTCTGAGCATGCAGTTAACTCAGAGGATGAGGTGGTCGATAATTAGTTGAGGTTGTTCGTCTTTGCCCAATTTTAGGTGCTCCTGATTTTCCAATGGCTGGAAAAGTGGAGCACTGCCATTTGAACCTGTTGATCTGTCTCCCTGGATACCTAATTCTCTAATTTGCACTCCTGTTATTAGAGACTCCAAATTGGGAACTCTTTGATTTCAGGGCTCAAGACTGAGCACTGAAGATTGAATAATTGTAAAAGAAAATTATGATTCAAATGTATAATTTTCCTCTTTTTGCATTTTCTATTTAACAATAGAAAGAAGATCAAGTTTCAGTGAGGAGAATTTCATATTTAATTTATCCTTTAACCTATTTATCCCATCTTCACATCACGATTAGTGCTTGTAATTTATTTACACTATACATTCTCACATGCTGTTAAGATGAATACTGTTTGTGTTAATCTTTATGATATCTTAATGTGAAACAACTTTTAAAATTATAACATTTAAGAAGAGTTTTCACTTTAACAGATGCAATCTTTATGGATGGCTATGATCATGGTTTTGAATTGATTGTACTTGAGATTTAGTTAGGTCAGCTGTACATTCAAAATTACTCTCAACTCACCTTTTAAATACGAAGGCAGAAAGAAGTGAGATTAACTGTTCTTGGTGCAACTGGTGCTCTATACCATCCTCAGGGCTAAACAACTGTGAACAGTAATCATGGATGACCTTTCATATAACTTTAATTATGCACAAGTGGCAGGTTCAATGGTTTACATAACCTGGCAGTGGTACCAGGTGTTTGCACTTTATTCAGTTTGTTAAAAGAGAAAGCTCATGATCAAGCAGCAGATGGTAGATACAAATAAAGCTTTATAAGGAATATATGAAATCTAGAGTGAGGCTTCACACAGCCACATGAAGGTCAGTATTTAACAAAAGCATTGTATTTGCTGATGGGGACAGGACTACATTTTAACTCATTCATTCAAGTTAAAGACCATCTCAGTTTTTGAAAGTTTATAGCAAGCTGGGCCGAATGGCCTCCATCTGTGTCATAATGACTCTATGACTCTTCATCTGCCAGCTCTTACATCTCCCATCACACTTAGATGTTTATGAATTCAAATCATATCCTGCAAATGTTGTTGCTACTCCTCTGGAGTAACAGAGAGTTACTGATCATATAGTGGGTGAAATCTTTCTCTGTTTTCAGTGTATTCCTGGTGCATAATCAGGGCAGGTATTTTCTTGTGGTTGTTACATTGGGAAGAAGCCAGTTTTAGAAGTTTTCTCCCATTAAATCATCTTCCCCATGTTCCCTTTAGGCGCTTTTTTGCAATCTGTAAATAGATCCCAGCGCGTCCTTATTTAATTACCAATGCCTATGTCATGCTTCCCAAAGATGTCAGGTGACTAATCAGGCATTCAATGACTAACTTGACTCTGACAATTAGTTGCATTTTTATATTCATTCTTGGGATGTAAGCCTGTATATGTTGCCTGTTCCTAACTGCCCTTCAGCAGGCAATGGTGTGTCACCTACAACTGAGTGGCTAATTAAGCCATTTCAGAGGGCAGTTAAGAGTCAAATATATTGCTGTGGGTCTGGAGTAATATATCAACCAGGCCAGGTAAGGATGGTAGATTTCCTCCCCTGAAGGACATTAGTGAAACAAATGGGTTTTTATGACAATTGGATAGGTTTATAATTATTATTAATTTTGTTTCAGATATAATTGAATTGGAGTTCCCCCAGATGCTATATTAAGATTTGAACCTGTGTCTCTGGGGCATTTGTCTGGGCCTCTGGATTACTAGTCCAGTAACATTACCACAATGCTACCACCTTCCAGAGCAAATGCAGATTACTTTCCCATGGGCTCCATGCCTTGTTCCTCATATACTGTGACTTCTTCTCAGGTACGGACGCCCTGGGCTGAATTTTCACCACGGAGGTGGGAATGGGAGCCAGGTCTGTTTTTGGATCAGAACTGATTAAAGTTCAGATTTTCACAGGGTGAGCCCTTAATTAATATGGAGATGGGTTTCTTGCCTAATTAGAGCTGGTGGGGGTAGGAATGGAGATAGATCAGATGAAGTGTGGGACTCACTTAGACATCGACGGCAGTCATCACTGAGGCTGCTGGTTGTCCTCAGGGAGAGACCTGCAGTTTGTGCTAAAGCTTTCCACTGCATCAGAGGGAAGCAAGATGGACAGGAGAGCCGGGAGTATGACACCCAGGGCAGGGCACACCCTCGCTTCATCGATGCTGACCTGGATCTAATGCTGGAGACCATGCGGGAGAGTTGGGGGGTCCTCTTCCTGAAGGGTGGCAGCAGGGGCACCACTCTGTTCACCACTCTGCCTCCTCTTCCTTCTCCTCTCTTACTTGCTCCTTCTCCTCCCCCGATGAGCTGTCTCTTTCCAGGGCCTCACTTTCCTCAAGGCCCACACCTCTCTGGAGGACAATATTATGCAGACCACAGAAAACCACCACAATGACCAAGATCCTTGCAAGAGGGTATAGATGTCACCACCAGGTCAGTGCAGGCACCAGAATCTTATCTTCAGGAACCTGATGGCCTGCTCAATGATTGTCATGATGGGTAGGTGGCATTGGCTGTATCACTTCTGTGGCTGGGCCTCCTATAGAGGGGTGATCCCTCTTCAAGGGATCTCCCTTATCCAGTGTCCGTACATGCAGCTTGGGGGATGGAATGAAGATTGAGGTAGCCTGGACTAATGGAGGATGAAGAAGTCATTGCAGCTGCTAGGGAGTCGAGTGTGCACTTGGTGGAAGCTCCTGTTGTTGTTGCAGACCAGTTGGATATTGAAGGAGTGGAGACCCTTCATGTTGATGGATCTCACTGGCTGGTCACTGGTGCCTTAATGGCCACATGGGTACAATCGATGACATCCTGAACCTGGGAGACTCCAGCAATGGAGGTATAAACCCAGTGCCCTCTGTCCCTGAGAGGCCATGTCGGTCATTAAATGAATGCGCTCTTCAGCTCTGGCATCAGTGACCAGTGAAATGCAGTGCAGTGCAGCCATTTGCAAGATGCCGCTAAGGTCTGCAGCTGACTCTTGGAAGGAGCCAAAAGCGCATTCAAGACCACAGTGACTTTGGCCACTGACAGGGCATGGCGACCAGTGTTGCGAGCAGTGAGGTCTTCAGCAATGAGGGCACAGATGTTTGTAACCATCTGCCTGGAGAGTTGCAGTCTTCTCCGACACTGTTCTTGGTCATCTCCAGGTAGCTCCATCTTCGTCTGGTTGATCCTGTTCAGGGTTTGTCCTTTGTTTCCTTCCTGTTCTTCTTTCCTTCCTCTGCCCTTCCTGCAGAGAATGTTGCCCCTCATTGCCAGAGGGCCCAATATCTGCCATTTGTGCCCCATTGCCAGCTGGAGCCTTCGTTCTGGATGGCTGCCTTGGTATCCTTGCCTCTTGCTCTTCTGTCTCCATGATGCCAGGCAAGTGCTGACCCCATTTAAGGCCCAAAAATATGCTGAATGCCCTTTCTCTGCCACCTGTGCAGTGCCAAGAGCACAGCCACAACAAGTGCTGAGGCCCTCTCAGCCCCTCTGATCCTCTTAAGGGGCCATGGTGATGCCCTGGGGCAGTCATGAGTGGCTTTCCATTCTTTACCTATCTGCCTTCAGCTGGTCAGTTTCTGAAGGTGTGGGTAACCGGTCTGCTCCTTTAGGTTAGCCCCTGACTCTTAGCATGCTGAGAAACTGTGTCAATTGATCACATTTGGAGGGAGAGCAGTATTCCTGTTCTATCTGTGGCCTGTGCTGCTCATTATTGCCAGGGTCTGCACCTTGAAATTGATGTATTTATTTGTATACTGCCGCCAGTATTTTTGAGGTCCCCTCCCGGCTTCCATTCCTGTCTTTGTGGGCGGAGCCCAAAATTTCAGCCTCCTACCTGGTCGACAGAATCTGCCAGGGATTATGCACCATGTCTGCAAGGACATAGAATCAAGGATTCCAGACCTCTGGATTGCTAGGATCACTACATTACCATCCTTTGCCTGCTGTTGCAGCTGTGAGGGCTAATAACTGATGGAGTTAATTACTCAGTATTGTACATAGGCTAATTCTACCTGAGGTGTACAGGTTCATGTTAAAGTTAAATGTATCACTCAAAAGGTCTGTTTCTTTTTGCCCTACCATCTCTTGCTCATATGAACATTTCTCGTTCCATTGATTCTCCCCACCCCCAGTTATTTGCACAAGGACAAAAATCACATTGTAACAAAATTCTACCAAAATGAAGTTCAATTCTACAGAATCTGCTTAACACTTCGTTTGAGAAAGATAGCATTCTTTTTCCCCAACTGATCAGTGCAGATTCCATTTTGGGAAATCAGGAATACATTTTTCAACGGGCCTGCCTAAATCCATTTCAATTTAACGGCTGACAGAAAGAGATAGCTTTTAAAGGATGTTAGTCTATTTGAGGTAAAAAAACAATTCTAGCTTATTACCACCCATTCCTCTATCAGAGGTCGTGAACCCACCCAAATCCCCAGAAAAGATTAAAGGAGAAGAGTTTCCTACCAATTCACTAAAGAACTTAATTCTTAGCAGAAGGAAAGAATATTTGTTTTTATCTAGGCATTATTCAGAATTGAATTTTGATCTATCATACATTTAGAGGAATAACAAATTGAGAAAACATAGTAGCTGTTGTACATATTTCTCTATTAGCTGAAATGCAATGTTAGTGTTACTGTTAATTATTCACAGAGATGTAAACAATGTGGTTCTGTTCCAGGTGTCATTCTGTGATTGAGTATTGGAAATCTTTCTGTATTTATTGTGTAAATTTACAATACTACCTGAATCTGAAATGGCAATTTTGAAGTGTCATGGTACTAAAAACTGATGGAAAAGCAATTAAAATTATCTGCATTTCTGCATAACAGCACTTTCAGAAATAATGAGTATCTGAGGCAAGCACTGAAATGGAATATTATATTATGTTGAATTTTTTTTAAGGTTTTGTAAAACATTGTCTCCCTAGTACAAAATGGAATGTCTAGCTGTATTGTGCCCATGCCTTTGAGTAATGAAGGGGATGAAGGAAACAGTGACCGATTTGATTATTTTCAGTTTGTAGGTAATCTTATATTCTAAAGACATTTGCACTTTCAGTTGCTTTTCTTTTACATAAGGGTTCTAAAAGAAATGTGACTTTGCTAAATGTATTCTGTTTAAACATATAGTACATAATAAGAATTAAGGTATGTTGGAGAATTTGGATTTTAGACATGGACAAAACAAGATTTACGATTTGTAGCATTTGTCTTTTGCAAGTAACCTGCCTAAGCAGCAGAACATTCATGCCAAAACTCTTTTACATCATTTACTTAACAGAGAGATTTGATTAACATATGTCAGAGACCAATCTAATTTTTGTTTTCATATACCCTTCTGCAGATATTTCTAATTTCACCTTCTTTTCACATAAATTTATGTTTCAGAATTACCATCCATAAATACTGTGCCTGAACACAATGCCAGGCTTGTTAAATCAATCTACATGGGCTCCTCTCCCATTGAAAGCTTCCTGCATCAAAGCCTGCATGAATGGTTACTCCCTCAGGGTATCTGCAAGCCTCACCTACTCCAACCCAGAATCGAAGCCAGTGGAAGGTAAGCAACTGTGCAGCAAATGCAAGTAGCAGAACAAAATAAAATCACAAATCAGGAGGTTATTTAGCACTGAAGACTGGTAAAGCTTTGTGTTAAAGACTAAGGGCTGAAGTTTTCTTTAGGTTGCGCTAGATTTTTTGGCCCAATTAACTTGCAATCAGCCAAACCAGCATAAAACATTGCGGAGTTTTAAGCGCAAATTATGTTCGCTGCACATGAAGTTTCCATGATCTTTATAGCTAGAAGCTGGCTCCGCCCTCAAAACTCACCATGACCTCAGGTTGAAGTAATCCCTATTGCGAGTTTCTAATTATGCTTGTTTGTGGGCCTTAACAAGAAGGCTCTAAAACTTAAGCCTTTTTTAGGTGCAAGGGCTCTAATAGGCACGTTTCAAAAACGTTTGGATATAAATCTTTGTTTAATTTACTAAGAAACTAACTATTTTGCACAAGCATAACTAGTAAATGGTTTAGTGTAGTGATTTTTAAAATCATCTTCAATCATTTAAAATTGGGCGACTCAGGGGTGGCACTTTGATTAAAATGCTTATTTTCCATGTTAAACCCACTTTCAGCTGTATTAATCAGACTGCACCAAGTTACTACACTTGAATACATCCAGGGATATTTTTTAAAGCAACATTTACTTTATATTATATTCTAAAACACTGCACAATTGTGTTGATTCATGGGTACGCAAATGAGTTTGAGCGTCAGCTGGAGAGAAAAAAATACTTTTCAAAACTAGTGCAACTTTGGGTTCAGCTTGTGCCCAGATTTTTAACTGCATTGAAAACAGAAATTCTAGCCCCACAGTTTTCTTTAGTCAGACACATGAACATGAAGATTGATGGCACCACTGATGAAAATTTTGCCATCTCTGAGTTATTCAAGACTCAATTTGCAGTGTGTGATAGTTAGGGACAACTACATTATTTTTCACAATTTCTGACCTTGTCTTTTGAGAGTTCATTAGCTGGGGATATATTTTGCTCTTAGCAGCAAGAAAATGCATTTCCTGTCACTATGCATCCTAGTTTTGCCTCTACCAAACACAGGGACAAAGTACTGTCGAGACATCTGCTGATCAGAGTTAGTATTGTATGGGCTTCAAATGGAATTAGGAAAACACCAGGAGCTATGGGCTCCCTTTGCGTGAGACCATAAGCGACACCCCAGCCCCCTACCCAGCCCACCTGAATTTCCCACATAAGAGTTGCTACGGCAATTGCCCGGGAAGTACAAACTTCTGGTGGACAATTACCCTGCAGTGGGAACCATCTGAATCTGTCTTACAGGAATAGTTACCCAGGAAAAGTTAGAAAAAGTATAACCACTTCTAACTATAGCACTGAGCCCTTCGACTACCCACCTGACACTAAACTATCCCCTAACTAACCCCCACCCACCTGACTACTTTCCCGACTGCCCAACTACTCACACAACCCCTGTCTACCCTCCTGGCTGCCCCCCCCGACTACCCTGCTACCTTCCGGCAACCCCCACTCCCTGACTAACACCACAGCCCCTGAACATCTTCCTCTGGAAACTGACCCACCAACCACCCGACCTCTCCTCACTGATCCCCCTTGCACCCTCTGATCACCCAACCCATCCAATGCTTAAATGCAGCCCCCCCCACCCCATATCACACCCCCACTGATACCCTGAAGCCCCAACCTAGTCACTCCCCCTCCCCCCGAATGACCACCTGACCTAGCCCCCACTGACCCATTTCACTACCTCTGGACCAGAAGCTCCAGGCTCAAATCCCACTTCATGATTTGATGACCACAGAAAGTGCCTTTGTAATATGACCAAGCAGGTTGACTGTCAGCCTGTAAATCCTTCCAATATGCCTGACAGCAGGCAGTAAGAGCAGGAGAGTTTCCTGGTCAGCCATTCTACAGGAGGCAACAGCAAACCACTGCAGTACTTTGCCAAATATAATCATGGATCAATCCATTGGAAGTCCATGGTCGCCAACACCCTCTTAATGCATGGTACCCAAAGGAGGAAGAGGATTCTGTGTTGAACCATCACCTAAGAAAATATATACTGGGTAAAATTAGTCTTATTTTTGGCACAACCCTGTCATAATTTATTTGGATGATAAAAGCATGTAGATCACAATTGAGAATGTTACAAGTTGCATGTTCAGATATATTTATTCAAAAACAGCAAGCTGCAAGAGAGCAGATTGTCAGTGAACCTCAGGATGTGCTTATTTACATGAATTAGATTTGATTTAGAAGGACAACCCAGGCCAGGCTAGGCCAGGCTGTACTAGATAAGGCTTTGCTCCACTTTACCTGCAGACAGCTTCCTTCAGTACCGTCCCCTTATTTCTATTAGACTTACCATTTCTATCATGACGTGACATTCAGATGGCAAAATAATGCATTTTACTGTGCTACAAATATAGTATTCCTGTCTATTCTCCAAATTATTATGAGTAATGCTATGGGGAAAGATCTGCAAGTAATGAAATAAATGTAAGTCACTTGTCCACAGTCTCCACAAAATGTTTCCTTTCACTTCAATTTTGCCTGGCATATTTCTTTTCTCCCCTTTGGTGTTGTCTTTTTATGTAACTGTTTTCCCCTATTGTTTGTTTTGATTATGAATACTGAATTACAGTAATACTTGCCACAAATAATTTTACAAATTGGCCCCAAACTTAAGCTTTGGTTGGACTCCTACCTTAACGAGAAATCTGGTGCAAATGACTAGGAAAAGGGAGGGACCCAGGTCCATCAAACCCTACCCTTCAAGGGGCAAAACCTTCCCCTTCCCTACTATATAGTAATTGATGGCAGTGGAGGCTGGTGGGGGAAGTGTGGTGCGCAGGGTGGGCGGGGGGAGTTGGGGGGGGGGGGGGGGGGGTGCGCGGGCAGAGGCCCCTTACTCTAGGAATTCCTGCTTCTCCAGCTCAGAAGGCCCTAGTGTAACAACAGAGGCTGGAACATCGAGGGAGGTGTGTCGGCCTCCAGAAGTGCACCACAGAAATTCTTTTTCTTTTTGAGACCACGGAAGCCTTTGTTTTAACAAAATTGGATCAACCTCCTTATACTGAGTTCCATAGTGGGAAGGTGCTGGATTCTTTGGCCATATGGCGGATGTAGGTGTTGGAGATGTACCCATAGTAACATTGACACCCACTAGCCCCTGTGACCTCATAAGTTCCAACAGGGTCAGTGTTGGGAGCACTGATGGTTGCGATCCACGCCTAACTGCTTGGCATGTGACCATAAATCAATATTTCCAATATAATTAAATGTAACTCTCAAAGATTTACTGGAGAATAACTATATTAGCTTTGAAAGCATTTGTAGAAGGACATTTTTTTAACCAGACCTTTGCCTCCTGTCATATGACCCCATTTTGTTGATTTTTCCATGTTTGCTTCAAGCCTTTCATTTGTTTGTGACTCAGAGAATGGTTCTCGAGGTTTTCCTCCATGATAACCCCCTGTCCATCTGTGTGAACAGAATTTTCTTAAGATCAAAATATTGCTTTGTGCTGTTAAAGTTAATTCGTGAACCTTTATTCCATGAACACAATTTTTCTTGTGCAAATTAGAATTTTTAAAAAGGTTAGCCTTTTTCTAGGCGTGTTTGTTTACCTGTTGGAGGAGTCAGAGACGGTGGTTGCCTTCGAAACCTTGACAGCAGGAAGATCGGTAACGATTCAGATAAAGAATCGAGGAAGAGCAGAAGACTGCTGTTTTGACTGTTGCAGCCGTGCCAACCTAGCTCTTCTGTGTAACAATGGTAAGTCAGGGTGATGGATTACATTCCAATCATAGTCTCATTTGATTGTTTCTGTAATGAATCCACAAATGGGCCGCAAATGAATGTAAAAACTTGTGTAATACGGTGCATTTCTTTTTGCACTTTGATAATTACAGGCTTCCGAATGCCTGTATAGGTGCTACTGTGTAAGAACTAGTATGAGAGATATCCAATAAATCTTATTCTGTACTCTATAGTATAGTTTCTTAGTAGGAGGAGTTCCAAGCCAAGGAGAACACATTGGCTTACAGAGGGTTTAGAGTGCTGAAGCAGGTTATTCATCCCAAACATTCTGTGCACTTATATTGCACATGTTTATTCTCATCACCTATTCCTTTCTCCCTCATAGGCTGGTCTAGCCTTGTCTTAAATGCATCTATGCGATTGGGGGAGGAAGTGGCATAGTGCTTGTCACTGGACTAATATTCCAGAAGACCCAGGGTAATTCTCTGGGGACCTGGGTTTGAATCTCACCAGGGCAGATGGTGAAATTTGAATTCATTAAAAGTCTGATGATGACCACAAAATCATTGCTGATTGTCATAAAAACCCATCTGGTCCACAAATGCCCTATAGGGAAGATGTTCTGCCATTACCTGGTCTGGCCTACATGTGACTCCAGACTCTCAGCAGTGTGGTTGACTCTTAAATGGCCTCTGAACAGGGCAATTAGGGGTGGGCAATAATTGCTGGCCTAGCCAGTGACACCCACATCCCATGAACAATTTTTTTAAAAATTACCTGCGGCAGTGAGTTCCACATTTTCACCATTCTTTGGATAAAGAGGTTTCTTCTGATTTCTTGGTGATCTCTAGTTCTGCTCTTCTCCCCAAGTGGAACCACTGGCCGGAATTTAATTGATTACTTAACGTGCCTTTTAATTGTCCTGGCGCGCACCTGCCGGCCGAATTATCACGTGACTGCACGTTGATGTTGGCACGCTCGGCCAACGTCAACACATGTCATTGCACGCTCAAGCAGGCGCGTACCCACCTGCCAAGTGAAAATTTCTGCCCTAAGTCTTTATAATATGTTGATCTGAATTGTATGCAGTATTCCAGGGGGATAATTTCCTCCCCATTGTGGGGGGTTGTGAGGAGGCGCACAGCTGATCAGCACCCACCCAATGTAATACACACTCAGAAACGTTGTGCACTCCCTGTGTAGGCTGGGGTGGGGGTGTGGGGGGCGGGGAGGGAGAGGGGCGGGGCAGTTGTCTGTGTTGGGGAGTGCGCTCTTTCACCCATGCATGCAAAAGAGTGTGGAAACCTCCGTGAGGCACAGAGGTGCCTCAGGGAGATTACTTTCACTTGTAAAACATTGAGGAAAGGTAAAAAAAAACTTAAGGACATGTCCCCTCATGTAACACTGTCACATGAGCTGGGACATGTCCATTAATTTTGTTAAAAATTTTTCAAACACATTAAGAACATTCATGAAACCTCATCCCACCTGTGGATGAGGTTCCATGAAAAATGAGAAGGCCGCCTGGGCTCTTCACCTGCCCACCAACCTTAAGGTTGGACGAGCAGCTCAGCTAATTGTATTATTGGCTTTTTAAATGGCCTCAGTAGGCCTTTGACAGTTCGGTGGGCACGCAGACCGAAATGACATCACCGCACGTCATTTTATGCCTCGGCGAGTGGGCCCCACACCTGCTCACCAAGCCCAAGTTTCTGCCCCAGGTGTTATCTGGCCAAAGTTTAGCATAACTTACTTACTTTTTAATTCTATCCCTCTAGAAATAATCCCGAGTGCTTGGTTCACACTTATTTAAATTTTTGTTGCTACTTTCAGTGATTTGTGTATTTGTACTTCCAGATCCCTTTGCTCCTCTACCTCATATGGATTCTTATATTCTTAGAGATATGCAACCTACTTTATTTTTCTTGCCAAAATGTCATGCTGCACATTTATCCATGTTGATTTATCACTGTCCTTATGAACTTAGCCCTCGGGAAATAACATTAAAAATATGTGAACAAAACTACTTCCTTTATCTCAAACAATAGATTTGCATTGGGTTAGAGTTCAAAATTATCCACTCAAATTATTGGAGGCTTAGCTTGTGGTTATGAAATTCCACTGCACAATTAATCTTGCATGCGTATGATTATTACTTAAAGCATTTGCACTTAATCTAGTAATGGATTAGTTGCAAATATGGCAGTTAACCAGGCCTGAAAAGAAAACACGCCACTCCAATTTAAAATACACAACTAATCAGTACTTTACCAAAATTGTCCCTTTAGCAGTCTGAATAACAACCTATACTTACTTTGACCTCAAATATTTACTGATTTGAATAGATCTGTACTAATTGTAAAGGGTGAAATTTCTGAACTCTTTCTCATCTGCCTGCTATAACTATGTAATTTGAACCAAAAATGTTAACATTAGAGAAGGAGGCTAGTTGGCCATATATATCGGTGCGGGCTCTTTGCTAAAACAATTCATAGCTAACTCCACTGGCCCGTGATCTCTCCAGGGCCAGGTATTCCCTTCTGCTTCAAATACTCCAAGTACAAAGCATTTTGGGCTCCAACAACCAATGTGTAAAGAAATTTCTCCTAACCTCCCCCTTGACTCTTTTAATGACAGTTTAAAATTGTTGATCCATCATCAATGGCTCTGTACCAAAAGAGGAAATAGTCTTTCCCTATTAATTCCATTAAAGCATTACAAAATGTATATAAGTTCCATTAAAGCCCCCCCCCCTTTGCCTTCTCTGCCCTAGTGATGTAGTTCCAGTATCTTGAATTTTTCCTCATAACTAAAGTTCCCTACCCTTGGCATCATTCTGTTGAATCTATGGCACATATTCCTCATGGCTTAATATCCTTCTTATAAATGAACATCAAATTCTAAATGTGATGTAGCAGTATTTTTGATTCAAATTAATCCTTACTTTTTTATTCAGTCCTGCCTCACTTGGGACATCACTAGTTATATCCTGTCAATTAAAGTACCTGTCCATCATCCCGACTCTATGTCTCCTTCTGCTCATCCAGTTACCTCACCGGGTTAATAATTTGCCTTCAATTCTGTTAGCTCAACTTTAACTGACAGTTTGTTGAACAGAGGAAGTAGCACCTTTTAACTTTACCACCTGAGTATTATAGCATAGCAGATAGAATCTACATAATTTTTCTTGTTCCATTGTGTCAATCAATCCCACTTTTCATCTTATTTTACCATTTTGCCACTTCTTAAAAATGCTTTTTCTGAGTCTCAGGGCAGGATTCTACAGCACCGCCCGCCACCGGGATCATCCAGTCCCGCCGAAAGTCAATGGGCATTTGGCTGGGCCACCAAATCTCCCGTAGCAGGTCCCACCACAATGGGGCTGGAAAATCCCGGCCTCAGGCTCCTGATGTGCATGAGATAATGGGAATTTGAAGGTCTTTGTAACACAGGGAGATATAAATCCTGTTACCCAACATCATTGCTAGATTGTTAAGAGCGGATATTGCTCCATTCCACATGTTCATTTAAATACATCAGTAGTTTGTGATATGAATGTACAATTTACCCTTTCTCCCCTTCCTGTCAAAAGTAATTGTTCAGGTTCACTGTTCTAAATATTTTTGGGAGGTTATTCTCAACGAAGATTCCTAGTTTTTCTTTCTATATCCTTGGAAATGAATAAGCACCCTGAACTTGAGTCTTCACTGTATTAATACACAGGTCATCTGATATTGGATGAAGACATGGATAGAACAACCTTCATTGTTAGCACTGGGCTGATTGGTTCTCTGGAAACCATGACAATATTTCTCAGTACCACCGTGGAACCTCAGACTCAACAAAATGGCACCATGCAAGTGGTATTCTCTTCTGTGTTAATGCCTCGGGTATGCAGCAATGAGGAGCAGATTGAGTCTGCAAGAAATGATGAACAAGAGTAAGTCTTAGTAGGTTACTGCCTCATGTGAAGTTTTATGGCAAGGTTTAAATTAGTCTGTGGAATCTAGTGCAGCAAAATCCTTCAACATTCTAACTGATTCTCAAAAAACAGTTAAAGGGTAAAGTTTGCACAGTGTGGAGGCCGCTCACTGACATTAAGGAAAAGTTGCCAACAACAAGGTAAGTCTGGAGACTCGTTGTATCTTGGGTGTGGTGGGGTGCTCTGCTCAGGAGTGGTTTAAAGTGTCCATGCACATCTGGTGGGAGACAAATTTAGCAACACTGTAATGGAGAATCAGAATGGATGTAAAGATGCTCAATTTTAACTGCTTACCTGCTCATTTTCCACTGATTGGGGAGAGTTAAAATCCTCCTCACTCCCCGCCAAAGCCTACTCTGCCCATTAGTACCTTAGATTTGCCATCTGACTCCATCAGTCGTTGGGTCAAAATCCTGGAACTCCCTTCCTAATAGCACTGTGGGTGTTCCTTCAACACATAGGCTGCAGCAGTTCAAGAAGGCAGCTCACTCAAGGGCAATTGGGGATGAGCAGAAAAGGCGGGATGAGCGAAAAAGGCTGGCCTAGCCAATGATGCCTAGATCCCATGAACGAATAAAAAAAATTTGGATCCTATGCATGTCTTAGGGCACCAATTTGCATATTGCAGGAGGTTTCTTGCCTGAAACAGTGCTCTGGTTGTCTTCCTAATGATCTTCCCCAAGATGGGAGTGGCTGGAGCATCTGTGTAAACAGGCTGTTAAGTGACCAAACATTGTTGTAAACCATACTGCCACGATTTCATTGGATGGAGGCAATTCAAATTAGTAGGCAACTGTTCAAACTATTTGTAGAATTTCTTGACCTGCTTTTTAAGGAAGGTGTTAACCCTTTCAAAGGGTTTACTTGAAGTAAAATAGCAAAGAAATGTCTTTTAAATGTGCTTACATTTTCATCTACTGACATTGAACATTATACTTATAATTCATGGGAGACATAGAATCATATCCATTTTCTTATTCTGGTTATGAATTTGAAGCCACTACAAGACCATCATGAAGATAACCTCTGCCTCAGTGAAATAAAAAGACTATTCAAACCACTGATTCTAGAGTTGTGGCTGAAGTAACTGACTTGAGTGATTGTAAGGTTGGAATTGAAAAACTGTCTATGCATGTACATGTACTTTACTTCTTCCAGGGTACAGGGCAAGTTTGAATCTTTAGATCCCAATACAGTTTAATTTTGGACCACCACTGGTCGTATAGCAGACACAGCAATCATTAGTAATCCTGACATTTGCAAACCAGGAATTTTAACCAACCATCAACGGCCACTACTATGACCATATGCTTGGGAGACTGATGCTGCTGGAGCAAAGCACTGAGATTGTTAACCAACTTTTGTTTTAATGTATTTTTTCTAAATGTTATTTCAATGGGATTTTCATATGTGTTACTACCCTCTCCCCCCCCCCCCCCCCCACCAACCAACTTTTTATATTTGTACAGTTTTAGTTCTGCTGGTTGTTTTGGAGCAGCAGGATTGAAACCAGAAAAGTCCTCAGCTAGTGGACACTGCAGTCTACCAGAGATCTTCACTGAACAAGTATTCAATCCCGTACCATATGAATTTAGCTTTGAGATGCTAGTGCGAGGCCCCTGTCTCCTAGCAGGTAAGACATTTCATGGTATAGAAGCTTTTAAAGTATTTTATTGTCAATATTTACAACTCTCATCTGATCCAGGGTATCTTTTTATTGAACTTTCATTGAAGAAGTCCATTTCTAACATCATAAGTTATTACAAGACAAAGATATGGTGCAATCTGGAATCCTTTAGCTGGACATTACCATTTTTCTTACAGTAATCCTTTTATTTATGTTAACTAATATAGGATATGTGATGAATTGAATCAGTTCTAATAGTTAATGAGCCTTTCGGGTGGGGTGAGGGTGATTTTGTATTATCCAGAAGCTGATTTGCCATGAGGTCCTTTACACCACACAAAAAGTTAAGAGAAAAGCATGCTGATTTCAAAGGTAATCACATACACTGAATGAGATAAAGGCAAACACAAATGAATTGTAATTGGGGAGGGGAATTAGACACCTGTTACTACAACAATTGTCTGCAGCTTAATTGTTTTTCTAGCCATTCTGGTTACCTAAAGCAGCTCCAGTGCCAGCAATGCTTAATATCCAGGATGTCCAATATTACTCTAACTTTGGATTCTTAATGAAACTGCTGAAAGTAGACTGTTTTCCTTAAACGTCCAGTGACTTGGATGCATACTGGTAATGAATACTCCTCCCATCCATGTGAAAACACCATGAGGATTTGAATTTTACTCACCATCAAAATGGCAAAATGCCATTTGGAAGGAAGGAAGCAAACAAAAATCAGAGTAGGAGAGTACGTTAGCACATGTTACATCCTATTTTTATCCCGCTCTAAAACCAATCAACCTCTCGTTGCAGAAGATAGGTTAGTTTGAGAGCACAGAAGAGGTTGTGATAAACCCATTTGT
The DNA here is from genome assembly GCF_017639515.1 of Carcharodon carcharias. Taxonomy (NCBI): domain Eukaryota; kingdom Metazoa; phylum Chordata; class Chondrichthyes; order Lamniformes; family Lamnidae; genus Carcharodon; species Carcharodon carcharias. The sequence continues at coordinate 34,006,968 of NC_054468.1, read as the reverse complement.
CGGCAGCATTGCCTTGTCGCAAGAGTGAAGTTAGCAGCAATATTTAACATGGAACCATCTTAGGCAGCGAAGAAACTTAGAAATATGGGTGGCTTTGGAAATATAGTGCTTGGCGATGTAAGGCCAACTGAGCCATTTCACCCTTACTGTTAGTCCTTGACTTTAGGATTCTATAAAGGTCAAAATTACACAGACACGGGGTTTGGCTCAACCACAAACTCATTTATTAAAACACTGTTAACTCCCTGATACAAGAGATCTAAACTTAGTGTAAATGACACTACACAGTACTTAATTGGTTAGTCCGATTTAAATCCCTTCACGATTTAACCTTGGCTTCCCGTAAACACACAAAAAAAACCCATGACTTACTAAAAAGCCTCTACAGAAAAACCACAGGCAAAACACCGCTTTTCTGCCTGAAACCTTCCTCAATTCAACCCATTTCCCTCAGCATTTGGTTGTTACCCTTAAACTACCCTTTAAACCTCAGCTGCAATATCCCTCGGATCTAGCTGATACAACTCCCCACACGGTTGGTCATTCTGGTGCGAGCTGTAGGTCCATGAATCAGATTGACCATTCCTGTTCCTCCTTGGTGACTGCAGTGCCAGACTCTACTGCCTTGGACTTTTATTACAAGCCTTCTCGACAATATCAAAGCATATTTCTCGGAGATGTTCTGTTTGGATGGTTAGTGCTTAGCGCCCTTTTATTCTCTTTAGCCCGGTTCCAGCTTTGGTCCAGGCAAACCTATTCATCACGATGTTGTTTCCATGACTGAAACAATGGACCCCATCCAGGTGTGATGTCTGTGGCTTCCAAGTTGATGTGCATGTGATAAAGTCCATTTCTCCTTCGCCATTGTCAATATTTATTTGTGTAATGGTTGTTTTCTGGAGCCATCTGCTAGGATGGTCTCCCCGTTTCTTTAATTGGATTGTCTGATGGCACCTGCTTTGTGTCTTTGAGATGATAATGTCCCAGAGTTGTTACATAGTGTTAGCTTGGTTTCAGTATTGACATGCTTTGAAGATTAACCCCAGGCAGTACAGCCTGCCCCTGTGTGTTGAGGTTTGGCTGTGTGTTTTGCAGTGTTTATGTCCATGAAGTGAAGCTTTTTGGGGTTTTATATTTAATAAAAGTCCAGTTGGAGGGGGATTCCGATCTTACAGAGAGGAAAACAGTAATGAGTCATGAGAATTATCTCCTTTTCCCAATGAAATTCCAAGTTTCTTTGCTGCCTCATCTGACTTTTACTATCTTATCACTATTGATGCTCAGGCTTTCATCAATTGGCAGAAAAGAATTTTGCCCTTTTTTATCAGGTGGTTAAAAGGTATTGAGGAGGTAAAGGCTAACATTCAGATTTGTGTATTTTAGATAACTATTCTTACAACACTTAAGAAATTATTAAAGCACAAACCAAATTATGAATGAATTTTTAAGAAGCAGCTACAAAAGAAGATTTTCTGTCCTTTGCTTGTTCCATTTCTTTGACCCTGATAGTTATGGGTAAGGGGCAGGGGGAGTAGTCCAGGATGGCATCCTGTTTAAAAGGCTGCAGCTGAGCAGCTGAGAGCAGGGCTGGGGGAGAAATGGCAGTGTGGGAGAGAGTGCAGTCAGTGGAGCCAGATCATTAAGAGGTGAGAGATTGTGTCCGCAGGAAGAGCTCATGTTCAGTGGAATAGATTGTGGTCAGGAGGGAAGGGAACACACAGGGAGAGCAGGTTGGTGGGGTGGGGGTTGAAGAGGATGGAGATGGGGCATGATTAAAGTACACCACACAATATGGAGGGAATGGGGGGAGCATGGTGGAGAAGAAGAGACTGTGTGGAGTCAGAGATCATGAATCTGGAAGCAGCTAAGCCTGTTGAGTCGGCGGGAAAATATTCTTTCTTCTCCTGACCTAAAAGCAGTGCCGAAAATACACTTACCTAATGGATATGACCCTTCTCACCTCTTTTTAACACAGCTAAAATGGGTTAAAAATTTAAAAAGCCTATAAAAATGGCAGTAAACTGCCTTTGTAAAAGCTTTTACTGACTGACACAATTCCTGAGAGTGGATTAGTCACCAAACCACCATCTGGTCTCTGCAGGTTGGGATTGTGTTGGAAATTTTTCAAATTTTAATTTCTTACCCAGCCCAAACCTACCCATTCTCGGTGATTATATTTGTCCTCTTTCGCTCTCGCTTTTGTTGCCTTTTGCCCACCCTCAGAATATGGGATAGTGATGGGTAGCATTGCACCCATGCTATTTGTTGCCATGATACTTGTTTTATATCACTGGAGTCCTTGTTGTATACCATGCTTTGTTGTATTTGACAGGCTTACCCTAAACACAAAAATGGAATACATATATTTCAAATGTTTTTGAGTAATGGTGATAAATATTACATCTGAGCAACTACCCAGATGTAGCATAAGTAAAGTCTAATGTCTTTTCTCCCGGCTCCCTTCTCTCGTCCAATTATTTTACAGCCTTAATGAAAATGTTGTGGGTCAGAGAGGAATTTAAAGGGTTAAAGATCTGTCGCTGTAAAACATGAAAAGAAATTTAATTTAACTGGAAGAAGCCCTGTTTCTCTCAGACTATGCAATTATTCATCATCTTTAATAAATATTCAAGGCAGACATGAGTGTAGAAATAATCAATAGTTTAAGTCAATCTAGCAGATTGATTTCTGCAGCTTCTGTATTAAACACAATTACTTCTGACAGAAGGAATCTAAAGAGTTTCCAGACAATCTGAGTCCTAATGCAGTAAATCACTGAATTTAAGTACAGTGCAACAGGGTTCTGAATAATAATAAGGACAATGTTGTTTTTGTCGATTGAATTTAAGTATTGGGCTTTAAAAGTGCTTATTTAATTGAATATACAAGAGATTGCTCTTACAGCGAAATTCAATTACTTTAATGGAGGGGGTGGTGGTGGTGGTAAAGAGAAGCTAAAATGCACCGGTTAAGTACTGCTTGAAAAATGTCAGGCAGGCAGTCATGGCCAAAAAAAAAAATGGAACGAGCATGCTGGTGGAGATGCAAGTAGCTCAGATCACAGCACATCACCTTACCTAATGGAAAGGGTTTCATTTTAGACAGACTGGGTGAATATTAGCATCTGGCAGGAGGAGGAAAATGAGTGCCCCTGGGCACCTCATTGACTCCAGGCCAATGGAACATTGGGTGTCCTATGAGCCAGAAGAAGGTAGGCCTATGATGATGGGGGTTGGGGTGGGCGTATGTGGCAGGGGGAAGTGGCCCATGCTGATTTTGCGGCCCTGCAAAAATACAACAAAATTTGCCTGCGGCTCTCTTCAGTAAGATCTCAGCTGTAGTACTAGGACTTGTGCTCCAGAACTACCTGTGACCCTATTCAAGCTGTTCCAGAACACATTGGCAGCTAAATGACAATGTGGAAAATTGCTCAAGTATGTCTTTGCCCCCAAAAAGCAGGACAAATCCAATCTGAGCAATTATTGCCTCATAAGTCTACTCTCAAATATCAGCAAAGTGATGACAGTGCTAACAAGTGGCACTTGCTCAGCAACAACCTGCTCGTCAATGCTCAGTTTGGGTTAAGCCAGCTCTAGACATCATTACAGCCTTGGTCCAAACCTGGACAGAAGATTTAAATTCCAGAGGTGAGGTAACAGTGACTGCCCTTGACTTCAAGGCAGCATTTGACCGAGTGTGACATCAAGGAGCCTTAGTGAAACTGGAGTCAATGGGAATAGGGGGGAAAACTCTCCACTGGTTGGAGGCATACCTAGCACAAAAGAAGATGGTTATGGCTGTTGAAGGTCAATTTCCTCAGTGCCATGACATCACTGCAGGAGTTCCTCAGGGTGGTGCTTTATGCCTAAACATCTTCAACTGCACTTTGCACAGTGCATATGTTTTAGTTCCATTCACAACTCCTCAGATAATGAAGCAGTCCATGTTCATATGCAGCAGGAGCTGAACAACATTCAGACTTGGGCTGATAAGTAGCAAGCAATATTCACTCCACCCAAGTGCCAGGCAATGACTGTCTCCGCCAAACAAGAGTCTAACCACCTTTGTTTGACATTCAACAGCATTATTACCATCAAATCTCCCATATCGGCATCCTAGGGAGTTACCATTGATCAAAATCTGAACTGGACTGCCACATAATTACTGGGGCTACCAGAATAGTTCAGAGGTTTGGAATTCTGTGGCAAGTAACTCAACCCTTGGCTTCCCAGAACATTTCCACCATCTACAAGGCACATGTCAGAAGTGTAATAGAATACACTCCACTTGTCTGGTGAGTACAGCTCCATCTACATTCAAGGAGCTTGAAACCACCCAGGACTAAGCAGCCCGCTTGATCAGCACCCCATCCACCAACCTAAACATTCACTCCCTTCACCACGAGTCACAATGGCTGCAGTGTGTACCACCTACATGCTACACCTTCCAAGCCTGCGACCTTTACCATTTAGAAGGACAAGGGCAGCAAGCGGAAGGAATCGCCACCATTTCCAATTTCCCTTCCCAATCACACACCGCTTGAAAATATATCGCTGTTCCTTCATTTTTGCTGCGTCCTGGAACTTGCTACCTGGCACTATGGTGTAATTTCACCCATTGAACTGCTGCGATTCAAGAAAGTGGCTCACCAACACCTTGTTGAGGGCACTTAGGGATGGACAATTAATGTTGGCCTTAACAGTGACACCCACATCTCATGAATGAATTTTTAAAAAGTGCACATATCTCATGTCCCATCCACTACTGTTCAAAAATGGCAAACAAGGTCCTATGTATGACTTAGGACTGTGATTTATATATGAAAGAGTCTATTGCCTATAACTCTGGGAATGACCATAGCAGCAGAAACGAAGGTGGGACTGAGGTGGATGGTCATTCACCACCATTTCCCTCGTACTACTGCCTCATTTCCACTGGTGGGAAGCTTCAACATCTCTCCCCAGATTCCTCAAATTTAATTTCTCTTATTTCATAGGTGTGGAGAGTCCCACACATGCACTACGGGCTGGTGCAGATCCTATTGCCAGGTCTGCCTCAACTCTATACATCACATTGGCAGAGAAACACCAGTATGACAGGAACCTCAAAATCATTTTACATCCGTGCGGTAAGCTTTATCTTTTGTTTTGTAGGATTGATAGGAATCACAGCTGTGTCAACCTTGTTATAATACTGTGTGTAAAATGTTCCATTCTGATTTTGAGATTGAGGGGATAATTTTAAGCTAACCTCCATGACAGAATTGGTACGGACTCGAGTAGGACAAGTCTGACTTTACACCCCTCTTGATTTTACAGTCCATTGGTTTGAATAAAGCATAACATCAGGAAGGGCATAAAATGGATGTCCAATTCCAAACTGTCAATGCATCCAAGTGGGGTTGAATTTTACTGATTACCACAATTCTGTCAGTTTATCTCAAAAATAGGACTCCTTGGAGATATGGCTCTGGCAATGGCTGCCACCCAAAATTCAGGATGCATAGGATCAGTCAACACAGTTTCTTACTCTGTACCTGATTGACCCTTGGAAACAACTATGCAGAATCTACCAGGTGTCTTCAATCACTGGTAGACACCATGTGGCACCTAATTTTTGGTTACCCCAAAAGTAGTATTTCAATTGCATTTTGTAATTTATGGTACTTGTAATTTAACCTCTAATGATTGCCTTCTTACTATACATTTACTGACATTCTACAATATAGCTATCTTAAAATCTCTCTGTCATATCTCAGACTAGCATTATAACAGGCCAAAGTCTCCCGTAATATAATCAATCTACCTACCACCTAACCACATAGCTTTGTGTCTTCTGAAAATGTTTTACAATGACAGTAATTCATTTTCATGTCATTCACAAGTATTGAGAATGGAAGAGGCCCCAGGAGATGCCTGTAACGCACAACTTACTTTTTTCTAGGTGAAGCATCTTCCATTTATCTTCACTCTGTTTTCAATTGCTAGACCATGTCTTTTTGTTTCGATAATCTGTCACCTATGGACCTTAAACTTTCCTATTAGTTTCACATGAGTAAATTGGTTCAAAGCCTTTCGAAAATTAAAATAAAAGATACCTACTAAATTATCTTCATCCATTAGCCTAATTACCCCTCTTCAAACAATTCCAGTAGGATTATAAGACATAGTCTATTACCTCTGAAACCATTCTGATTGCTCCTATCATGCCTGTGTTCCTTAGAATTTCAAAACTTTATTGGCTTTTATTTCCCTTGTTAATTTAAAAATGTTTGCCACAAAGACCTTGGATAAATTAAATGGAAAATAATTATGCTAAGTGGAGAAAACAATTTGGGGCATCAGATTTTCAGCAGGTATACTGGTCCAATTGTTGTCATATGCCAACAGAGGTCAGATAATTCAATGCCATTCTGAGACCCAATCCGGCCTATAGCTAGTCTCACACCAGGTGGAGCATTTACCCTCTGAATCGTCATAGGAGCTAAATACATATTTTTGCAGTTAATTTGTATAACAGTAAACTTACACATGGAGTCCTACTTTCACGTAATGGAAGGGGGAAAAAGAGTGTGAAGGGGAATTAGTCAAAATGTTGAAATCAATATAAGAACTTCCTCTTGGTGAAAGCTGTTTTAATTCATCTTTTTAATTATATCTTATTTGAAATAAATACCATACCTAATATATCTAATGTTTTATATTAATAAGGCATGTCATTAGAGAGACTGTTACATTGGACAACATTTTGCTTGTTGCTGAAAAAAGAGACATGCTGTCAAAGCTTTTCATCTTGCACTTATCAGGACAGATTCGCAAGAATACCAAATTTCAAAGGGAACAGCAGTTAGCAGTTAATTGCTCCCTGGTGCATACTCCATGGCAATACCTCTACCAATCAGAGTCCACATGCTAACCAATCAGCACCCTGTTATGCAGTATAAATTATTGTTTATTGGAATTTGGTATTCTTACGAATCTGTCATGATGAATGCAAGATGAAAAGCTTCAACAACAGATCTCTTTTTTCAGCGATACTCAAAGTCTATACTGCCAAGTGACTATTTTGTTTGTTATTGGAGTGGCAGCAACTTTCTTAGCTCCAACTATCTAACAAGTAGTGCCTTTAGAATAAACATTTAACATCAGTGGACAAATGCAGATGTAACAGGTATCTCTGAACGTCTCTGATGAGCATGATATTTCAAAATTCGACATTCCTGTGGAAAGGGGAAAATGTAAGATGCAAAATTGATTTTTATTTAGAGGTACTGTAAATTTACACATATCGTGTTTTTCTACAAGAGCCACACATTCCACACCTTCTGTTGGCGGAAGGTAGCATGAGTTTTGAGGAGTATGAACGACACATTAAAAGTAGACGGGACTTCAGCAGAGCAATGAAGAAAGATTCTAATACAGACAAAAAGGTAAAAGCCAGCATTTCAAAACAACACGTGCAAAAATGTAATCGGGGAGCGTGGCTTTTTTTTTACAAAGAAATTTATGTCTGCAGGCTAATTTTTTGAAACCCATAAAGAACAGTCTTCTTGAAAAAATTAGCTGCTCGGTTACAACTAGAGCAAATTCACAAAGCACCAGAGTTTATATTGACCCTGGTAATTCTTAAGAAAAAAAGAGTGATATTAGCCTTTGTTAGAGAAAAGTTAAGCAGGCGTGACCAGAAATACAGTGATAGCTTAATGCTTCCAATAATATCATCACAGCTTCCCTTGTATGCAGGACATCTTCCTGTGTAGGTCCCCTGCTAATGGATGAAGTAGTGAAATAGAAGAGCACAATAAATTCTGTATTGCCTATACTATTAACATACTGTTTATCCAAATTGTTAACTGTAATTGAGCATTAATATTGAAATGCAGAATAAATAATTCAAATGAAGCAATATGTAAACAATTTTAATCAGCCTGGGTTTAGCACATAAGTATGCAAGAGATTATAGCAGATTAGAAGATGCCAGGCTCTCATCCCCACTATAACAAAACATTCTTTTGTCCAGTGCTCTGCAACACAAATTACATATTAATGATACACAGTCATGGAGCAGCTTCAAAATGTATCAACAATCAATCCATTAAAAAAGTGAATAAGTTGATTGGCCATCTCAAATTCATATATGGAATGTGGCTCCAAAGGAAAGCTAATATTATTCATTTAATTTTATTGTTTACTATCTGTCCAATTTCAGAGAAAGCGTGAAATATTTTGTAGATTGTACCAAAAAACACTTCAGTAAACAAATACTCAACAAATCTAAAATTTGCTATTTTTCTTAAGCACATCATGGGCAGGATTTTACCGTCTGCAAGGGGGGGCGGGGCCCAGTCGCCGATGTGCAAAATGACATCAGGCGGAACTCCCAACATCACCCCGCCCCATTTAAATTTTCAGGAAGGCAGGGGTGCAGCAAAATCAGCTGTGCGCCCGCCGACCTGTCAATGGCCATTTCAGGCCATTGACAGGTCAATTAAAGTCATTAGTAGACCTGCCGGTCCAACCTTAAGGTTGGCGGGCAGGCCAGGAGCCCAGGCAGGAAGTAGAAAAAACATGAAACCTCATCCGGGTTGAGGTTTCACGTAGGGTTTCAAAAATTTTAATAAAGTTTTTTTGAAAATTATGAACACGTCCCAACTCATGTGACATTGTCACATGAGGGGACATGTATAAGATTTTTTTTTTCTCTATTTTTAATATTTTTAAAAGTAGAGGCAATCTCCCTGAGGCTGCACTTAGCCTCAGGGAGATGTGCACTCTTGCGTGTGCATGCGTGAAAAAGCACACTCTCGATTTTGGGATTCCCCCCTGCCCACACAGGAAGTGCATAGTGCTTCCCTGCGGATGTCACGCCACGTCAAATAGCGCCGCGCCTCCGATCCTACATAGGGGGTAATTACGCTCATTCTCAAGCCATTGCCAATACCTTCGGCTAAACTCCATTGCATTCATAGTCTAAGAGCTTTTGTTAAAAGCATCAAAAACTCTGATGGTTATAGGCAGAAGGATGCCCAGTTAAAATAGAGGAAAAAACAACAATTTGCATTTATATGGCACTTTTAAAATAAAGAAATACCTAAAGTGCTCCATTGATCACAGAATCACAGATTTGTTGCAGCAAAGAAGGAGGAGCTGTCAAACATTGTGATGAGTGTAGTATAAGGATCTGGCACAGATATGGTTAATGTGAGTACAGTATTGCCCATGCAGTGATGTAAGAGCTAAAGACATGCACCTCGGGGTTAGTCTAGTGTTGAACAGAGCTGTGTACACAAGCAAACATGGAGGCACTCCTGACTTGAACCCTTTACTATATATATATATAGTTCTTGTAATTAATAAATACATATAGTTAACCTACTTAGGCCTACAAAGACTTTATTAAGACCTAAAAAATGGTATCCACACCATACAACATGATGGCAGCAAATAGAAAAAGCCAAAACCCCACAAAAAATGCAGAGATAAACGAAAATCCTGCAAGAAAAATTTGAAGAAGCATTCTGACCTGAAGAAAAGCTCAAATAAACAGACGTGCAGAGGAAAATCGCCAGGGAATGGCTTCAACAAAAGACTTGGAAACTGAAGGCAGAAATTTAAAATTCCTCACTGCAGCAGAAAACTCCATAGGATTGCTTGGAAGTCCAGCTTTAAATCCAGAGTTCAGAGTCAGCAGACCTAGCAGGGGTGTGCTAAAGCTTTTAAATTTCAGGATAAAGCAAGTCCTGAGAAACTTTTAAGTAGTTCAGTGGTCAGAATTGCCATTTAAGGACTCTGTCGGATTCCTGAGTCAACGCCTGAACACATGGCATCCAAGCTCACTGCAAAAGAAGAAAGGATAATTAATTCAGAAGGCTCCTGACTGAACAATCAGCTTTAAAGACCAGCAATGACCAAGATTCAATGTTTTCATGACCCTAAAGTATGGTGCTGAAATGGCGAAGTCTGCAGCTAGTCGATCCAAACAGCCATTGTTTTAAAATTTTTCAAGGCTGAACGTGAGTGCCATTGTAGTGGGAGTCTGCCAAAACTGGCAAGCACGGGTAAATCCAATGTCTTCAAACAAATGGTAGCATCATCTTGAATTTCAGCAACTTCTTAAAGCTGAACACTTTAACATTTTTTAACCATGGATCAAAAATCCACTCTTCCAGATAATTTGGACTGATCCAAGGCTCAGATCAATCATACAATTGGGGACTTAGGAGAAAAAGATTCCTTAGATACATGATTGCTTCAGGTCTGGATAAAAAGATAGAAGCTACACAGGTTAACACACTGCTTTATTCAGCAGGCCTAGTAGTGGACAGCATTATTGCTAGACAAGGAATCAGCAAATCATCTGCTAAATTTGGAGAGTAGTAAAATGATTTGATTTTCACTTCAACCTAAGAAGTAACAAAATCCTCAAAAGAGCTACATTTAATAAGTATGTCCAGCTGCCAGGAGAAGCTGTCAACTCCTTCATTAATGATCTGTACAGAATGGGTGAAGGCTGTGAATATGGAGACCTACAATCTGAACTTATCAGAGATAGGATAGTTGCTGGAATAGTGGACGACACGCTCTCAGACATGATGCAAGCAAAATAAGATATAACCTTCAAGAAAGCTATCCAGATTGTTAGGCAGTCTGAACTCCATGTGTAGCACAGGTCCATTTTAAGAGGAGAAAGTAAACTGTGGTACAAAGGAAAACCCCACAGCCAGTTAGTTAAACAGCGCAGAAACAGAGATACTCCAGGCTGAGGGAAGCAACACCCTAATAGACCAGTAGAGTGTCCATGTCAGTGCTATGGAGCAAAGCACCCCGACAGGCGAGATCAATGTCTTACAATTTCACCCCACTCTTTTAAGTGTTACAGAATTGGACACGTTGGCAATTTGTGCAAGGCCAAAACATCTAAACACACTGAAGACCCAAAGGTGATTCACAAGATCAAGACAGCACATCAAGAGGAGACACAGCCATGCTTCTTGGGTGAGGTCAAAGATCCTGGATTTTTGTTTTGGAATGTGGACGTTTTGGTTAAGGGCCATCTCACAAACTGTAAGTTGGACACAGGAGCCAGTGTTACGGTTCTATCGGACAAAGAACCATGGCTGGTGACCCAGTGGCTGATGCCACCCACAACATACCTACATAGAGCAGGAGGCATAAAGCTGCCAGTGAAGGGTACCCTGCAGGCGACACTGAGGTACAAGAATAAAAGAATCCAAAAGACCCTGTTTGTGGTCCACATCCAGGAGTCATCTCCCCAGTCACACAACCAACCAAATGGTGTTCCAGGATAGTGCCAGTTCCAAAACCGAATGGGTCCATCCGTATTTACATTGACCTGACACAGCTCAAGAAAGCTGTAGCCAGAGAAGTATATCCCATGTCCTCAGTGTACGAAAGCCTGACCAAGTTCCCAAATAGCATGGTATTTTCAAAGCTGGGTTCCAACAGCGGCTTTTGGCAACTTCCCCTTGACGAGACTCCAGGCTGCTGACAACATTCATTACTCCCTTTGGCAGATGCTGCTTTAACCTCCTGCCATTTAGAATCGCTGCGGCCAGAAGTATTTCAACGTATGATGTCGGCCTTTTTGCAGGGTCTACAGCCACTTAGATGATGTATTGGCTCACAGTGCAATGAAGGAGGAACATGACATGAGATTTACAGCAGTCTTTAGAGTGCTTGCAGGAAACAGGGCTGACACTGAATAAGAAATGTGAGTTCTCCAAAACAATTTGGTTCCTGGGCCACATTATCAGCAGTAAAGGCATCAGGGTGTCGCACAGAAAACTAAAGCTATTAGTGAGTTCCCAATCCCATCCTCGATTCCTGATCTCCAATGATTCTTGGGAACGGTGAACCAGCTGGCAAAACGTTTACCAAATTTGGCACAGGTCACAGAACCTTTGAGGCATCTGCTTAAGAAAGAACAGGCATGGTGCTGGGACTCACATCAAAAGCAATCATTCACTTGCATCATGGTGATGCTGCTCTCCACAACATTTTGGCCCACTATGACCCATCCCTGTCTACCACCATAGCAGTGGATGCTTCGTCCGCAGGCCTTGGAACCGTCCTATTCCAAGAACAACTTGATGGAAGTCGCCGACTGATGTATAACATTTCCAGAGGGCCTTCCAACATGGAGACAAGATATGCCATCATGGAAAAAGAAGCCCTCGCAGTCATGTGGGCAAACAAGCTTTCAGACTATTTCATTGGTCACAATGAAAGCAGACCATAAGCCACTAGTCTCCTTATTGGATGATAAGGAGCTAGCAAAGATGCCTCCCAGAATGCAAAGGTTCCGCTCATTCCCTCATGAAGTTCACCTACAAAACGTTATCTGTCCAAGGTAAAAACCAAACAACAGCAGACATATTTTCCAGGGCCACAGTAGGCCTTCTGACAAAACAAGACCTCAATCTCATCAAAGAGCTGGAAGCCTTCCAATTGACAAGGAGACACCTGGCAGTGACCACAAGTAAACACCAACAGATTCGCCAGGAACAAATGCATGATGAGGAGTGTGCCCACATCCATCCTTTCAGCCAACAGGGTGTGTGGCCACAACAGAGACCATGGTACCATGAAAGCTTGGTTCAAACAACAACAGCACTGGATGGTCATAGGCAATCTCCTGGTCTACAATGAGCAGCTGGTCATTCCAGCTTCCCTTTGGCTGGAGATCCTTCAAAGAATGCACCAGGGCCACCTGGGCATCACCAAGTACAGGGCATGGGCCCAATCCGCTGTCTGGTGGGCAGGCATTTCCAGGATGATTGAGGACACCAAAGCAAACTGTCAGGTGTGTGTACAGCACAAGCAGAACCAAAGAGAGTCCCTCATCCCCACACAGTTCCCTAACAGGCCATGGGAGATGGTGGACATAAATCTGTTTGCCTTCAACAGCAAATCATTCCATATAGTGATGGATTACTTTTCCAGATGAGTTGAAGTGAAGCAACTATATACGACTACCACATAGGCAGTAATTAAGATACTGAAAGAGATGTTCGCAAGCCATAGCATCCCAGGCAAGATTGTGCCCTATAATGGCCCACAATGTTCAAATGAGTACTTCATGCACTTCGCCACCACATCCAGCTTGCACCACCATACCAGTCAAAAGGGGAGGCCAAAAAAGATGCCCGCACTATAAAAGCCGTCCTAAAAAAGAATGAAGCCTTTCCCATAGCACTGCTAACCTACAGGTCCACCCCATTTCAATGCAGCCTAGCCCCATCTGAACTCCTGATGGGCATGAAACTTCGCACACAATGTCCAATCCTCAAAAAAACTAATAAAAAGATTAGTAACCTAGGATTACCAGGATATGCAAGCAGAAGAGCAGTCCTACAGGCAGAAGCAGGCTCCCACCTACAACAGAAGATATCACATCAAAGACTTGCTACAACTATGAAAGGATGACAAGGTCTGGATTAAAGACCGCGAGAGAGAGGGTACTTTCATCAGGAAGGATGACCAGCCTTTGTCCTATCTGGTTGGCACTCCAGAGGGTATAGTCAGAAGAGACGGGAGGAGTCTTCTCCTCATCCCTAGACCGACCATTCCCACAGTACAGTGGAGAGGCATTGAGGAAGATACCTAGATGCCAGATCAAGCTCCAAATCAGCTGAGGTTACCTGCAACGACAGAGCCTACAACTCTTCCAACAGTAGTGTGAACACGAAATGGAAGGTTTATAAGGCCTCCAGGCGACCTGAACCTACGAACTCAGAGACTTGAAGTGGGGAGATGGGGTAGTAAATACTAGGGGTAAACTAGAATAACTTGAAATACATTGGATAAAGACTTGGGGGGAGGTGTAGTTTAGGGGTCTGGCATATATAGGATTAATGTGGAATTGAGTACAGTACCGCCCACACAATGATGAAAGAGAGCACATGACCCACGCCTAGGGGTCAGTCTAGTACTGGATAGAGTCGTGTGCACAACCAAGCATGGAGACAGCTCCTAGCTTAAATCCTTTACTGTATATGTGTATTTATTAAATACACACAGTTAACCTACTTAAGATTATGAAGACTTCATTAAGACCGAACAGTATCCAACACCCTACAACAATGAATTTCTCTCAGTAGCCAAATTTCTCCATTACCTTCCAAAGGCCTTATTGGCTTATTGACTGTGTCAAAGGCCTTTGTCAGGCCAACAGGCATAGAGGTCTGTGTTCTGTTCTTGACATTTTTCCTGGAGCTGTCTAACTACTATCATATCAGTGGTTCTTTGACCTTTTCTGAAACCACACTGACTCTCTAGCAGCAGATTCTGGTCCGAGACATTAGGCAGTTCAGAAGAATTCCAGTGAAAATTTTGCCGGTGATGGAGAGGAGTGAGATTCCCCTATGATGGTTGCAAGATTTGCGAGTTCCTTTCTATTTGTATAGGTGGACAATGGACCTACCTTTGTATTCTTGCGGGATGGTTCCTTGCTCCCACATAGACTGAAAGAGTTCATTGAGCATCTTGACAAGGCATTGACCTCCAATCTTGCAGATGTCAGCTGGGAGAGCATCAGCTCCTGGAGCTTTGCCGCTAGTCAGGTGTTTGATTGTGTTCATCATTCTTAACTGCGTGGGAGGTCATCAAGAGATCAATTGATGGTAATCTGTTGATTGCTTTTCATTGATGAATGAAGGTTGATTGAGAATGTGGTTAAAGTGCTCTGCCCATCTTTCTAGAATTTGGGTTTTTCCTGTGAGGAGTGTTGACCCAACAGCACTGACGATTGGTTATGAATCAGTAGACGGGCTCGTGGACAGATTTCAGAGCTTCATGGAATCTCATCCACACTTTGTGGTCTGCATGTGACTAAAGTTTGTCTGCTTTCTGATTCAGCCAGATTCCTTGCATTGGATAGTCCAGTGGATGTTTCAGTAGGCATCATGCTTGGATAGTGATGACTTGTCATTGAAGTAAACCCTGTAGAGTTGATGTTTCTCCTGCAGTAATTTCTGAATTATCTTGTTTTTTTCATCGTATCAGTCTTGGTGCTTATGAGAGATGGAGCCAAAGGCCTCAAGAGCAGTAGAGTACATGATATCCTTGGAGGTCACCCAGTCATCCTTAATGCATTATCCATTTTTGTTAAACACAGGTGATTCTTGAGATTCTGAGAGAGATTCCTTCATGACTGCACGTTTGAGTCTTGAAACATTGAGATGCTTCTGGACCTTCATACCCTGGGGACATCTGGGGGGTTAGAACTTGACGTTCATCTTTCTAATGTCTGTCATACATAATCTATCTGTCACTTCATAGGGCTAGGCAAGAACACAGAAATAGGTTGAGGAAAGGTCATGGAAGGATTTATGGATGGGGATAAAGATTTTAAATATAACGCAATAATAATTCATCATATCTCAACTTTCCTCTCTCAAACCAAGACTATCAAAATAATAAATGATCATTTATTTTACTGCTGTTTGTGAGAGGTTGATGTTGTAGAATTTGTTTTTGACTTGAATAGTTGCTTATATGCTTTGACTCAGTAGATAAATGTAAGTACTATTACTAACATTCTGTTACTCTGCCTATAATTCTGTTATGTAATGACATGTGAAAATAATAGTGGAGCTGTCAGAGGTATTGATGACAATGATTGTTGTCTTCTTGCAGGTTGATTTTGTGCGGAAGCGTTTTCATAAAGACATCACATTCAATCCTGTGCTGATGCTGAACTTCTGTCCTGATCTCCATGGCATCCCAACAGATTTTAGAAATGTGACCAGAGAAATTATATTCCTTATTGACAGAAGTGGCAGCATGAGTGGTATTAATATAGAGAAAATAAAAGTGGGTTACTTAGAAATATACATGAATTTTGAAACAGTCAAAATATCTTTTATAATGGCTGGGATTTTGAGATATTCACTGTCATTACTTTTCGGAAACTGATAACAACTTCTAGAGTCCTCATATGCACATTAAACGTGGAAACCCAGAAATTGCTGTTTTCCATAGGGTGCACTGTTGAAGTCCCCATAATTGCAACCATTCAAAATCATTGAACTTTTATTCTATTAGTCTTGCTGTAAAAAGCCTTGGAAAAAGCTGCACCTTGTTGAATGAGGTGTAACTGGGCTTTTAGTGGCTCAACAAGTTCTGAATTGCAGCTGAACAAGTTCTCTGGCCTTGGAAAATCTCATTTGATATTTATGGAATGTCAAATCACTTCATTATGTTTAGAAATTCTGCATTTTAAAAATGCTGTCTGTAAAATGATCTTAAAATGAGAGATAATCAATGCTTTTTACTTATTGGTTTGCTGTCGATAAAGATTCTTTAATGTGATTAACTATATACCCTGCATAATGACATCGGTGTTGTTGGATGGCTGGATAACCCCTTGCCTTGGCACCAGATTCAAATTAACATTGGGTAAAATTAACTCTACACCAGAGATCGCCATTACTTTTCCACTGATCGCAAAACCCGTGTTCAGCTTCTTGAACATCTCATTGGTCTTATCTTGAATAGATATTGGTCCTGAGTTCATTTTTACTAACTGGATCAAAATTGCTGAAATATCCCTTTTAACTGAAGTCATGTTCTCACACTATGAGAAGAATAATGTGATAAGACTATAAAATGGTTTTTAAACAAGTTTTAATTAATTTCCATTATTTTTAAATGTATTTCCATCCATTGTTTTATCTCTACCTTTTAGCCTTTTTCGATTCCTTCACCCCACCCCACCCCCACTAGGGCTATCTGTATCTTGCTTGTCCTGCTTTCTATCCTTAATTAGCACATTCTTTAGATAATATCACCACCTTCAACACCTCTTTGTCCTTTTGTCTGTGACATCTTTTGGTTATCTCCACCTATCACTGGCTCTACTTGTCCAACTGCGCCCCCCCCCCCCACCTTAAACCAGCTTATATTTCACCCCTCTTCTATTTTTACTTAGTTCTGTTGAAGGGTCATTCGGACTCAAAACGTTAACTGTGTTACTCTCCGCAGATGCTGCCAGACTTGCTGAGTTTTTCCAGGTATTTTTGTTTTTGTTTTGGATTTCCAGCATCTGCAGTTTTTTGCTTTTATTTAATTTAATTAATGTTTTGTTTATTTTGACAGATTTATTTTCCAAGAGTTTCAAATATTATAGGGAACATAGGAACATAGGAGCAGGAGTAGGCCATTCGGCCCCTAGAGCCTGCTCCACCATTTAACTAGTCAATGGCAGATCCTATACCTCAACACTATCTTCTCACACTATCCCCATATCCTTTAATGTCATTAGTATCTAGAAATCTATCAACCTCTGCTTTGATTATACTCAACGATTGAGCCTCCACAACCCACTAGGGTAGAGAATTCCAAAGATTTAACACTTTCTGACTGAAGAAATTCCTCCTCATCTCAGTGCTAAATTGTCTACCTCTTATTCTGAGACTGTGTCCCCGGGTTCTAGAGCCCCCACAATTGGGGGAAACATTCTTCCTGCATCTACCCTGTCGAGCCCTGTAATAATTTTGTACACTTTAATGAGATTACCTCTCATTCTTCTAAACTCTAGAGAATACGGGCTCAGTCTCCTCAATCTTTCCTCATAAAACAATCCTGCCATCCCAGGGATTAGTCTGGTGAACCTTTGTTGCACTCCCTCTAAGGCCAGTATATCCTCCTTTAGGTAAGGAGACCAAAACTGCACACACAACTCCAGGTGTGGTCTCACCAAGGCTCTATACAACTGCAGCAAGACTTCCTTACTCCTGTACTCAAATCCGCTTGTAATAAAAGCTAACATGCCATTGCCTTCCTAATTGTTTGTTGCATCTGCTTGTTAACTTTCAGTGACTTATGAACAAGAACACCCAGGTCCCTTTGGGCATCAACTTTTTCCAATCTCTCCCCATTTAAGAAATTCTCTGCATTTCTGTTCTTTATAGCAAAACAGCTAGTGAGCTTTGTTTATAATGAGCGGGTTTAGGGCTTTTGGGAGGGGGGGCGGGGGACATTGTTGAAGGTTGCTTAGGGAGGGGTGAGCAGATAAAGGAGTTTTGGTTTTGAGAGGGGTTAGGGAAGTTGAGGGGGTGTAAGGTGGGCTGAGGGTGAGGGTTATAGGGCTTAACACTGATCCGTAGAACTGTACTGATATATCTGCGAGCAAGGGCAAGCCTTTTACCCGGCTGCTTTGGCATCGGCCCGCCTCCATCTCTAACTCCATGCCGTCCCCACTTCTGCTGGATGAAAATGCTGCTGGCTGGCTGGCTCACATTGCTGGGACAGAAGCAAGATCATAACATCAGGAAATTTCCCAACTCCTGATTCCTGCATCCATGTTGAATCTGCATCTGAAGAGCTATAACCTTCAAGGCTATGGACTAGGTGCTGGAAAGTGGGATTAAAATGAGCGGCTAGTTTTGTTTTTCTCATTTTGGATGGCGCAGACATGATGGGCTGAATGGCCTCTTTCTGCACCGTGACTTTTCTATGTTTCTATGAAAATCTAGCCCATAAATTATGAAATTACAGTATAGATTTGAATCCCTGCCTAAATCTATTCATTGTATTTAAATCAAATATAGCTCTCATTTTAAAAAAATGTTCTTCCGTATAACAAGCATTTCCCCTGTTCCAGCTGCAATCACCATTATAAACTTGATGTGGTTGAGGGAAAAGTAATAAGTTATATTCTTGAAGTCTAACTGGGAATATTTGCAATTAAGTTTCCACTTCCCTCACAGCAATGAAACAGTCCAAACCAAATTCTGTGTCATCCAGTGTATTCATGACCATGGTGCACTATTCCTCATCACCCCCTTGATCTTTCCATAGCCTTTGACACTGTTCAGCTGCTCCATCTTCCAGACCCTTTTCTCCATTATCCAGCCCAGTGGGACTGCTCTCAGCTAGTTCCATTCTTGTTTATCTGATCATAAAATTATCTAATCCAGCAATGGCTTCACTTCCACATGTAAACTAGGAATCCCTGTAGGTGCTTTCCTTTGTCCCCTCCTCTTCATCACCTACATGCTGCCCTTTGACGCCCAGCTCTAACTCACCTCCAACTTTCTCATCTCTACTGCTGCCTCTATGTTGTCAAACTGCTTGTTTGAGATCTTGGGGGAATTTGAAATGCCAAGGATGGGTGGGTTTGGGATGAGGGAAGGTGAAAATGTGAAAATTCTCAAACCTGATTCCAGCCCATTCCTAACCTTCATACTTCAAGTTTTAATGGAGGGAGGTGGCCAATTCATCTTCAGGAGGCAGGTAGGTTATTGACATTTTTGAAGGAGGCTGTGTCCCTTCATTTTGATTGCATTTTATGTTAAATCCATGGAAACTGGATTTCCTGTGTCTTGGGAATTCTAGCAGCTAGGGGGACACACGAAGGAAAGAAGGGATGAGAGTGCATTTATAGCATTGCTTGTGGGCAATGTGGAGTAGGAGTGTTTCCCTCAACTCCCAAGCTAACATCTACCATTTGGACCATGCAATGTCTAACACTCCAACTCCCCATCATCTCTAACTTCATTCCTGATCTCTGATTTCCAGCCCCCCGCCCCATCTCTACATTCTATTTGCTGCAATCTCTGACTCCCACCCTTCATGATCTCCTGCCAGCACCCCCTGCTGCAAACTCTGATCTTCATCCCTGTGATCTCCAACTATCACCCTACCCACCCCCATCACCCACCATAGAATCTCTGACTTCCTTCACCAACCCACCTGCCCCCCAATCTCGGCCTGTCTGATTTTTGTGATTTTGAACTACCCCCCCACTCCACCCCCATGATTCGCCAACTTCCTGCAGTCTTCGACTTCCCTCATTCCCTTCCCTATGATCTGTGACTCCTTACCTCCCCCATGCCCACCTACACCTCCACCCACCCGATTATTCCCCAGATTGGAAGAGGATACAGAGTGGTTGCTGGTAGAGGGAGGTCAGGTAGCCCATTGCCATCCATCAGCTTGGAGGTAAGTGGCCAGAACAGGGAGGTTCTCATTGCAGCTAAAAGGGGAGAGAAAGAGAGACAATGATGAGGGCGGCCATGGCTTCCATTGTGGGGCCTGGAGCACTGTTCTACTGGTCACTAGGTTATGAGATTTTGTCAGCAGAATGTAAGGTATTTTGGCAGAGACTGATTGTTTATTAACTATAAGTCCATTACTTACAGCTTACCCTCTATGTACAATATGTATAAAAGTGATCATTTCAGAAGCACAGCTTTCAATCCTACTGCTTTCTTTTTTCTTCATTTCTAGGAAGCCATGGTAGTTGTTATTAAAAGTTTACCACCTGGAACATTACTGAACATAATTGGCTTTGGCTCAAATGTGAGGACTCTCTTCTCTTCCAGCCGACCGTGTAATGATGTAAGTTCTCCTTGCTTTGGCATCTACCAAAGATAACTTTGATTTAAATTCTGTCTTTGGCAGTGACAAATGGGCACTTAGCAGCATGTTTCCTTAAATCCAGTGATAACAAAAAACACTTGCTCTTTTGTTTGGTTTCGTGATTATCTCAGGTTGA
The DNA here is from genome assembly GCF_017639515.1 of Carcharodon carcharias. Classification (NCBI taxonomy): domain Eukaryota; kingdom Metazoa; phylum Chordata; class Chondrichthyes; order Lamniformes; family Lamnidae; genus Carcharodon; species Carcharodon carcharias. The sequence continues at coordinate 33,986,448 of NC_054468.1, read as the reverse complement.
CAGAATGTGCATTAGGAACCATATCTTCTCACTTAAATTGTTGGATTTATACTGAAAAAAATCCCCTTTCACTGCCGAATAATAACAGCATCTTATTTGTCTCTGTGTAGAGATGAACATAATACTCCCTTTCAGGTTTATGATAACTGAAGTTAAATTATTGAAAATTTATATGGACTTGCAGTCAATCCACTGCTGGAACGTTGTGGTTTGCTCACATCAGAACCTTTGTATTTGCAAGCCAAATAATTTGGACTATAATGTGATGTCACTTCAGAAAATCAATCAATTAACAAGCCTGTGGTAAAATTCCAGGAATATGCAGCTTTATAACATGCAATTTCTAAGAAGAAAGCAATTCCGAAAACAAAAGACATAAAGAGATACCTGCTGACTGAACTCATATATATCTCCTGATTTATTTTTATTTTGTTAAGAGCTATTAATTAAAGAATAATTAGCATTCTCTCATTTTTCATTAGGAAAGTAATTTCACCATCCGGTGGTAAGTGGCCAGAACGGGGAGGGTCTCATTGAGGCTGTGACAAATTTTAATACTTTATTTATCACATACTAGAAAACTACTGGACAAAACCATTTTAAAAAGTGGTAAAACTGCATGGTCACGTATTCAAATATTCTCCTTAATTTGCTTGAAAAGAATTTTTTCTGTTTTTTCTTTAGCCTATAATGAAAAAAATCCAGCTCCTTTAAACATTTGCAGTTGACGTTGAATAGCAAAAGTTCTGAGATTTCCAAAAAATATTCTTTTCAAAAACCATTTTTGAAGATTTTTGTCCAGTTACCTCGGAGGGTAAGATGCAGTCTGATCTTTTTATCTTTACACAATGGCTGCCTATTTCACTCAGTAGCCAGCAAAAAGGAGCCACTATTTCAGATCGACTGAGCAAAGCTTGTTTTGAATTTTTCCCTTCTGGTCAGAACATTTGATGCATCAACTGAATCTTTGAGACTTAGCTCAATGAGCTAATGTGACATTCTGACTTGGAAATAAATATCCAAGCATTTTAATTCCCATTCCTCTATTGCCCCCGTGCTCGCTGACATACATTGGCTTCTAGTCAAGCAACATCTTGATTTTAAAATTCTCATCTTTGTATTCAAATTCCTCCATGGCCTTGCCCTCTCCCTGTCTCTGTAATTTCCTCTATCCCCGCAACCCTTCAAGATAGCTGCACTCATCAAATTCTGGCCTCCCAAATGCATCTTTGATTTGATTCCTCCATTCCGCCACCATTGGTTAATGTGCCTTCAGTTTCTGAGGCCCTAAGTTTTGAAATACCCTCCCTAAGCCTCTCTGCCTCTCTACAGAGTTACTTCACTTTCCTCTCTTCAGAAACTCCTTAAAACCTATCTTTTGGACCAAGTTTTATCGAATATCTCCTTCTGTGGTTAGATGTTGCAATAATTATGGTTTTATTTAGTGGGTAATGTAACCTTAAAAATAATACTTGTTAGGCAAGATCACATGATCTGTATTAACCAATAGGAGAGTAGCTCGGGCTACCTCAGCAGTCAGTGTTGAGATAGAGTTGGTTTTAGAAGCACACATGTAGTTGCTGCTGAGTATATTGTAAAAAAACTTTAAGTTTCCACCCAAGGAGTGTCTGCAGATCAACTCTATCATTAATAGCACAACTCAGCCACCCTACCACAAACTAGCAACAAGGATGAAACAAGATTGAACAGAAGAAATCAAGTTAAAAAGAAACCGGCATTGTACCTCGCCCAGTGATTGTAAGTAGCAAGCTCCGTTAGAATTGAAGAAGTTATCCCTCTCAAAATGCCACAATTTTGGAGCATTGCACCTTTTGAACCAGCCACAGATGATTGGTCTTAATACATAGAACAACTCAGGTTTTTTTATCAAGCGAACAAGATTACGGGGGAAGAGAAGAAGAGAGCGATCCTCTTGAGTACTTGTGGGAACAAAACCTACAGCCTGACTTGAAGTTTGACAGCACCCAGTGCCCCAGATTCAAAAAATCTCGATGAATTGGTGGACCTCGTGAAGGGTCATTTTCAGCCAAAGCCCTGAGTCACAATGCAGAGATTCAGGTTTAATTCGCAAAATAGAGCCTCGGGTGAGACAATATTATGTGGCAAATTTGAAGCAGCTAATGGAACATTGTGAGTTCAGTACCACTCTGAACAACACGCTCAGAAATGGTTTAGTGTTTGGTGTGAAAGAGGACTTTATTCAGAAAAAAATGATTGTTCGAGGTGAATCTGGTTTTCAAGAAGGCTCTAAAGATAGCGCTGGCCATGGAAAGCACAGTAAGAGATTCAAAAGCAATACAGGTTGTGAAAAATGGTGCCTTCCTCCACATTGGGTGGGAAACCTCAGCCGAAAGAGGCGCAAAAAAGTGAGACTCTGCCAAGAAGCAGAAAACTTCTCCCCCGCTAGCCAAAGAATAAAGAAAAATAAGTTAGCAGCGAAATCGAATAATAATTTTAATAGAGCTGGAAACAAGCAGTCTTTTAGCAATTGGCAGTTTAAAAAAATCGAATGCTCCTATTGTGACAGAAATGGACATATGATGAGTCAATGCAAGGAAAGATTAAAGCAGGCTTGTAAACAAAAGAAGCCCGATGAAGTCTACAATGTAGAAGAGCCTGAACCAACAAATTCAGACTTTTACTCATTGTTTAATCTGAAAGTTGGGAAGACAGAACCAATATTTGTCACAGTGAAAGTAAATGGCAAAGCTGTTAGAATGGAAGTGGACACAGGAGCTTCCACGACAGTAATTGGCAAACATACCTTCAGATATTTGAATAATGGTGAACATAAATTAAGTTTAGAAGAAACAGATGCTAATCTGAAAACATATACAGGTGAAGACATTCAAGTGAAAGGCATAAGCAGAGTAACTGTCCATTATGGAAGCCAATCAGCAAAGCTACCCTTGATGGTGGTAGCAGGTGAAGGGCCAAACCTCCAGGGGTGAAATTGGTTAAAGGAGATTAAGTTGGAATGCACTGAAATTTTCCAGTTAAGAGCAAGTGGGCTATCAGAGCTACTTAGAAAGTACCCCACTGTCTTTAAGAACCAACTGGGGAAAATCCAGGGCCTGCAGGCCAAGATTCATGTGGATCTAGAAGCAACCCCTCACTTTATGAAGGTGAGACCAGTACCATATGCACTGCAAGAAAAAGTCGACATTGTACTGAACAGACTAGAGAAACTGGGCGTTATACAACCAGTTCAGTTCTCAGAATGGGCAGCAACCATAGTCCCCATCCTTAAACCCAACCAAAGCATCCGAATTTGTGGAGACTACAAACTGATGGTTAATAAAGTAGCTAAGCTAGACAGGCACCCCATTCCATAAATCGAAGATATATGCCAACTGGCAGGAGGGACAACGTATACAAAGCTTGACATGTGTCATGCTTATCAACAACTAGAGTTGGATAATGCCTCCAGGGAATTTGTCACAATTAATACACATAAAGGAGTGTACCAATATACACAATTGCCTTTCAGTGTCTCCTCCACTTGTGCCATCTTCCAGAGAACAGTGGAAAGCTTACTGCAGGGACTGCCCCAGGTTGTAGTCTATTTAGATGATGTATTGGTGACAGGGTTCACTGAAAAAGGGCATTTGGCAAACTTAGAAGAAGCCTTAAAATGTTTCTTGCAAGCTGGAGTGCTTTTACAAATAAAGTACACATTCCAAGTGATGGAGGTAATCTATTTGGGTCACCGGGCAGACTCACAGGGCCTCCACCCAGTTGAGGAGAAAGTGAGAGCCAAAAGAGAGGCACCTGTGCCAAAGAACGCCTCAGAGCGCAAATCATTCCTGGGAACGATCAACTATTATGGGTGGTTCTTACCCAATTTATCTACAGTGCTGGCCCCCCCTACATTATCTACTCAAGAAGAACCAACACTGGTCTTGGGAAGCAGCCCAGAAAGAAGCTTTCGTAAAGGTGAAACAATTGTTACACTCATCCAATCTATTAGTGCATTATGACCAGATGAAAGAATTGGTGCTGATATGTGATATATCTCCCTACGGAGTGGGAGCAATGCTCTTTCATCAGTTGGACGATAGCATGTAACGGCCATTAGGTTACATATCAAGAATGCTCACCACAGCAGAAAAGGGATACTCGCAGATTGGAAAAGGCCTGTCCATCATCCTTGGTGTCAAGAAATTTCACCAGTACATACACAGCCACCATTTTACAATAGTTTCAGACCACAAACCATTGCTAGGATTGTTTAGTGAGGACAAGGTTATGCCAACCCTAGCCTCAACAAGAATACAGCAATGAGCTTTAATTCTGGCAGCATACAAATACACTTTTGTATATAGGCCTGGCAATCAAATTGCAAACACTGATGCCCTTAGTTGTTTGCCTTTACAAGAAAATGTTGAGCACGTCCCAGTTCCATAGGAACTTGTTTTGCTGTTAAGCTTCTTAGATTCCTCGCCGGTATGTACCCGACAGATCAGAGACTGGCCAAGTCAGGACCCAGTCTTACCTCAAGTATGAGAACAAGTGCTGTATGGCTGGTCATTTGTCATATCTGACAAAATGAAACCGCACTTCAACAGAAGACATGAAATAACCAACCAGGATGGCATCTTATTGTGGGGAGCATGAGTGATAGTTCCTTCAAAGGGAAGGGAGCCACTTTTAGTTGAACTATACAGTGCCCATCCAGGAATTTCCCGAATGAAGACCATAGCACACAGCTAGCTATGGTGGCCTGGGATGGGTGGTGAAATGGAGAGTTTAGTAAAGTACTGTGTACAATGTCAGCAAATGCAAAAGTTACCAGTGACAGCTCCGTTACACCCATGGGAGTGGCCAGGTAGACCCTGGGTGGGGTTACACATTGACTACATTGGACCTTTCCTGGGAACAATGTTTCTGCTCATTGTCGAAGCCCATTCAAAATGGTTGGACGTATATGAGGTGAAGTCACCAACTTCAGCTGCTACAATTACGAAACTACGTCAGCGTTTTGCCATTCACGGACTACCAGAAGTAGTTGTTTCCAATAATGGCACTGCATTTACAAGTGCTGAGTTTCAATGGCTTATCAGTCTCAATGGTATCACTCATATGAAAACTGCACTGCACCACCCTTCCTCAAATAGACTAGCCGAAAGGGTGGTTCAAATGTTCAAGGCAGGCATGAAAAAGCTAACTGGGGATTCCTTGGCAACCAAGCCAGCACACTTTCTTTTTCATTACAGGACTACTCCTCACACAACAGGTGGCACACCTGCGGAGTTATTGTTGAAACGCCCTCTCAGGACAAGGTTGAGCTTAATAATGCTGAATTTAGAGGGGAAGGTGGAAAGGAGTCAGGGAAGTCAGAAAACTAGACATAACACGCATAGCCACGAAAGGAAATTAACCATGTGAGAGCCGGTATATGTGCAAATCTTCGGGAAAGGACCAAAGTGGTTACCGGGTGAAATAAGTACGGTGACTGGACCTCTATCTTACCACATGGAGGTGGAAGGCCAGATCATCTGTAAATACGTGGATCATTTAAGGAAGAGAATGTAAAACCATCAAGATATGATTCCACCTGTGAGCATGACCGGGTCGACGTTTCCTGTTGAAGATACTCAACCCAGGACTGACATGCTTGATGTTCCTCTAAAAGTTTAGGATACAGAACTGCAAGTGCCCACCGAAGCACCTGATGTTCAGGCAACTCCGAAAAAGGAGGTTCCTGACAAAGAATCTGAAGTTGTGGAGCTGCAACATTCCAAACATACCAGGAAACCACCTGAAAGACTGAACTTGTAAATTCCTTACCCAGTTTAAATATTATGTTGTCTTGAAAAATGTGTACCTGTAAATATAATATATATAGCCAAGTTAAATGGGGAGGAGTGTAATAATTATAGTTTTATTTAGTGGGCAATGTACCTTTAAGAATAATATTTGTTAAGAAAGATCACATGATCTGTAGTAACCAACAGGAGAGTAGTGCAGGCTACCTTAGCAAAGAGTTAGGGTTGGAGTTGAAAGCACATGTGTAGTTGCTGGTGAATATATTGTAAATAAACTTAATGTTTCCACCCAAGTAGTGTCTGCAAATCAACTCTATCATTAATAGCACAACTCAGCCACCCTATAACAGGTGTCATACTTTGTTTAATAATGCTCCTGTGCCCTTTCGTGATGTTAAAAGTGCAATATAAATAGTTGTTGTTATTGTACTGGGTCACATGTTTATATAATTCCTTCTGTATAAGCTTACCTACAGTTTCTGGTTAACAATTTCTTTTGCTTGTTTAAAGGAGACCTTATCTTTCGCCTGTGAGTATGTTCAGAGGATGAGGGCTGACATGGGCGGCACTAATATTCTTGGTGCTTTATCTTGGATTTTCAAGCAACCAGTGCTTCGTGGCTATCCTCGGCAGCTCTTTATTTTGACTGATGCTTCAGTGAGCCATGCTGGGAAGATTATTGAGCTTGTGCGAAAAAATGCAAGTTCTGCAAGGTACTTTTGCTGTATTTCCATTGTGTCTAGGATAGACTAGGTGAAATATTAAGCTCCTTTGTGCATCCAGTTGATCTCAACCTTTCTCTCAAAGAGATCTGCTTTTCCATCTCTTTAATTCCTCCTTTCCTATTAATCACTTCTTCAACATATGTAAAACTGTCGCTTCTGTGTTGAAATAACAATTAAAAATAATGACTAAATGCTTTCTAAATCCTATAAATTCTTAAGAGATCCTCAGCGGGAAGACTGAAAGCTAAAATAATACAACTAGGTTGTAGTCTATCTCTAAACAACTAGTGACACTGCCAACAATGACTCATTGTGAATGCTGCAACGATATCCACCAATGTGCAATTCCAGTATGTTTGCTCCAGTGTTTTCAAATGTCTTATTTTTATTCTTTATTATTTAAGTTGAGAAGGTAAGGTCCTAGTCTCTCCTTCTTACGGAGTCTGATCCCTTGGATAAGGGCTTCTCAACAACTTTGGTTGTGATATATGCTGAACGTAGTAACTTCCTCACAACCATAGGGCTGAATTTTGTGTTCGTCGCCAGGGGTTGGGGGGGGGAGGGGCCGCACACTGACGCGTAAAAAGAGCACAGTGACATCGGGTGTGCATCCCGTGTCATTCCGATCTTCCGTTCGGCGGGTGCACGCCAGAGTCGTCTGTGCGCCCGCCGAACTGTCAAAGGCCTGTTAAGGCCATTAATCAACTAATTAACCACTTTGATAAGGCTGCCTGTCCAACCTTAAGGTTGCTGGGCAGGCAAAGAGCCCAGGCGGCCTTCGCATTTTTCATGAAACCTCATGAAACGGGCGGGATGAGGTTTCATGAAGGGTTTATTAAATTAATAAATAATTATTAAACATTTGGTAAACATGTCCCAGCTCATGTGACACTATCACATGAGGGACCATGTGTAAATGATTTTTAACTTTTTATTTTGAAGTTTCAAATTCCACTTAATCTCCCTGAGGCAGCTCTGTGCCTCAGGGAGATTTCTGTGCTCTTTCGCACGCATGAAGGCCCTGACTCTCCCTCCTCCCCCCGCCCGCGCAGGTAGTGCTGCTACCACTCAAGTGGCAAGCTGGGCGGGCCATAATTGGCCGGCCCACAGTAAATGGCGGCGGGCGGCAATCGGCTCCACATCTGCTCCCAACCGGCCCGCCTGACGGGGAGAAAATTTTCTCCAATAATCTCGCACGATCAGCTTAAAAGTGTAACAGAAATCTTCTTAAATTTAACATTATCACCCGTGCATGAGTCAGAAACTGTTGTTCATTTTACTGAATGATACACATTTTTTTAGCATGGGTATAGCAACGTTGAAATTGAAGCACATTATCAGCTCAACATCAAATTCTTTCCAACTTAGCTTTCAGTGCCTGAACTGAAGGGTGGAATTTTAACCTAAAAAGGTGTGGGTTTGTTCAGATGTGGGTTAAGGTCCGAAAAATCTGTTTCTCAACCCAAACCTGCGTCCAAGATGCCTGTTTTCACCTTTAACTTAGGCCGAAAACTGGTGGGCAGCTTACCTGCTCTAGGGAGCCAGGTTGGAAATTGAAATATGATAATGAGGCTGCAAGCCACATTGACGATCAGCTTTTCATTTTACCTCTGGCAGGGTTTCCCAAGCATCAGTAATGTGGTAGTTTCATCGAAACAAGTACTTGGTGGATTTGGAAGGTTTGTGCCTTCACACCGACCTCCTGGATCCAGGTGCTTACCAGAGAGCCTCCACAATCTTTCCCAAACACCTCTCATCCCACCATAGGCCTCCAATCTACACTCTCCTAACCCACAAACTTGAATCCCCTCCACATCTGAGGCGTACAACCTTCTCCCCTCCTCCCACCTGCCCTTACTCCTCCATCCCCGCCCCAGGCCCCCAACTTCTTTCCAGGAATCAGTAGCCCACCTAATTGACCCCCCACATCACATGGTTCGATCCTCACAACTATCCCCCATTCCTCCCTCCTCTCCTTCGATTGACCCACTTTCCGCCACTCAACCTCTTCTGATCGACCCCTCGCTTCTCTCCGATTGTACCCTCCTCCCTGATGCCTTGGATCAGGTCAGCAAAAATTTCCCCCTAAGCCTCTCCACCAGACTGGAACGCAAAGGAGGCAGCGTGAACATCGTGGTGCTGTTTGTATTGTCCTGCTTCATTCCTGCCTGCTGCCCATTATCTGTGATAGGCTGCTGCATTTATTGTACTCCCCTTCCGCCCACCCCTTCCCCCACCTGTGAGTGCCTGCACTTGCTAGGATTATGGCTGTCAGAACAGCCCTTCACAATGGCTCAGGATTCTCCCTGGGGGCATTGGCAAGTGATCAGCTGCCTGAAGGCTGTCCATATTTTAAATCTCTGCATTCAAAAAAAATGTCAATTTAACATTTAAGTGGTTTCAATATCCTTTGGTGTAGAGCACAAACCTCCTAATTGAGAGGCTAAGGGCGGAATTGTCTCAGATTTGCACATAGTGCGGTAGCGGGCAGGAAATAGAACGTTTTAACTGCTGGCCGCAATGGTGGCTTTTTGCTTTGTATCGTCCTATTCTCAGTGCGTCTCACCTCGTTACTTATGCATTCAGAGGGAACACTCCAGGCTCAGATTTTCCCACCATGCCATGACTCAGCACTTCCTCACTCCAGGCGCCATATTTAAAGCGCAGCAGTGCGCGGCCTACTTCATGTCTTCAGACCGGGACTGCTCCAGGCTTCAAGCAGCCCCAAAAGCAAAGAAGACAGCAGCCCCCAAATTTAGTGACGCCTCTCTGGGGTGCCTGCTGGATGCAGTGTAAGGCCACCGCGGTGTCCTCTACCCCCACCCTAGCCACAGGAGGCCCACCAGAGTCACCAATCCAGCGTGGGAGGCAGTCAGCGCCACCGGAGCACAGAGGAAGTCAGCCATCTAGTGCATGAAGAGGATGAATGATCTCATCTATTCTGTCAGGGTAAGTCAACCACCCCATCACCTCAACTCACACACTCACAAACCCATCACACATCCACAGGGATCTCACACCTCAAGGGACAGCACCACTAGCTCTCACACACACCCTCACATCTCCATCAGGCTCATATCCTCTGGAATTCACATCCTCATCCTGTTCATGGCTCCGCTCACCATACAAATGTTCCATGCAGTGCCAAGCTTCCTGCTCACACTCTCTCCATCTGTTTTCATACAGGAGAAGCTGGCTCACAACAGCAGAGAGAGATCCCAAACCAGGGCTGAAGTGGCACACATTAGGCCATTCACTTACTTTGAGGAGTGTGCCATCGTGCTGACTGGTGAGGACATGGACCATGCCTGCAAACACCCACATAAGGATCCTGCATCTCATCATCCCTCTTTAAACACAACTGTAAGTGCTCTGTCTCCTGCTTTTGACCCTGCTGCCATGCACTAATTATCTCTACTTTGGTTCACAGGGAACTCTGCCAAGAGACCGACAACCTCAGCCAGCCAGTCCCTCAGCTCCATCCAGGTCCTCACCTCCAGCCAAGAGGACACCTCTGCCATTGAAGAGCTGGAAATAAGCAGCCTGGAAGATCCATCACAGCCCTTACCCACACCCTGCACCATCACAGAGAGACAATCCTCCTGTGGGACTTGATCTAGAGTAGGCTTGGTTTCACAATCTGGTGGTCACTGCACAGACACGTGTCCGCAGAAGGATGAGGCAGGTTCAGCTGAACTCCCTGTTGGAGGACTGCTGAGGAAGAGGCATCTGTGAGGTCTGAGTCAGATGACAAGCCTTAGGATTCAGCCTTCCAGCTCATCGTAGAGAGTCAGCAGAAGGCGGGGGAACATCATGCGGAGCTGCTGGAAGCCCTCAACAGAGTGACACGTGAGTTGGAGGAGTGCGTCCGCCTGCTCTCTGATGTAGTGGTGCTCATATGTGTGTGCATGGAAGTCTCCAGGGCAAAGACGGCAGACACCATAAAGACCTTGGTCCAGCAAAACATGGAGATGCACACAGACCTGCATTCCATCTTGGTAGCCATGGGTGAGTTCCTACAGTGGTAAACGGGGCACGTCGACATCCCTCCAGGAGAAAAATGGTAGTCATCACATTTCTGCTCAGCTCCCCAATTCTTTCCTCTCCCCCAGGCACCCATGTCCTTTCCCCCATCACTGTTGACCCCCCGCCCCACGCTAGCATCAGCTTCCACCTCCCCACTGTCACTTTTTCAGGATGAGCAGGTGAATGTGCACATTCACTACCTTCCTGAGAATCCCACTCCCATCCACATTGACCTCCCAGACCTCCTCCTTCCCACTCCCAGGGTCTATATCTGCTTCCGTCCCCACCAACCACCCTCGCCATCCCTTCTACTGCTACCGTCGCACCTTCTCCCTCCCACCCGTCCGGCTCAGTCTGTCCTCTCTCATACTCACCACTCCTTCCTACCATGCCCACTCTCAGTTCGCTCCCCAGGAGGCAATCATTGTCTTCACAGACCCCTCCCTTGCACATTCACATGGACATCCCCCCACCCTTACTCCCTCCTCCACCCTCACTCCTTCCCCATTCCAAAATCCTTCCTCCCCCTGGACTCCTTCCTCAGCATGGACTCCTTCTCCCCTCTGAACTCCTTCCTCCCCCCGAAGTCCTTAGCTCCATCCGAAGTCCTTCCCCCCGAACTCCTTCCTCCACCTGGACTCCTTCCCCCTTCCGCACTCATTCCTCCCCCCAAAGTCCTTTCTCCTCCAACTCAAAGAACAGCTTTCTCCCCTGCTTACACCTACCTCCCCAGTTGCCACATTCTTCCCGTTACAACCTCCTCCCTCCATGCTCCCTCCCACCTCCCAACCTCGCCGACCCGATACCTTCATCTCCCCCCCAACTCACGGCTCCCCCCGACACCTTTGTTTCCCACCCCCAGCCTCACACCCCGGTATACCTTCCTCTCCCAGTCAAACTTAGACCTTCCTCTTCCACCCTTCTCTGGTTCGCCTTCCTCTCCCACTCACAGCTGGATCTTCCTCTCCCGCCCTCTCGTCGATCACCAATCACCTACAGCAGCCTGTGGCCAAGACCGTGATGTTCCAAAGTGGACCCAGAGCATCAATGGAGACCTCCCACCTTCCAAGAGTTGCTTTTCAGCAGAGCCATGTCCACGAGGATCCACCCAGCATGCGATGCTTGTGTTCCTTCAGGGTCCGGTAGCTGTAGGGCTCCAGCATCTTCTGCACTTTGGATGTCCACGAACTGAGCAAGGCCCTAACGGTAAGTCCCGACTTCTGAACGTCACACTTGTCCGGATGTGTCCTGGGCCGGCGTGTTTTCCAGCCAGCGTAACAGCAAATCTGGTGTGGGGTGATGCTTCCGGTTGGGCCTTATGTTGCATCCCATTGGTGGGATGCAAAGTGGGTTCATGCCGGCCTCCAGCGGGATTGGCATTCCGCCATGGTGGTCACTATCGGACGATCCAACTGTGCCTTCACGCTGTGTGAAACTGATTCTTGACCTTCTCGCCATATTGTTTCCGCCCACCCTCCCCTCCCCACCTGCCATGACGCTCGCGCCAGTGGGGCTGGAAAATTCCAGCCTAAGCTTCTGGCTTGGCTGCTGAACTTGCCATTCCATTCTCTGTTTGAGGTTCAATAATCCTGAATCAAGTCTTTCAATGGAGTAACCCCAGAGTGGCAATGTGTCACATTTTTGGTAAGAACAAATGACAAGACCAAAACTAAAAGCAGCAAATGCTGGAAATACTCAGCAGGTCTGACAGCATCTGTGGAGAGGGAAACAGGGCGAATGTTTCAGGTTGATGACTTCTTCACCAGAACAGGAAAAAGTTAAAGCTGCAACTGGTTTTTAACAAGTATAAAGGCAGGGGAAGGGTGTGGGGGTGGGGAAAGAACGAAAGGGAAGATTCTGTGATGGGCTGGAAGGCAGGAGAGATTAAATGACAAGGGAGGTTGATGCAAGGCAAAAGAGGACAGTAATGGGACAAGTAAAGAAACAAAAGATGGGTCTAGAGGAGGTGTAATTGAGAATAGCAGAACCATTACTAATAGCTGCTGTCCAAAAAAATTGGGCCAGAGGCTATACCTGAAATTGTTGAATGTTGAGTCTGGAAGGCTGTAAAATGCCAAATCTTGCTGATCCTCGAGCTTTTGTTGAGCTTTATTGGAACCGTGTAGGAGCAGAGAAAGAGCAATCAGGAAGAATACGGCAGAGAGTTAAAATGACAGGCAACCAGAAGCTCGGGCATGTGCTTCTGGAATGAATGGATATGTTCCACAAAGCAGTCACCCAAGCTGCGGTTGGTCCCTCCAGTATAGAGGAGACTGCATCATGAGAAGTGAATACAGTATACTAATTTGAAAAAATTACAAGTAAATTGCTGGTTCACCTGGAAGGAGTGTTTGAGGGACTGGATGGCTGAAAGGAGAAGTAAAAGGGCGGGTGTTCTATCTCCTGCCCTTGCATAGAAAGGTGCCGTGGGAGGAAGACTGCTTTTGGAGGTGTTTGCGGAACGAACCAAGGTGTCATGGAGGGAACAGACCCTCTGGAATCCTGAAAGGGGAGGAAAGAGGAAGATATTTCTTCCTCTTCTTCAACACTTTCAGAGGCAGAAAGAGGCAGAAATGGTGAAAGAAGAGGCGTTGAAATTGGAGGCTGGTTGAGTGGAAGGTGAGAACAGGTGGAACTGGGAAGGAGGGGGAGGGGTAAGAGCAGAAGTGCAGGAAATCGAATGGACATTGTCAAATGTCCTGTCGACCAGGGTGGCAGAGAAGCCTGAGAAAAAAAAACACATCAGGAGCACAGCTATTGAAGGTGGCTTTATCAGAACGAATGTGACAAAGTTGGAGAAACTGGGAGAATGGCATAGAGTCCTTACAGGAAATGGGGTGAGAGGAAGAGCAGTCAAGGTAGCTCTGGGAGTCAGTGGCTTAGAGTGGATATTGGTTCCCAGAAATATAGAGAGAAGTTAAAGAAGGGAAGCATCAAAAACAAAAATAAAAATACCTAGAAAAACTCAGCAGGTCTGGCAGCATCTGCGGAGAGGAACACAGTTAACATTTCGAGTCCAGATGACCCTTCAACAGAACAGGGAAGAATCAACGATGGACTCATGACCAGTTGTGCCCTAGCCCTTGCAAAATCTGCACACAGCTTGAAGACTATAAGGCATTTGTTTCTTATAAGATTGAACAGATTGACCATGTTGTGAGTTTATTATGCAAAGAAAATGAAGTAAGATTAACATGAATAGCAGTGGGACTGATTGTTCCACTCAGAGGCTTCTAGCTTCTCCTTATAATATAACTTTCACAAGCTAAGCTTGTTCCTTTATTAAAGCACTGCTACATTAGGGAATGTTATTTCATACTATGCATTATATGTGCTCAGTTGGATCTGTCCAATGTTGATTGGTGGTTTTGTCAAAAATAAATCACTTTCTGGCTATATAACATCGAAAGCTTGTGCAAATTGAATAGCAAATTGATCTCCATAATTCTATCATCACATTAAAGTGAAAAAAGCAGCACAGCTTGAAAAAGATTAATAAAAGTAAACAGTTTTGCAGCTGAGGAGGTACAAACCTTTGCTTCAGAATTATCATTTAAAATAAACATTTTACTGTGTGACAGTGAGCATCTTACAATAGCTTGCCTGCCTTTCATGGCAGTGAACCAGGCTGTTCAATTTGATTCATAGATGCTAAATCCAATTGGTGTTTAGTACTAATGGTTCACATTGCTCCTTTCATTAATTAGTTACGAGGGAGAAAAGCGTTGGGAAGGTCAACAAGAGCTCATCATGTGCCTTTAACAGTAAACCAAACAAACTTGTGTCACTAGAGATATTTATTAAGTTGGGTTCCAACGGTCACACATTTGGCTGCTGGTTCCAAGGAAAACATTATTAGCAAAATTGGTTCCATAAGTCTAATTTATGCATCTTAAAGTGATGGCAGAGTTCAGTGTTAGTGACATTATGTATTGAGACATTAAATAAAGCTTTCATCTGGCTCATGATTAATTTTGATATCTAGCTTCATTATAATTGTTTTAAAGATAAAGTATGGAAAAGGATATATTTGTAATGCCACAGCTTTAACATAACATTTTGTTAGATGTTTCAGTTATGGGCTGGGCCCTAATGCCTGCAAGAGGTTGTTGCATGGGGTTGCAAAGGTTTCAGGTGGAACAGTTGAGTTTTTCAATGAAGGTGAACGGCTACAACCAAAGGTGAGTGGCTTGTGATCTTAAATAATATGTACATACATTAGGGTAATTGTGAATTTGGGCAATAATGTAAAATGAGTCATTTTGGATTAGCCATTATATATCTCTGCTAAGTTTCCTTATATCACATTGCCTTGCAAACCAGTATCTCTTGTCCTTTAAGACCAGTTTCTTCTAATTAACAAGCCTTTTGCCTCCCCAAATAATAAGTCATATACAGTAACCTTCTGAGTATCCAGGTTATTGCAATGAAATTCAAATCTAAAAATAAAATATCAAACAGGTGGTTTTTATTTTGTTATCAATTTGATTTCATAATACTTGAATTTCCACATAACTAGCATAACCTAGCAATACAATGTGTTTCAGTTGTCATCTCACAGTGTAGGGCTGTAGTTGTCTGACAATTATCTTTTGTTAGTGCCCCTTTCCTTGCATGTTTGGATTAAATAGTGTAGTATCTGTCCACTTGGCCATTTGACTTCACTTTATCACCAATTTGGAATATTCTCATTGTAGTTATAAGCAAAGGATGGCACTGCTTGGCCCCTAACTGATATTAACAATTTCTTCATAACTGTAAAATGAACTGAAGATGATGAATCAGAAAATAAGGATACGCATAGCACATACAATGCAATCCACTCTATCCTTAGGTAGGGTTCCTTTTTCCTTTCAGCTTCGCCTTGGACTGTCAGCTTTGTTACTTCAATATTCGTTGGGTACATGTAATTATTTTTAATACAATATTCCAGCAGCATTTGAAAAATAAATTGCAGAAATGTTTACCCCTGTAGTTAGGCACTTAATATTTAGCAACTGATGGTCCTTCAACAAGATAGATCCAGCTTGTTCTAAATTATAGTCATAACAAAGCAAAACGTAATCATTAAATACTACGTTGACATTTGGGCTTATTTCTTCCCATTCAAAGACAATAGACTTTCCAGTGGTTAGTGCTATTATTGTGTTCTTCAAAGCTACCCTTCACAATATGCATGCATTGTTGGGAAAAGGGAGAAATTAAGGCTTTTATTTCAACGTATCTGCTTTTAAATCATGGGTCTGAGCATAGGGTCTATTGTACAATTGGTTACACACTCAACCCCAATAAAATCAATTCTCCATGGACTGAAATCCTAATGTATGTAAGTTGACTGTTTCTGGTAGATACTATGGTTCAGGTCACATGCCCATAGTGTATCAGTAAAGATTTTGAACAGATATGGTTGAATATTAATGCTGTAATTTTTTTTATCAATTAGTTAATTAAATCCTTAAAGAAAGCAATTGAACCTGCTCTGAGTGACATCACCATTGAATGGTATCTCCCAGATACTTTAGAAGTCCTCCTTTCTCCAAGTGAAATTGGACCTTTGTACCCAGGGGATCATCTGAATGGTTATGGTGTCATTTATGATCTTGCTGGATTCCAAAAGAAGAAAAATGCTGTAAGTCAATTCTGTATTAAATATAAATATTCTCATAATGTTCAGGATAGTGGGACACCAAGACATTGAAAAGTCAACCAGCAGGGTAGGAATTTAGTTCAGTAGCGAAATGGAAATCAAGGCAAAACCAGCTGTTGGGTGAGGTGGGGGTGGAGGGGAGTGGGGTTGGTGGTGGTGATGGTCGTGGGGGCGGGGACAGGTGGGGGTGAGTCAGTGAAGGGGAAATATAGAAGAAAAGATGTTGATTGCTGTAAATGGGAAATTCATGGATGCATGGAATTGGGATGATGCCAGATGTTGATTCCAGTGAGTGGCATAGGATAGGAGGTCAAAGGTGTATAGATGAGCACACGCCCAGAAAGGATTTACAACGATGAAAAGTGGGGGGTACCTTGGGAATGGGATTCAGGCAAGTTGCATGTGCCAGTGTGTCAGATGCCTTGGATATTTCCATTAACTTTTTTTCAACTGGACGGTTTTCTGCGTTAGTTACTAGTCCAGATGCAGAAATTAAAACCAGTCCAAAAGGACATGTGAAGTTACTTTTTCAAATTTAACTGAAAATCAGGATAGCACCATGAGTTAGTCCCACTTTTACCAGTTCATAACCTTGCCATTAAGAAACTTTCTGTGTATGTTAGGCAGTTTTTGAGTGATTGAGGCTCAGGAAGGCTGCTCACTGGTACCTGTTGATCCAAAAGACATATTTTTGGTAGGAAGCTGATTTTCTTTATCATGTTCCAATAGAAGTGGAAGATCTAAAATGCCAATGTCCACAGAATTAGGGCATGATAGGGAAGAGAAACTTTATTAGTTTTATGAATGTGTACATATACAACATTTGTTTAATATTGAAAAATAAAAGTTAAATATTTGAGTTTATTCCTTCTGTTGTAGGGGAAGCAGCACATCCCTAAAACAGCGTTAAAAGGGTCAACCAACTCCGTTTTCCAGGCTCAAGATGAGTCTTTTGCACCAGCTTTGACTGATGGAATCAAACCATCTTTCCCTGTTGAAAAGAATGACATTGAGCAAGCTTTAAAGGAGATTTCCCATGAGATTTCAGTAGAATTTTCAGGTGCTAATGCCGATGAGAATGAAAAATGTAAGGGTAAGGCATATGAACATCAAACTATTTCTTCACCCAATTGTAATCTCCCATTTTTGCTTCTCCTATCCTAATTTCCTGTAGAAGCTTCTCAATTTCATGTTGTTTCTTGAACTCAAAGGATAATGGTCTGAACCATTTCAATTCACTATGGGTGCTTTGTTATCCAAAGAAGCACAAGTATTAGGGCTGTCGATCTCCTAAGGATTAGCTCAGCCAGTTGAAAGCTTTTTTTAATGAGTGTTTTTGGTTCATACATATAATTAAAATCTATTCAATATTTGAGCAGTGAAATATTTGTGATAGTGTTTCAGTCATAATTAGATGTAAAATTACTATTGATGATAAAGATGCACTTGGCATTTTAATTTTCTGGTGTCAGACTAGGTGCCTGACATGTCTGGAAATCATTGCCTCGTTTAAGACTTTGAACCAACTTACTAAGGAATCTATGCATGTAGGCCATTTGTTTGAACAAAACAGGTACACACTTTCTCTTCCTAGGGATAAAATCTATTTAACAGAGCAATACTTAAGTCCAATGACCTTTGACACAGATTGGCTTAGCTAAGGCTTTGGAACCATCAGTGTGAAGAGGGGTATGTTGGAGTGTACTCAACTTAAACAGTGCAGTTTCCCAGTACAGCATCCTGTTGTTTGTTTAGCCACAATTATCCTAACTAGGTGCAGGATTATCCAGATTCAAGGGGAAGAATTGACCCCTGTGTTAGGTCCACCATTCGAGACTTCATTATTAAGCCAGATTTAGCTGGCCAATCATCAACACTGTCCTGCAAAACGGGAATGTACTGTAGGTCTACCTACCTCAGGTATCAGATTGCCAATTGCTGCTAAGAAACAACATAGTTCTAAACCTCCATTACCAGGGATTATAGACAGTAGATGCCCTTTTGTGTGTTTGTCTTCCAATGCTAGTGCTGGTTAACAACAGGGCAAAAAAAGTATGCAGGTTCAATTTCTATATTTCCAATGCATGCCAAACATAAAGAAAGTATTTAAGTATTTCTGAAAAAAGAGAAAATTTTTGTTGAAGCTTTTCGTCTTGCACTGATCAAGACAATTCACAAGAATACCAAATGTAAAGGGAACAACAATTTACACTGCATGAGAAGGAAGTGCTGATTGGTTGGCAAGTGGACTCTGATTGGTAGGGGTGTCGTCATGGAGAATGCACCAGTTAACTGCCAAGCATTATCTGAAATTTAAATCAGGCAGCTTAACTCTGATTGGTCTTGCATTGGCCCGAAGAATGAACCAGTGAATGGCTGTCACTTATTTTCTTTAGCTGAAACAGGCACAATGTGTGGCATGTTCTTTCTGTCTGCAAAGTACAGAGCCCTGTGTATTAATGTATGTAGCTTCCAATACAAGCAAATTTGCCACACTGCGAGCCTGACATAATCTTATATTGGTTGTCAGGGTAATTCTTAGCAACTGAGGATTATTTAGCAAATGTTGTCCAATCGTGGAATCACATTTAAAATTGGAAACTGTGTCTTGAGCTTTGCAAGCATGAGCTTGTTGGGTATGGTCTGTACCCTTAACAAGGTTAAAATGTCATTAAAGGTCTAAAAATCTGTATTAGAAAAAAAAGTATGAACATTTTCACAATGCTAAGAGGGTCATTATTCTTTTACTTCTATGCATATTTATTTTTTGAATTTCAGATTCAGAGACTGATCCATTTAATGACTTGCGGAAGCGTATCTCCCATTCCTCGTATATCCAGGAACAATATAAGTTGACACATTGTTCCATCTGCAGTGATAAAGGAATTGGGGACCAAAACACACCTACCCGTGGCTCAAATAGCAGTGACTCTACAGAACCTCAGGATATTGACAGAAAAATAACATCTCTCCCACATGGTTTAGAAAACATGGCACATTATGGACAGAAAAGTTTGCTACACTGGGAATCACCAAAAAAAGCAACATCTAATTTTGAATTGGTTAATGATAAAGTAAGTAAATTGCCTGGTATATTAATTAATATTATTACACAAAGAAGAGTGGACTAAAGAACCCAGCCAACAGTGCAGGAAAGCCAGTGTGTATTGGTGCCAGTCCCCAGCCTGGATAAATGGGGATGGTTAGTGACAGGAAGGGCATCCAGCTGTAAAACCACCCACCAAATCCAAAAATAATAGTTGATGTGAATGTGATCAACAAGCATTATGGTGACCCCAAGTAATATGGGAAAAGCTGAAAGAGAAACCAACCAACTTGAAGAAGAATGGTCTCCTAAGTCTAAGTCCAGGGCAACGCAGCCTGCTTGGTGGCACCCCATCCAGCACTGATGCACAGTGGCAGCAGTGTGTACTATCTACAAGATGCCACTGTAGCAACTCACCAAGGTTCCTTCAACAACACCTTCCAAAACCATAACTTCTACCATCTAGAAGAACAAGGGCAGCAAATGCATGGAAACATCACCCACCTGCAAGCTCCCTCTTTATTCTTTCATGGGATTTGGTTGTCACTGTCAAGGCCAGCATTTGTTGCACACCCATATTTGTTTTTGAACTGAGTGGCTTGCTAGACCATTTCAGAGGGCAGTTAATATGGGCCTGGAGTCACATGTAGGTCAGACCAGGTAAGGATGGCAGATTTCCTTCCCTAAAGGACATTAGTGAACCAGCTGCGTTTTTACAACAATCGATGATAGTTTCATTGCCACCATTACTGAGACTAGCTTTATATTCCAGATTAAGTAGCTGAATTCAAATTCCACCAGCTGCCAAGGTGGGATTTGAACCCATGTCCCCAGAGCATTAGACTGGGTCTCTGGATTACTGGTCCATTACAACCATGCCACCATCTCCCCTTCAAAGCCACACACCATCCTAACTTGGAACTACGTCATAGCTCCTTCATTGTCACTGGGTCAAAATCCTGGAACTCCCTTTCTTAACAGCTCTGTGGATGTAGCTATACCATGTGGCCTGCAGTGGTTCAAGAAGGCGGCTCACCACCACCTTCTCAAAAGCAATCAGGGATGGGCAATAAATGCTGGCCTAGCCATAATGCCCACATCCTGTGAATTTTACAAAGTAACAATGAAACTGCTTTGTTAAATTAAAAAATGAAGGCTGAGCCTTTGCATTCCAGTTTGTACTTAGTTTACCAAGGCAGTCAATTCTTCTATATTTGGTGGCTCCTTTAAAAAGGATCACAGGCAAGGCAAGCATTCATTGCCTAATCTAATTTCCCTTGAGAAGGTGGTGGTAAACCACCCTCTTGAACCACTGCAGTCTGTGTGGTACAACCACAATGGAATTCCAGGATTCTTACCCTGCCACGGTGAAGGAACTGCGACATATTTCCATGTCAGGATGGTGTGTGATTTGTAGGGGAACTTACAGGTGGTGGTGTTCCTATGTGCCTTCTAGGTGATATAGGTCATGGGTTTGGAAGGGGCCTTGGTGAGTTGTTGCAGCGCATCTTGTAGATGGGACACATTGCTGTGTGCTGGTGGTGGAGGGAATGAATGTTCAAGGAGGTGGATGGTGTGCCAATAAAACTAGTTGCTTTTTCTTGGATGACGTTGAGCTTCTTAAGTGTGGTTGGAGCCGCAATCATCTAGGCAAATGGAGAGTATTCCATCACGCTCCTGACTTGTGCCTTGTTGATGGTATACAGTTTTTGGGGAGTCAGGAGGTGAATTACCCACCACAAAATATCTCTGACTTGTTCTTGTAGACACAATAGTTATTTGGCTGCTCCAGTTAAGTTTCTAGTCAATGATAACCCCGAGGATGTTGATGGTGGGGGATTTGGTGATGCTAATGCCATTGAACATTCTGTGGCATCTAATAGAAGTGAGCCTAAGTTATGAATGAAAAGAACTTTAAGGCTGATAACCCTATTGTTTTGATTCTATCATGAAGCTTTCAGCACATCTGGACATTAGAAGTTCTGCTACATTTCTTAAGTGAGGAAACAGCTAGGACAAAGGACTCATAACTTTCCGAGAAAGATGCAAGTTACAGATTTTAGAAAGGAGGTGGAGACAGATGTGTCTATTTAGGGGATCTGCATCTAACCTATAAGATTAATTGATCATCAAAACCTTAAGCTTATTGCCTCTTCTTGGCGAAATCAAAGCAGCTTAGTATTTTCCATTTATAGGAATTTACGGTTACAGAAATGAGTTTAAATATTGTGGATCAGAGCTTGTAAAAGACCAAGTTCACCTTAGAAAGCTATCTGGTAAGATTTATTTTCTGGGCTTAGCGATAAACAGGCCTTGTGGTGCAGTGGTAGCATCCCTGCCCCTGAGCCAGAAGCTCTAGGTTCAAGTCCCAATGCTGGCACTGATGCCCAAGGAAGGTACGTTCTTAATGCGGCCAAACAGGTTAAGTGTCAACTTGTAAATCCCTCCAACGAAAGCCAATGGCAGGTGGCAAAAGTGGGGACATTTCTGGTCAGCCATGTGATAGAAAGAAATTGGAGCCTTTACAATCACTATCCGTAGCTTCAGGCTGCAACATGCATGTAAAAGTGTATGATGTCACAGCAACTTGGACTCCTTGGGGGGGCTAGCTGACTCAGTTTGTTGGACGGCTTATGTGGATTGGGGTGTGATCCCTGTTCCTGCTGGGGTAGATTCAGGACCTGCCCCCTTGCCGTACCCATGGTGGAGGTTGTGGCACTCTGGGTCCAACCAGCCCTCAGGTAGAGACAAAGAGATAAAATGATGTTTCCACAGGAGTCCATTGCTGAAGGGAACTGAAGGACTCCTGTCATTCTGATTTACTCACACACAAAACATGGTTTCAAATTTATATGTGGGATACATTATAGGACACAAAAATTAGAACCATCACGTACAAATAAGATGATAAGAATGTAAGAAAGTACGGGAAGAGAAAAAGCTACTCAGTTCTTCAGTCCTTCCACACAGACCATGCAGAAGGTGCTCTAACATGACAATTATCCAACCTATTTAATCTCCTGAAGAAAGTTTCTGTCTGCATTTTCTAACCCTTCAGAATATCTAACCCAGTCTCACACCATCCTGGATATAATACCACCAGTTCAGTTATATCTTATGATATTTTGAGAAACTAATCAATCACTTTACTGTTCTTATTTAACTATCACAGTGAGAAAATCTCTTTCCTTCATTTCAGAACACTGTTGGAGTTGACCCTTCTTCAGATGAGGCAAGAAAAAAAAGAAAAGTGATAGCACAAGCAGCCTTGTCTGGCCGGAGCTTTTCTTCACCAAATGGTCAATTAGATATGCGCCACCTGCGCAAAGCATTGGAGAAAGTTTCTACAGGTCAGACTCTGAATTGGTCTGTAGCGGGGAGAATAAATGATATTGGTTGCGAACCCCAACAGTTTCAAGCTGACAGTTTTTCAAGGCGGAACCTCAATGATTCCAGTAAGCTATCACAGATAATCCATCTTTTTAATGAAACGTCTAAGAATCTGACACTCATTTAAATGCTAAGTTCTTAGCAAGTTCTCCACAAGACCTCAATCCTTACACAACCACTGAGTAATAGCTCTGGGCTTGTAATATTAGGGTGTTCAGAACTGTAAGGGTTAATGTGGGACTGGGAAAACAGTACTGCCCTCATTATGATGTAGAGAATCACATGGGGGTAGTGGTGAGTCTGGTTGAAGTCGGCATGAAGATAGCACGTAGTCAGGACTGTATCCTGTATATACGTATAGTGATATGTTATTAATAAACAGTTATTGTTCAACCATACAAGCCTTTAGACCTCTTCATGAGACAACATACAACCTTACAACATGGTGGCAGCAGGTGAAGGACCCCAAAAAGAAGTAAAGAAACTGCTGTCTGAC
Organism: Carcharodon carcharias; assembly: GCF_017639515.1. Classification (NCBI taxonomy): domain Eukaryota; kingdom Metazoa; phylum Chordata; class Chondrichthyes; order Lamniformes; family Lamnidae; genus Carcharodon; species Carcharodon carcharias. The sequence continues at coordinate 33,963,329 of NC_054468.1, read as the reverse complement.
CTGAGAGAAGTGCACCTAACTTGAAGGACTCAAATATGTAGCTGGAGATCACCTAAGAAACTCCATTTCAGGTGTGGAGGCTGAAGTGCAGCATTGAATGACTCGACCAGAGCATCTGCAGATCCATGACAAGACTCAATCGCAAGCAGTCAAAAAACCTAGCCAGATTGCAAAAGGGTGAGCAAAGTCCAAATAAAAAGCTGAAAGAACCTTTTAAATTCGGAGCAGTAACCAGGCAGCACTGGCAGAGCAATTGTTTTAATGCTTGATCCCACAGCCCGGATCCAGCATTAGCACCATAACGTGTGGTGATTGCACGCGAATGAAAAAAAAAATTAAAGACAAGTCAGAGCAAAAAATAGGCTTCAATTCAATTCTCCAAGCTCAGGAAAGCAACTAAATGCAGATTCGCTGGTTTAAGATGGCTCTGTAACCACAATGGGAGCCCGCCAAATCCTGACAAGCATGGGAAGCAAAAAAGAAAAAAAATGTTAAAGCTGTATTCCACTGTTTTGAAAACAGCTATGGATGGTAAGTCAACTTCTTTGACTCTGCTTGGGATCAGGCCTCTCACGTGCTCTGGTGGAGTCCTGTTATGCTGCACAGAGTGAACATTCCCTCCAGAAGGAGAGGGATAAGCCCATGTTATCTGATCAAGGAAGATAGTGTTGTATTTTTCTTTGTCAACAATCTAAGGAGTGCAAGAAGTGAACCGGATGTTGACACTCGGGTTTTTGGAACACCAAGTGCTACAGCTTTAACTCAGATCAACAAGGACAGCCCAAAGCAGTTGAGACTACCACTCCTCCAAACTTGAAAAAATGAGATCTGGAAGAGTCGTAAAGCCTCCAGACTATCTGAATCTGTAAAGGCAGAGACTTGGGGGGAAGAAGGGTAGCATGTAAATATTATTGTAAATGCATTTGGGTAAAGACTTGGAGGGAGGTGTAGTATTAGGGTGTCTGGGACTGTAAGGGTTAATGTGGGACTGGGGAAACAGCACTGCCCACATTATGATGTAGAGAGTCACATGGGAGTAGTAGAGTGTAGTGGTGAGTCTGGTAGAATTCGGCATGAAGATAGCACGTAATCAGGACTGTATCCTGTATATGTGTATATAGTTATGTGTTATTAATAATCAATTATTGTTCAATCATACAAGCCTCTAGACCTCTTCATGAGATAACATACAACCTTACACCAGGAATAATTACTTAGAGGGAAATTTAAGTGTACAATTTGTCTGTAATATTTTGATGAGGGACTCTGTGTGACACATTTAACTGTCATATGGGTTCTTACGATCAAGTGGCTCTGGATTAAATTCCTGAGTGGTCCTGGGTGCATATAGCATTTAATGAAGTTGCTCTGAGATAGGTTAGGGAAGGGAAAAACATCAGCCAAGCTTATTGTTCTTGCATGGTATTCAGTAACTCCTATTTGAAGTATGTGTATGAGGAAATATATTGGGTGAAGACAGCATTAGACTCAACTTATATAAATGAAAAGTGCCATAGGGGCCATAAGGGTACAGTCTGCGGCTCTGCCTGCCCCTGGGAAATCTCCCTAAACCTTTAGGGAAAGAATATAGGGGAGGGAAAAACAGCAGAAAAAGAAGATAGCAGGAAACATAAGAATATTCATAAACTTAGCAGCAGGCCATGGTACATTGTAATAGCCTCATCCAGCAACAGGAGGGCTAAATACTGATCACAAAGTTATCATTAAGTTTTGGTGAGGACCAAACTAGTTTAATTTGATTTAAATGAATGTATGGACTTTCGATTTCTGAGTTTGCTTCTGCTTGTCATTCTCCACAGACACCCAAGTGTCCACTCCTGATTGGGACACTTTCTTCGATCCTGAGAACCTTTTCTCCCCTGTGACCTCAGACAACCCAGGTTCGACTGAAGTGAATGACACACCCATAATGCAGTGTAAATCAGTGATCCATGGCTTGATCTGTGGGAAATCAATCACCTGGGAGGTAACAGCTAACCTTTCCTCCCTCTACCATGTTTCTTCTGAGCAAGAGTCAACACAAATCACTGAAAATCCATGGGACGGGATCCTCCATGAGTTGACTGCACAATCAGTCATCAGAGATTTTGAAAACATGGCTGAGAAAGAGAGTGAAATTGAATATGGTAAATTCATTTCTAGAATGTTGGTTTGTAAAAATGACTGTGATCCACTTAGCAATTTTTAATCATTACTTAATTATCTCCCTGAAGGACCCAAGTAAGAGCTAAATGATGAAAATTTCTCTACCCATAGAGTAGTGGATACACAGCATAGATTCTTAGGGCTGAATTTTCCCCCAGTTCGGAGGCGCACCGCCATTTTATGTGGGCGGGCCAATTAAGGCCCGCCCAGCGTGACATCCGCACAGAAGCACTATGCGCTCCCTGTGCAGGTGGGGGGGGGGGGGGGGGGGTGGTGGATTCCCAATATCGAGAGTGTACACTTCCATGCATGCGCACGAAAGAGCGCACTCATCTCCCTGAGGCTAAGTGCAGCCTCAGGGAGATCGGCTCTAAATGTGAAAAAGACAAAAATAGAAAAGTTAAATTTTCCTTCCATGTCCCCTCATGTGACAATGTCACATGAGTTGGAACACGACCATAATTTTGACAAAACGTTTATTTAAAATTTTTAAAGCCTACATGAAACCTCATCCCACCTGTGGATGAGGTTTCATGTTTTTTCTAGTTCCCGCTGGGGCTCCTGGCCTGCCCACCAACCTTAAGGTTGGACGGGCAGATCCTTTAATTACTTAATTGACCCTGTCAATGGCCTCAATTAGCCATTGACAGGTCAGTGGGCGCGCAGCTGATTTTGCTGCGCTCCCACCTTCCTGAAAATTTAATTGGGGTGCGGTGATGCCGGGAGTTCCGTCCAACGTCACCGTGCATCATTTTATATGCTGGCGAGCGGGCCCTGCCCCCGCTCGTCGACTTGTAAAATTCTGCCCTTAGAGTTGATGCTCTAATATCTGCTTGAAAATAGAACCAACTAAATATTTGGTTGAGGGGAGGTGATAGCATAGTGGTATTGTTACTGGACTGGCATTCTAGAGACCCAATGTCATGCCCTGGGGACCTGGGCTCAAATCCCACCATGGCAGATGGTGAAATTTGAATTCAGTAAAAAAATCTGGAATTAAAACCGTCTGATGATGATCACTAAACCATTGCTGGTTATTGTTAAAAACCCATCTGGTTCACTAATGTGAAATATAAAGGAAATTGGCTGTCTTTACCTGGTCTGGTCTGCATGTGACTCCAGACCCAGAGCAATGTGCTTGAATAAGGGCAAGTAGCTAGTGATGTCCACATCCCATGAATGAATTTTAAAAAAGTAGATCTGAGGGGTCAGTCATCTCTATTTCCTGGCATTCTTAAATAAATAATGGTTCTGACCTTAGTAGCTCTGTTACAGGACTGAGACCCTCCTCACCTGATCTTCCTCCATCCCCAGCGTCGACAATTGTTAACAAACAAGCACAAAAAGCAAAAAGTCTTCTTCATACAGCCTACTCCTAATCATTATAAGTCATTTATAGCTGTAAAATATTTGACTGCTCCAGCATTTTGAACTTAGCAATCTAAATAAAACATAAAAATGTGAACTTAGTACGTTAACATTCAATTATAAATGTTGAATTAAGCTATTTTGCATTAAGAATCTCCCAGAAACTCTAATTAGATGTGGGATGCTAATTGAACTATACTGTAGCATAGACCGATTTGAAAATATTAGGCATCAGTTTAAAAATTGAATTAAACAATCTGTTGTCTAATTTTCTGGAGGAACTTCTAGAAGATATCGCCTGAAAACCATTCAGACAAGCAGAGCATGTAACAGCATGTCCATGTACACCACTATCATCCCAATCAATGCTGCTACTCAGAAATCTTTACCATCGTATGTGGAAGTGCGAAACCCAGGTAATTATAATGTACCAGTGATTTTTTTCCCCTATGCTTGGACCAAAAATATTGGTCAATCACATGTCAAAATAATTTTCAGTGAATTACAATGCCAGGTGACAATGCAGAGAATCTGGCCCACCACCCACCTCCCATGCCAGTTTTTCAGAGATACAGAGTAGGCAAGGGCAGTTTAGTGCCCTGGTACTTGTTCTGCCATGTGTTCACCTCCGTGCTGTTTTCCAGTATCTGGCATTGCATATGTGGCCAGGTGAATGGAAAGAACGTACTGTTGGATAAGGGTCTGACACTTAATGTGATTGACTCTTAAATGCCCTCTTAAACACCCAAACACTGATTTAAGAGAACACATGACCTGCACCTAGGGGTCAGTGTAGTGCTGGACAGAAACGTGTGCTGAAGCAAGCATGGAGACAGCTCCTTGCTTGGACCTTTAACCTACCTATGTATATAGTTTCCAGTAGTTAATAAATACTTGCTGTTGAACTATTCTGACACCTTACAACATGGTAGCAGCAAATGTAACAACTCAAAACCTCACAGAGACTGAAGAAAATTAAAATCCTGGAAAACTGAAGAAAAAATCAAAGGATCATTCTAACCTGAAAACGAGCTCAAGGAGCAAAGGTGCAGAAGGAAATCTCCAATAAAAAGCTGGGAAACTGAAGGCAAAAATTGAATTCCTCTCTGCAGCAGAATACTTTGTTGAATCCTGTGGAATTCCAGCTTTAATAACCAGAATGTGCAGAGTCGGTAGACCAAGCAGGGGTGAACTAAAAATTTAAAATTCCTGGATAACACAAGTCTTGAAAAAAAAGTTAAATACTGCAGTGGTCAGAAATTGCTGTTTAAATCAGAATCCATGAAATCCAATTTTGAAGTCGACACCTGAACACGTGGCGGCCGAGCTGGCACTGAACAAAGAAAAAAAATTAATTAAAAATTAATCACGACTGAGTAGGTGGCTTAAAAAACCCAGCAGAAGCCAGGATTCAACATTTCCAAGACCTGAGAACATTGCACTAAAGCAGGAAAGACACTAATTAGTCGATCTAGGCAGTCATTATTGAAAAAACAAGGCTGAACTAGTGAATGCCATTGCTGTGGGAGCTCTGCAAATCCAGCAAGCCCACGAAAATCCTTTGTGCAGAAGTGCACAGTGGCGCCATCTTGGATATCCAGAAACCTCTTAAAGCTGAACGTGCAATTTAAAAATTTTGACCACAGATCAAAAATCCAGTCTTCCAGATTAATTTGGATTTATTCAAGGCCCGGATTAACCACAAAATTGGAGACTCTGGAGAAAGAGATTCCTTAGGTACATGATTGCCTCAGGTCGGGGTAAAAAGACAGCTCAACAAGTCAACACACTGCTTTATTCAGTCGGTCCAAAAGCCAGCACTATAATAGCTAAATAAGGATTCATTTAATCATCTTCAAAATTTTATTAAGTTTTAAAATAATTTGATGCTTATTTTAACTTCAGAATTAACAAAATCCTTGAAAGAGCTAAATTTAACAAAAGTATCCAGCAGCCCAGAGGACCTGTCAACTCCTTCATTAATGAACTGTACAGGATGGCTGAAGACTGTGATTACAGAGACCTGAAATCTGAGCTAATCAGGAATAGAATATTTGTAGGAGTAGTGGATGATGCTCTCTCAGACATGCTTCATGCAAAGGAAGATCTAACCCTTGAGAAGACAGGCAATCTGAAATCTCTATACAGCACAGATTGTTACTAAGGGAAGAAAGCAAATCATGATACAAAGTAAATCCCACTGCCTAGTTAGTGAAACAGCACAGAAACAGGAACACTCCAGACCAAGGGAAGCAATACCCTAATTGACCAGTAGAGTGACCACTGTGGAGCAAAAAGTCCCCACAGATGTGATCAATGTCTGGTAATTTCAGCCCAATGCTTTCAATGTGGCCAAATAGGACACTTTGGGAAGCTGTGCAAAGCCAAAACATCAAAACACACAGAAGATCCCAAGAAGATTCATGAGGTTAAGACAGCACATCAGGAGGACACACAACCATGCTTCTTCAGTGAGGTCAAAGATCCTAGATTTTCATTCTGGAATGCGGGCATCTTGGTTAATGGCCATCTCACACATGTTAAATTGGACACCGGAGCCAGTGTTACGGTCCTATCGGACAAAGAACTGTTGCTGAGTGACCTTTGGCTATGAACAACAGACACGCCACTTTCTGGGCCTGGAGGAATCTGACTTCCGGTCATAGGCATGATTCCGGAACCATTAAGGTATGGCAGAAAACAAATCTTTGAGCTGATGTATGTCACCTGTAACTTTTTCAACAGGCCTCCATTAGTAATGAGAATAAGATATGGAAAGGTTAGAAGGCCTTCACACCGCCTGAACCTATGAACTCAGAGACTTGAGGGGAGGGGGCATGGGAGTTGGGGTAGTAGTAATAATGTAAATACATATGGTAAATTGGGATAACATGTAAATATGTTGGATAAAGACTTGGGGGGGGTGAGGTGTAGTATAAGTGTCTGGCACATAAAGGGTTAACATGGGCCTGTGTACCGCCCACACAGTTATGTAAGAGAACATATAGTGTTGGACAGAGCCGTGTGTAGAAGCAGGCATAGAGACAGCTCTTAACTTGGACTATTATTGTACATATGAATATGGTTTCTAGTAATTAATAAATGCCTCCTGTTGAACTACCTAAGACTACGAATGCATTAATAAGACCCACTGAACTATGCTCAACACCTTGCAACATGTACAAATGAGGATTATAAAGCCTCCAAGGATATTTTCCAGCATTGCCATCATTGAACACAAGGCACAAATAATGTCCTTCAATCCTACGCATCCAGCATTCAGCTTTTTGTAGGGTAGAATGCCAAATGTTTTCATGCTGCATGATCTGTATGATCGGTCTCCAGGAGAGCAATGCCTTGCAGACTCCAAAAGGAAGGACCCTCAAATTTCTGAAGCAAAACCCAGCATCCATTTCAGCAGTGAAACCAGAAAATACTGGAAATACTCAGCAGGTTGGACAGCATCTTGGAGAGAGAGAAACAGAAATAGGTTAATGATCTTTCAGCAGGGCTCTCCAACAGAAGTTGAGAAGCCTTCCTCTTGCATTTAAATGACTGTAAGTTAAGCTGGGATCAGGAGTGTATTTCTATGATAGGTAGAAGTCCTTCTATACATCCAAATCAGTACCGAAGATAAAGGGAACTGCTTTCATATAAACTTGTTTGGCAAACCTCTTTGTTTAGGGAAAGAGTTTGGTTGTACATCATTTTGAACATTGTGACAACTCAAATGATACCTATTGCAATTCATGTTGCTTTGTGTGTTAATAAAACCTTTTTTGATTTGTTTAAAAGTGTGTTTTCTTGAACATATTGCTCCTTAAATCACATTTAAACCAAGAAGAAAGGAACGATTGAATGTAGCTTTTGGGCCAAGACGTAAATTATTACTAATTGTATAATAAAATAACTTTAAGGTGCTATGAGTCACTTCCAGAAAATTCAGGCCAATAGTTTATTACTTTAGCCATTTCCATCATCTGCAGAGGACCACCATATCGATGTAAAGTTGTAAATATTCAATGTTTTTATTACTGAGTTACAACAATTTGCATTTATGTAAATAAAGCATGAACTTGCCTTTGTATGGTGCCTTTCATGACCCCAGGATGTTGCAAAGTGCTGTACAGCCAATTAAATATTTTTGAATTGTCACTTCTGTAACCTAGACTATCTGGTAGCCAATTTGTTTGTGCAATTTTGCTGTGCACAAACTATAGATAAATGATCAGATCATCTACTTTAGTATTGTTGGTTGAAAGATAAATGTTGGCCAGAACTGTGAGCCAAGGCTGGTACTAAGGAGCATTTTTGATGTAGAAAAGTGTCCCAAGGGACTTCACAGAGTTAGCAAAGAATGGAGGCTGAGCCATAAAGCAGACCTTTAAAAGCAGGAGAGAAATAAAGAAATGGGAGTACAGCTTCTACTTTCAAAGTTATCAGCAATCCTGCCACAAATTTCCTTCAATTGTGCAAATTTTCTAAATTGATTTTATAGTTCAAATTTTTGCTCAAACTTACTTGTATAATCACAAACATTTCAGTATGGCTAAGTAGCTTTCTGAATACCTAACAAAAAGGTGTCTACTAGGAATATATAATAACTAAGTACTGCAACATTTCTATGCACCATGAATCATGGAAATCTCTTTTGGTTTTTTTCAAGGAAGTAAATTCAACCAAACTCGGGGCTCTTGCTCAGGAACCAAGCGGCAGAGAAGTTATTCTGTTGGACTGGGCCGAAGACACTCCAGCCATGATTCTGAGGATTTGGATGATTTGTTTGTGTCAACAGGTAATGGTATAACTATGAGTAAATCATCCTATCTACCACTCTATATAACCAAAATGAAAATGTGTTCAGGTTGGTAAAGTACCGAAAAAACTTCTTACTTTTATGCTTTGTATCTCTAACTATGCGTTTTCCCACATCTCTCTTTTTCCCTATATATCCCAGTGGACCTCTTCACTTTCCTCCATGCAGGAATTTGTAGAGGTAGCTTTCCCTTTTATTTTATTTCACATTTAAAATTAACCTGTTAATCCATTTAGGGTTATGTTTGTTTAATGATCCCCTGCTGGTTCTAGGTTTGTATTAAGCAAGCAAGCAAATCCAACTTTGATCGAGCAAAAACAGTTGGACATTTGGACATGACAACAGAAAATGTTTTAGGTACCAAAGTGGGTTATAGACAGTTATAGCACAGGAGGCCATTCGGCCCATTGTGTCCACACAGGTCAACAAAGGTCTGACTACACTGGTCCCAATTTCCAGCAATTGGCCCATCGCCGTGGAGGCTATGGCAATGCAAGTGAATGTCTAAGTACTCCTTAAATGTTACAAGAGTTTCTGACTCAACCGTCCTTTCAGGCAGTGAGTTCCAGAGTCCCACCACACTCTGAGTGAAAATATTTCTCCTCAACTCCCTCTTAGCCTCTTACCTTAAATCTATGCCCTTTGGTTATTGACTCCTCCACTAATGGAAAAAGTGCCTTTCTATCCACTCTATCTATGCCCCTAATAATCTTATACACCTCTATCAGGTCCCCTCTCAACCTTTGCTGCTCCAAGGAAAACAACCTCAGCCTATCCAATCTTTCATCATAGCTCAGAACCTCCAGCCCAGGCAGCATCCTGGTAAATCTCCACTGCAACCTCTCAAGTGCAATCACATCCTCCCTCTAATGTGGTGACCAGAACTGCACGCAGTACTCCTGTTGTGGCCTAACCAGCATTTTACACAATTCCAGCATAACCTCCTTGCTCTCATATTCTATGCCTCGGCTAATGAAGGCAAGTATCCCATGTGCCTTGAGAAACTACGTTATTGATTGCTCACTTCTAAATCTGCCCTCCTGTGCACAAAATTTCTGCCACATTTGTTAACTTAAAGCTGTGACTATGCTGCAAAAAATGATTCATAAGCATTTTGCAATGTCTTAAATGCACTATGTAAATACAAGGGGAATTTTCCTGTCGGCGAATTGGGGGCGGGGCCCGCTCGCCGACAGGAAAATGACATGGGATGATGTCGGGAGGAATGGCGACGTCATCCCGGTCCATTTAAATATTGAGGAAGGCAGGCGGACAGTGAAATCAGCTGTCCACCCGCCGACCTGTCAATGGCCAATTAAGGCCATTGACAGGATAATTAAGCTTGTTAAATGCCCCGCCCGTCCAACCTCAAGGCTGGCGGGCAGATCAGGAGCCCCAGCGGGCTTCTGATAATACATGAAACCTCATCCACTGGCGGGATGAGGTTTCATGTCCGTTTTTAAAAACTTCAATAAAGTTTATGTGCTTCTTATTAACATGTCCCATCTCGCACAGCGCTTCCTGTCGGGAAGCTGCTGGGCGGGCCTTAATTGTCCCGCCCACTCAAAATGGTGGCAGGCCCCAGGCCCACAGGCACATCAAGGTAAAAATTCTGGCCACAATTTTTCTTTATTAATTCATTGCACGACACTGCCTTGTCCCCTTACTCATCAACATATATTGATCGACTAAAAACCCTTTTCAAGTCACAAGTAATTAGTTGTCTCATGCTGTGGTAGGTTTCACAATAGCAGTACAGGAATCTAGCTCAGTTTTCATTCTGATCAATGAACTTGGATATCTTTCCGATCTATGGGGGAGTCAGTAACCAACCAATGTTGAGAGAAATAAAACTGCTCTTATCTATATAATTACTTTTTCCTTTCGTAGATACAATTATAAAGCGCAGCAAAGGTAGGAGTTTGCTCTCTGTAATGACCTTTCTAAGTCATAGTGACTTAATGATTTTATTCAGATGCAATAAGTCCTGTTGGACAGTAAATAGTCATCACTAATTTATCAGCAATGCCAGTGAAGAAGGGAAAATCATTTTACGTTCCAATACTTATAACTGAAAGCAAAATCTACCGACATGCCTAACATCATACCCAGATCTGTCCTCATTTTTTTTCAGGCAAGGCCTTTTTGATCATTTGTGCCTGACAAATTTGTGCCAGATCATTGTTCGCTGAAGAGCAGTGAGATAAAAAAGTTGATTTAAGTGTGAATGTCTGCACAATCTTTTTAGTATTTAATTTTTTATTATAGGAGTTTCTAAAATTTACAGGAACTTTTCTGGCAGGCATGAGATAGGGAAAAGTGTACATTGGATGAAACTAAACTGCAAGGATAAGATGTATTTCTGCTCTTTACAGAAAAGGAAGAAATTCCAGCTTCACCAACCAGCATGGGCTCTTCCTCATCCTCTGGATGGGAAAAGCAGAGTGTCCTAGATGGTAAATAATACATTTATGTTTAATAATTGCTTTGTCACAACCTGCAGTTCTTCCCTATCAGATCTTTGCAAAATTATTATTGATTGAACCACATAATACGATGTCACGTGGAAATGTTCTAAATATGCTGACATTGGTTGAACACACTGGAAAATAATTCATAATTTTGGCTTCCCTCAGATTCATACTTTGTTTTTAGAACTTTTCTTTTCACAGCCTAATATGCTGCACATTCTAGAAAGACCTTTGTGCTTTGTCGTGACTGTCAGTAAAACCTCAAAGCTTTGAAATAAAGCATTTTAATACTTTGGAATGAATTGGTTGTTACCTAGGCAAACAAAGACATAAAGGGATCACTACTGTTATTACTGTGAGTAAGGAGAAATTAGGGTGAATCTGCACAGAACACTTTGGGTGGAATTTGTCGGGGGTTTTGCCTGCTGGTTGGAGAGCCAGGGTGAGATCTGCACTGCCTCTTTTTGGGAAGGCCCACTGAACCACAAGTCAGTCAGGCACTGGCGAGGCCACTGATGCGCCTTCCCCTGGAATCAAGACCCCGGGGGCGGACATCTTGCCCACTGAGAGCTGCCAACCAATCAGCAGCACCACAGGGGTGGTGATGGCAGTTACAGGAAAAACACCTACCGGAGTCCCAGGATCGTGGAGTGACCCAGGCCACAAGTAAAAATTTGGAGGTGTTGGTGGTTTTGCGGGATGGGGGCTGCAGCGGGAGGGGTAGTGGGGTCAGCAGCAAGGGCAGGAAGGTAGCTCTCAACAGGCCAGCTCCCCTCCTGATGTCAAATCCCTTGATCAGGCACTGAGTGCCTTTGCTTGAGGGACCCACTGCCCCCAGAGGTGACAAGCTGGTGCACGGTTTTAGCTGCTGTGCACACCACATGCCGACAGGCCTGTTGGGTTAATAATAGTGGTGGTGGGATGAGGCACTTAAGTGGCCATTAATTGACCACTTAAGGGTCTCAATATGGAACGGGTCGGGAAAATCGACCGTAGGCCTTCAAACCCAGAACTTAATGCTGGCGGAGATGGAAAGGTGGCAGGGTTTGAGTGCACCTCCATCTTACCCATATACATGCCCTTCCTGCTCCCAAGCTCAGCACCAGTGAGAGCAGGAGATTCTGCCCTTTGTTTCATGAAATAGTTGAGTCAAAGAACACTGCCTTGTTTAAGGGGAAGTGATGCAAATAAACATTTGAAGTAGAGGAAGACACAGGGTTATGAGGTGAGAGAATACAGTGACATTCATTTTAGATTGCTCTGATAAAGAACCAGCATAGACATGATGGTCTGAATGGCCTCCTTCTGTGCTGTAAGTTTTCATGTGCTTAAGCGTTGGAGCAACATTTCAACTTACAATGTTCTAACTCAAAAGCGAAGAGTACCATCAGCTGATCCTTGGAGAAAAGGCTGGATTAGGTTCCAGATTTGTATGTAGCGCAATGCCACTAATGGTGCAATCAACCAATAGAGAATTGATTTACATGAGGTTGATCAAAGAGGAAAAAATTTCCCCTTGTCCAAAGTTTATACTACTTAGTGTTTAGGTGTGCTGACCTTCTCTGAAGACTTGGCCAATTAATTATGAAAATAACCCAAAATAAAGCAAATGCCCAAATAGTGCATCTTGATCTTTCTGCTCTGAGTTAATCTTGCAATATTTCAGTAATTAAATTGTTTTTCATCAGAATATGATCTGTGCTTGTCATCTACCTCCTAGTTTTGAGTATTGAACCTCATTTGCACACCTCCTGTCTTGGCAAATCAAGACAAATAGGTCTGACTGGGAGTGCAAGTGAATATTTTGATTAGCTGTTCATGAAGATTATATCAGTTCTGTTGTCATGTATAATCATGCATGTTGCCCTAGTAAGTGCATACTTCTTCCCTTGAACATGTTTGAGGATTTATTTAAAACCCAATGCTGAACGATGAAAGAACAAATTTATTAAAGTTATGAAAATGATATACATACAGGAGCATTCAGCAACTCAACCTCTGCTTACAAATTCCATCCTGCAGGCTTCCAACTTGTGGAAATGAAATCAAAGCAATTGTTTAAATTATAACATTAATACAATGGGGATAACTTTCTTAGTAGGTGCTATCAATTTTTTTTATTCATTCATGGGATCTGGCTAGGCCAGCATTTATTGCCCATTCCTAATTGCCCTTGAGAAGGTGGTGGTGAGCTATCCTTCTTGAACCGCTGCAGTCCATTGATGATTTACCAATACGTACTGGCAGTGGTTGGGATTCATCATCACCAGTGCATACTTTGAAAATATTGACATCAAGGGGATGTCTCCAAATTGGATAATCAAACTGATATATTGTTACATAGTCAAGTTAAATTTTCATTATTAAACTGGGGTAAAACAACTAATAGCACAATAGAGTTTATCCTTCTATATTCCTTCTCCACTTTGTTCTGAGGGAACTATATGATACTAGGAGCATTGCTGGTTATTGGTAGTGGGATGTGATGAACTAAGTGTATTGCATAAGACATACTGAGTAAGTCTGGCCACAACATCATTGGCACAAAAGCAAACTATTGCGCATGTTGAAAATCTGCAATAAGAACAGAAAATGCTAGAAATAGTCAGATGTCTGGCAAGGTCTGTGGAGAGAGAAATGCTCCACAGATCCTGCCTGTTTCTCTGTTTCTCTCTCCACAGATGCTACCTGACTTGCGATTTCCAGCATTTTTGCCTTTTTAAATGTATTCTTTGATGGAATGTGTGTGTCACTGGGAAGGCCAACATTTGTTGCCCATCCCTAAATAGCCTTGAACGGAGTGTTTTGCTAGACTATTTCAGAGGGCAGTTAAGAGTCAATCGCATTGCCCTGGGTCTGGAGTCACATGTAGGTCAGACTGGGTAAGGGTAGCAGACTTTGTTCCCTAATGGGCCATAGTGAACCAGATGGGTTTGTACAACAATCGATGAGTTTCATGGTCACAGTTACTGAGATCAGTTTTTTTCAATTCTGGAATTATTAATTAAATTTTAAATTTCGCCAGCTGCTGTGGTGAGATTTAAATCCGTGTCTCCACAGCATGAACCTGGGCATCTGGATCACTAGTCCAGTGACATTACCACTATGCCATCATCTTCCCCTTTTCCTTCTGAGAAGGTGCTTTCAGTAACATGTTAAAGATAGCACAAGATAGCTAGTTAAATTTTCAACTTGCCACTCAGGCGCAAACCTCTGATTATGGACTAGCTACCCACTATGCAAATCACCTGATTTTAATTTTGATTAAAATAAATTAAAAGAAAAACTGTGCAGTTCCTTTGATTGGGACGTCAATCCACAATATGGGTTTTATGCCCAGGCAGCAAGTCTGAAAGTCTATCCTAATGTGTCTAAAATGAAGGGAAAATAATATCCGAAGTGAAAATATTATGTGTGCGTTAGAGCTGGCACACCCATTAATTATGTGGTATGAAATTTTTTTTTTAAACTGATGTGAATTGTTCCCAAATTTTGCATGGCTATTAAAATTACACCTGGGTATAAATGAGTTTAAGAACTTGGTTACAAAGAAGAGGTGTTAACATTTGATTTGATTGTTAAATCCTTGTTAAACAGCAATTAATGGGAATAGTGCAAAATCATTCCATTCACACAAATGCACACATTTCACATATTTGAAGTAGTACTAAATCACTGAAAGGAGCTGGCAGAGTTGAAAGCATGAGCAATGCTGAAGATAGCTTATGGAAATAGTCTCTCTCTGTGAATATATCAACTTTCTCATTGCTGGGGACCCTGGAGGAGAATTAAAAGCAAGGGATCACTGCCCAGTGGTACAAGTGCATTGGAGGTTGGCTTTCACAACTACCTGAGGCACCATGTATAATATGTACATTCCAGCTGAGGAACAGTGTTTGCTGAATTTGTGGCTCAGCAGAGCTAGATTCTCTGAACTGTGATTATTCCTGCCATCAAGGCTGTAGTTAAGATGATGGGGAGGCAGGGAACATACTGAAATTTAGCTTCTGAGAGACATGGCTCTTTTAACTTTAAAAAAAGGCTCAGCGTCCACCTGAGCAACCCCAGCCCTCTTAATAAAAAGCTTACAATTACATATTTGTAAGCCTGAATTATACTGAGGCATAATTTGAGCAAGAAGCTTTAAAACAATGTTTCCACTACAGTGATGGTGCTAAACAGTATGATCCGCAGTGCGAGTTAGCAGAATAATTGTAGTATTTTGTCTTATGCACAACATCTTTGTTGAAAGAGGAGCAAAGCACTTGCTGGAGGAGCTGCAAAAATCTGAGATAAACATGAACAAGGGGAAATATTTTCTTTGATTGTTTAATTCTATAACAAAAAAATCTTTTTTTTTGTAATTAAAGATGACTGCAATCACTTTAACCATTGTTGAGGGTAACTGCTTTTATTAACACAAGGGTGTGTTGTTCGTACATTACAACAGTGACTACACTTCGAAAAGTACTTTATTGGCTGTAAAGTGCATTGAAAAGTCCAGTGGTTGCGGAAGGTGCTGCATAAAAATAAGTCTTTCTTTTCGTGTAATAATGTATTTAACATTTTGTCACCTCACATTAGCTGTACCCGTGAACCAAGTTTATTCTTATCTACAACTGCTAAGTGATGCACTATTAGGAGTAGATTTGGAGGATAGCTGATAGGTTTCTTGAAGACTGGTTTATAATGTTGTCAGCTGCTTGCCTCTGCAGATCCTATGTAGCAAGAGGCTATCTAATTCCATTTCTGGGACCTCCATGCTTTGAGATGATTCTCTTGTCACCTCAGATGTAACCATATACCATTTTGGTATAGCTTTGTCTGCAAGAGTTCTGCACATACACTTGCGCTCCTCATCTATCCATGAATTTCTCCTTAAGATTGATCTTTTCTTCTGTGCATTTGACCTATTTTAGCTTCTGTTTTTAAAAATGTCGCCACAAGACTGCCAATTTTGGCAGAAAAACATACTCTGAAACCAATTTAATAAAAACACAGCTGCTTGACTACACAGAAACGTAGATTTATTTGCAGGCAGCATTGAACAAATTTGCTTGAAAGGGTCTGCAAACGCCTGGATGTGAGTCCTACTCCATTGCTGTGATAATAGCAGGGTAGGACTTCTGCCTTCTAACAAGTTACACCCTGTCAGAATTCCTGGAATCGGATCCATTTGGAGGAATCAGCTGGGTTGCTTGTATTATTAATGATGCAGCTAAGATGCCCACTGGGTGAAAAATTCCTGCAGGACTTTGCCAGTTTCGGAGTGCTGGTGGTGCTAGACAATGTTAGTCGTCAAAAAGGTGTCTGGCTTCCAAAATGACCATTTTTCCACGGTTTCTGGTTCTTTAGAAGTTACAGCAGACAGTCAGGTTAACCCCTGGGGAAATGAGTCTGCTTTATGACTGAGTGGAGTGGGTATTCAATTTTCTGAGAAACCAGAACATCAGAGATTAATTTTCTTCTTATCAGACTTGGTGAGTTTAATAAGAGTCCATTTTATTCACATCTTTACTGCATTCTTGTAAATTCAGCTTAACCTGTATATTTTCTTGATTCATCTGAGAAGTGCCTGCCCCTTTAATAAAAGGCTTATAATTACATATTTGTAAGGCTGAAGTATACTGAAGCATAATTTGAACTTGTTAAAGCAATTGCAACTAATCCACAGCCAATTTGCTGCGCCTTCAATAATCATCATTTAGGTATCGCAATAGGCATGTAACTGCTCCGACAGTGTATCAGGCAAGCTCGTGTGGAATTTTGAGAGCTTATGGAAAGAATGAGGAAACCTAGAGATGCCCATTTCCTGGAAGAGGCTCTCAAATTACTGTGGCTGGTAGAAATTGAAAATTCCCATTATAAGTCAAGAAGGGTTACCAACCAGCAGACAGGGCCCATGCATAAGAACAATTGGCCTAAATTCTTTTGCAGCTACAGCTTCATGACTGCATTTTCTGCACTTTTTGAAACTTCTGAAATATTTTTGTTAACTCTTGTGTTCTCCACTTTCAGAAAATGACTGGATAAATTCAGGTTAACATTACCCTTCTCCAAAACTACATTCAGGAAAACATGGTAGATACAACTCCTTGCACAGCCATTTATAGCAATGCAAGTTAACTGGCAGTCAGGTCCAAATGTTACAATGGGAGAGAGTTGACAAGTCACTTTATTGCTCACTTTGACATTTCTGCATGCTGCTTTCTGAATTTCAGCTGACCAAATAGAACATTTAAACTTGTGACCTATACATTGCTGTAGATCTTTCTACCTGCAAAACGTTCTCATGCAATACATACTGTTCTTTTCTTTGCTAATGAAGATGGTCTTGAACAGGAAACAGTGCACATGGACTGGTGTTGGGACTTAGCTAATACCTACTGTGAAGGGCTCACCATGGATATCATTGACTGGGAGGCTGAAGTTTGTGGAGACAACAATTCTCCTGGTTTGTGCAAATATATATTTTTGTGCAGCAATGATTTGTATTTTTTTCAAGATTAGATCAGTTTCTGTGCTTTTCCATGACATTTACATGTACTTTCATTGCAACAATATGCACAACAATGCCCCGAGCTCATTCTGTGCTTTTTTTTTTACAGAATGTCTAGATGTCCTGGAACAGGAGTCAGGCATCTCTGCAATGCAAGGCTCAACTCAACACTCTGAGCCATCCATGGCACTTGAACCAGGCATCAGCCCAATTATAGATACTTCAAAGAGATTTTATGAGTTTAAGCAGGAGGCACAGAGTGAGTCACTCATTGTGGTTGAGGAAGGGACAGAGGTAGTGACTGAAGAGGAGCTACAGCTATTAAGGATATTACAGTATAGGAGAAGGTCATTCGGCCCATCATATCTGTGTCCGCTCTCTGCAAGAGCAATTCACCTAATCCCACTGCCTTGCCAATTTCCTGTGGCCCTTCATTTTTTTCCTCTTTAGGTCTTCAGTTCACTTTTGAAAGCAACAATCGAACCTGCCTCCATCATACTCTCAGGCAGTGCGTTCCAGATCCTAACAACACACCGCATGAAAATGCTTTTCCTCATGCTGAAGTTTAGCATGGTTAAAGGGCCCTGCTGAGTTGCTTTGTAATTCTAGCCTTGTACAGTCACTGATAAACATGTTTGCTGTCTCCCTGCATGAAACAATGTTCGCTGGTTTTAATAATGTTGCAATTTCTACAACCCAGTTGCAATTTCTACCAGTAGCACGCAGCAAAAGTGACATAATTGCCATCTCACAATGGATAGCTTAGACACACAGTTGGCAAGCACAGTTTGAGCATCTTTCTGATGATGCCAAGGTATTTGCATCCATATTAAAATAAATTTGAGGCATTTTGTAAAGCACGGGGGAAAACAAAGGAATTCCGAGAACTTGTAACAGGGCAACAGTCTGCTCATGAAGATTAGTGATGTCAGGACTTGGCATCCAAATGGCAGCTGTGCAGATAGAAAAGATGACTGTCTCCCAATCTCCACTTTCTTGGCAGCATACTTAAGCAGTTTTGTTTGATACTTCAATTTCTAGGTGTTCAAGCATTTGTATATTTATAATTAAATTAATTGGTATTTCTTAATGTATTTTTCTAATAAGAATAACTTCCCAACTCAAAGACACTTTCAAAGCAAAAACAAGGCAAATAATCCACCATAATAAAGCAATGATCATTTTAAGAACAATCATTTTAATGAAGTATTTACGGATAACTCAGAAGGCAAAATGGTATATAGAATGTGTGCATATGCAGTTTGTACCTTTTGAAAGAACATATGTTGGAGCCAATTTTCTCCCTTTCCTTTTCTCCTCTTCTCTGGTGAAAATGCTGGCCCTTTACCGGGGTGTGGTCCTGCATTAATTAACAACATCTCACTGCCCATTCTTCATATGTGAACCTGGACAATACCAACAGGCAATCTAAGCATGCATACACAGAGCTTAATGGATATGATCAGAACTGAGATTGTTGGTTGATTGGTCCTGATCAGGGATGCTTAGGTCAAGTGCTGCTCGCCGGCAATCAATTAAGTTGTAACAGAGCAGATATTGAACTTGGGATCTTTTGGTATGCTTTCAGAGTGTCTATTGACACCACTGTGTCAGACAATGACTTGACAGAGGGATAAAAACAGAAAATGCTGGAAGTACTCATCGAGTCAGGCAGTGAAGAGAAACAATGGGTAGAATCTTACCTGTGGCGGGCGGGCTTGGCAGGAGCGAGCAAGGGTGAATGTGGAGCCAATGACTGCCCGCGATCGGCTGCGCACTGCCATTTTACGTGGGCGGGTCAATTAAGGCCCGCCCAGTGTACCGCATGACCGATAGCACTCAGCGCTACCTGTGCGGGTGGGGGAGAGAAGGGAGAGTCGGGGCATGGAGGTGCCTCAGGGAGATTAAGTGGATAGTAAAAGTTTTTTAAAAATAAAGTAAAAAATTATTTAAATATGTCCCCTCATGTGATGGTGTCACGTGAGCTGGGACATGTTTGTGAAGTTGACAAAATTTATTTTTTAATTTTACAAAACCTTCAGGAAACCTCATCCTGCCCGTGGATGAGATTTCCTAGAAAATGCGAAGGCTGCTTGGGCTCGTTGCCTGCTTGCCAACCTTAAGGTTGGATGGGCTGCGTTGTTAAGATTAGTTTCTTAATGGCTTTAATAGGCCATTGACAGTTCGGCAGGTGCGCAGCTCCCAATTTTCGTCAGTGTGGGATAAGAGTGCAGGCATCAGGCCTACACCCTGCACTCCCGAGCTGGCCAGCTCCATTGTGGGGATAGACATCTCCTGATTCTCCACAATCTTCATGAAGCTGGGCTAGCTTTTCAAGGATTTGTGGCTCACAGCCCTTCAGAGATGTCATGAACCACAGTCTGTGGGAACCTTTTGAAAGATAAGTTCGAAAGGTCTTATCCATGCCCCCATGCCACCCTATGCCCTTTCATCCACCCCAATGGCACCTCATACTGTCCATGTCAACCTGTGGCACTTCCATGTCTATTCATCCAGTATCCACTCTGTACAGAACCAATGAACCCCATTGTAACAATGGCATGTGTAAAAAAGCTTTTAAAAACCAGTCACTCATTCATTACTTGCTTAAAAACCTGCTTTAATTGCAACCCTTAAAAGTGTCAATCAACCAAACTGTTAAAATATCAATAGCAGAAACTGCAAGCACTTGACATCTCTTTATCTTGTGTAAATAAACATCGAGCCACTGAAAAGTAGATCTAAGAGATTAAGCTGTTAATCAAGCAATGTTTTCCCTTGGGTGCAGCTTGGAAATACATTGCCGTTCCTTCACTGTCACTGGGTCAAAATCCTGGAACTCCCTTCCTAACAGCACTGTGGGTATACCAACAACGTATGGACTGTAGTGGTTCAAGAAGGCAGCTCACCACCACATTCTCAAGGGCAACTAGGGATGGGCAATAAATGCTGGCCTAGCCAGCGAAGCCCACATCCCATGAATGAATAAAAAAACCTGTTTCCACAGGCTAATGGATGTCTGGGGTCTCAGCCAAGAATTCATAATGATGCTTTGGCTGAAAGCCCAAACATCCAGTAGTTTATTGAAACACATGGTAGGGGTGTCAAGTTCTTGCATTTTCTGCTATTGATACTTTAAAGATTTGGTTAATTGTCACTTCTATAGGTTTGCAGTAAAAACAGTTTTTTAAAGCAAGTTATGAATGAGTGTTTTTTTTAAAGTTTTTTTTACACATGCCACTTATTATAGGGTGCATTGGTTTTGCACAGTGCATACTGGGTGAGTGGGCATGGACATCATAGGTTGGGATGGAATATATGAGGGGCTATGGTGTGGGTGGAGGGGTATGCGTTGGCATGGAGGATATGAGGGGCCATTGGGGTGGTTGGAATGGTATAGGTTGGGATGGAGTGTATGAGGCACCACCGAGATGGGTAGAGAGACATGGGTTGACATAGACGAGGCATAGGGAGCGTGTGAAGGGTGAAGGATAGAGGGATGTTTTCTGCTTTATTGCTTTTATTACAACTGGGACAAAGTCCCAAAGCACTGAGGGAGGCCTTTAAAATAGGCCGCTTCAGCACTCGTCAGCTCCTGTGGTCACCTCTGAACTGTTTCTAGGGATGGTGGACTATCTCCAACTAGCAACCCCCCACCCCCCCGCACATCCCCGAACATAAATGCCACCTTTGCTGGCACTTTCTCCTGAGGCAGGCACGCTGAGTTGGGAAATTTCCCGACTCCTGCTGATAACCTCTAGGATGAAAATCCAGTCCAATGTATCAGGTTGATGAATTCATCACTTATCACTTTAACTTGTTTCTCCCCACAGATGCTGTCTGAGATGCTGAGTATTTCCAGCATTTTTGGTTTTTATTGCAGAATTTCCCTGTCTGCAGTATTTTGCTTTTGGCTTGAAGGTGGGGCAGTATTTACAGCAGAACTCATAGCAAATAAAGTCTATTTACTCAGCAGTAATAGTTCAACAAAATCAATCCCAGTTAATTGCAACAGTGATTTACAGGAGGTTAGCCAATCATCTCCATTCTAGCTAGTATATAGTGATGTTACTATATGCAGTTGTATGCATTGCTTAATGTTAGACTGGTTAGTACTAGCTGCTAGAGCAACAGGGGAGCTTTATATCTATTTTGTGATAACAAACAAGTTTTAAAATATCAGAAAATGATAAAATCTTAACCATGCATAAACTTAATTGGGGATGCTTGATGATGAAGCGATTACTATAATAGGTATTGGGAGTGAATTGTTTTTAAATTGGGACATTGGATTTGTATGCTTGGATAAAGCATAGTTGCATAACTTATACACTGTACAATGTAGTTCTCTTGGACAATTTTTATACGTTACAGAAATAATCAGTCGTGATGATTGTGAATGAAACCTGAAACTTTTGCACACCACCTCCCTCTACTGGTGGGACAGGTGTATTTGATGCAAATTTCTCCATGAAACTAATGCGACTTCAGGCTTGATCTGCAAAATGGACAAAATGCCTGTTGTCATGTTAATGGGTAGCCTGCAGTGACCTTTAAGGCAAATTTAATCAAAGTTCTGCTGGTCTTTTTTTGATTAAATGTAGATTTTAAAACTGGAGTCAATAGGAATCGGGGGGAAAACTTTCTACTGTTTAAGATTCATACCTAGCACAAAGGAAGGTGGTTGTGGTTGTTGGAGGTCAATCATCTCAGTTCCAGGACATCAATGCAGGAGTTCCTCAGGGTAGTGTTCTAGGCCCAACCATCTTCAGCTGCTTCATCAATGACCTTCCTTCCATCATAAGGTCAGAAGTGGGGATGCTGGCTGCTGATTATGCAATGTTCAGCACCATTCACAACTCCTCAATACTGAAGCAATCTGTATCCATGTGCACTAGGACCTGGACAACGTTTAGGCCTGGGCTGATAAGTGGCAAGTAACATTATCATTTCCAACAAGAGAGAATCCAGCCATCTTCCCCTGACATTCAATGATATCACCGTCACTGAATCCCACACTATCAACAACCTGAGGGTTATTGTTGACCAGAAACTGAACTGGACCAGCCATGTAAATACTGTGCTACAAGAGCAGGTCAAAGACTGGGAAGTCTGCAGCGAGTGACTCACCTCCTGACTCCCCAAAGCCTGTCCACCATCTACAAGGCACAATTCAAGAGTGTGATGGAATACTCTCCACTTACCTGGATGAGTGCAGCTCCAAAAACACTCAAGAAGCTCAACACCATGTAAGACCGAACAGCCTGCTTGATTGGCACCCCATCCATCACCTTAAACAGTCACTCTTTCCACCACCAATGCACAGTGGCAGCAGTGTGCGCCATATACAAAATGCACTGCAGCGACTCACCAAAGCTACTTCGAAAGCACCTTCCAAATCCGCGACCTGCACCACCTATAAGAACAAGGGCAGCAGATGCATGTGGACATCAAGTTTCCCCCTGCAAGTTCCCCTCCAAGCCACACATCATCTTGACTTGGAACTATATTGCTGTTCCTTTACTGTTGCTGGGTCAAAATTCATGAACTCCCTTCCTAATAGCGCTGTGGGTGTACTTACACCACATGGACTGCAGTGGTTCAAGAATGTGGCTCACCAACACCTTCTCAAGGGCAATTAGGGATGGGCAACAAATGGTGGCCTAGTCTGCGATGTCCACATCCTGTGAAAGAATAAAAAAATATTTTTTAAATCACTTTATCTATACTCACTCTACCTATGCTCAATCTCCTCCCTCCAAAAGTTGTCCTTATCTCAACTAGGCATTAGATTCAGCTTACCCAAACTAAGAATCCGACACAAACATTGCAATTACACCAGTCAAGATTGTAAAATCATGTTAGCACTCATCCATAAAACCTTTATCTAAATATCAACAGTTTAGTGCAAGGGAGTAAATAGCACTTAGTGTTCAAGACTCATGGCAGATCACTTACGAACGTCTATCCTTGAGCTGGAGAAATGTACTGCCTGATATTTGAATTGGGTGGACATAGAAATAATGATATTGTTTTGGTGAGTTAGATGCATTTGTGAAGTGCAGATGGCATTACACAGGCATATGGGTAATAAAATTGATTATGACTTTGAATCTGAAATTTTATAGTTTCAAGGAACTATTATAGCATTGGGATTACATTATGTTAGCATATCACCAGAAAAGACAATATTATTATTGAGGATCTTTTCCACATTGAATAAAAACATAAAACATCCAAATCAGAGTTGCTGACACTTAATTGATTTGCAGTTTGACTTCAATATAAAATAATAGCATTTTCTGTATTCTTCTAGGTAATGCACAGAGCCCTTCAACAGTCTTGGTACGATCACAGAAATCATTTGAAAGTTTCTTTGGATCCAGGTACCTGATTAATTTATTCTTAACTGTGTATAATCAAAGTGGCAGCAATATGCTGCTTATCTTACAAAATGTGGAATTCAGAATTTATTCCATCTTGACAAAATAACATCTCAGCTAGAATTACATTTTGGTGTTCTATTGATGATAAAATAATTCATAAAGGTGGACTCATTTTCAGTGAGCACTGGCTCAAACAATTGTAACTCCTTTGTGGCTACCAATGCTTTCTAGGCTGTCAATGGTATGGTCCACCAAATAGATGGGCAAAACTGCACATTGCCCACAAATAGTTGTAACACATTGTTGGTCCAGTTAGTTTGATTCTATCAGAAAGCACAAGTACTAAAAGAGGATTAAAGCCAAGAGAGCCTGGCTTCACTCTCTGAAATGCTCTGCTCCGCTCGTGTGAATCCAACTATTGATTCACTCAAGTTGCTAACCCACCTTTATTCGCTCTACAAGGTTTAACCTGGGAAGGTACAGAAGCCCTAGTCAGACTGGAAAGTACATACCAATAAAATCCAACTGTCTGTCTGCCAAGCTGGAAACCTCTCCTGAAGAAGAGATTAATGATTATCTGCCACTGGTAAGAAAAACTTTGAACATCTTACTCTAGTTAACTTTTATAGATTAAAATACTGAATCCTTTATTTAAGGCCTGACAATATGAGCTTTTGCTACAAAAGCAAATATTAGCTTATGTTGTGTACTACCCCTGCGCAGAAGCATAATTGCTGATTTAAGTGTAATTAATAATGGTGCAAGATCAATCAGAACAATGCCAGCTTCTTGCAACAAACCCACATCCAATTAGTCTTAGCATGGATTTTGTTGCCTCTAATTCAAAATTGAGAAAGTCAACCCAAATAAAACTGAGATTTCTCCTTGATTACTGAAGAAAATCAAGTGAAAACTCGAGGATATCAATCTGGCATCCTCCTTTAAGGACTCTCAATTTAAGGTTCATCTTTAGATAATATTCTGATGGTATCAATATGGCTGGAACTATTGAGTTCTATGACCAAGTTAGGAGGGGTGAGCTGACTTCTCTCTTTGTCTCACTCCTAGGTTGATAATAACAGCTTGAATTTAAAAAAAAGTGATATTGCCAATTCAGTATGTACTTAACTGTATATAGCTTGGTATAAGAATTAAACCAGCCAGATTCCTTGAGTTAACAAGTAAGAAGTTTTATTACTTTTGTTACTAATATAATAAAATTACTTTTATTGTTAAAATTCACTCGGGTAAAGATACAGAAATTATTAACACAAAGATTTAAAATGTACGAATATGTTCAACTTCCTACTATTGCAAAAAACATACACAAGTACCCCAGGCATGCTCAAAAGTAAATAAAACTTTTCCAGAGTATCAGATGTTAAAACTTGGCCAAGTCCTCCTCCTTAAGGTACCATGCCCTAAGAGGGTTTTGCCAACCATGGACTTGCATTGGATTGATCCATGATTATACTTGGCAAAGTACTGCAATGGTTTACCATTGCCTTCTGCAATATGGCTGACCAGGAAACTCTCCCGCTCTTTATTCCCTGCCACCATGCATACTGGAAGGATCTACAGACTGATAATCAACCTGTTTGGTCACATTACGTATACACTTTACATGGCCATCAAGCATTAAAGCAGGACTTGAACCCAGAGCATCTGGCTCACTGCGCCACAAGACCCTCCCTATTTTGACCAACTAAAAAAGGTAAAGTCAGAAAAATTATTCATGGATTATCCAAATGCTTGTTCACAACTAGAGAGTCACTTTCCATGATGGCTGCTGGTAATTTAGTTTCTCATTGAAGCAGTTGCTATGTAGTCATGGTTGATTCTCTTTTCTCTTGAAGACAGGGGTGTTGAGTTGTAATCCTCCTTTAAGAACTCTCATTTTGCAGCAATGAGGTCTTCAGGTGGGTTCTCAAACCACAAACAGGGCTCAGCTTTGTTGAGAGAAGTTTCAGAGAGAGAGCAGGTAAGGTTGTTGCTCTGCCTGTCCTTGTGGCAGCCTCTGTCTGTTAATTCAAATCCAGTATATTTTACACCCAAGAGCTGGGTCACATGGCCTCTATATGATTTCAATCTGTGGCTTACCTTAGCCATTGTTTCTGAGAGCTCTGTAGACTCTGTCTCCATAAAGTGATTTGTGGCCTTCACAAATGCAACTTAGTAGCTTCTGTATGCCAGTGTCCTTTGTTTAGCACAAAATGTTCTTTTCTATATATCCAGCAGATGACATAACAAATTAATATTTTATATAGCACATCTTTGTAACAAGGGAGACTTGTTAAATGGTCATTCTGACATCAAAATTCTACAAGTACCTCTATAATAATCAATCCCTTTGTAACCATACATTAAAATGAGTTGAACATAACATCAACAGATTTTGATAACACTACTCTATATATGCCACATGGGAAATGTGTATGGAGTATCTGTAGTAATTTCATATAAAGCATTAAGTGCTTTACATTTGGTGTTTACTCTTAGAGAACAAATGTGGAATGGACTTGAGACAGAGGCTGGGATTTTCCGTGCCTGCCGCTGTTGGGCGTGTTCAGTGGCTTGAGTGGACAATATGGCGCAATCGGTTTCACAACGGTGTGAAACCAGTTCGCGATCATCCGCTCAGCCTGCAGTTGGTGGGCCGTGTTCTCCACCATCAGACGTCGGGAACCTCATTGTGATACAAGAGGATATCATTATTAGGCCAGCCTGCCGGAATAATCCCCCCCACGAACATGTTTCACAACAGCACATAAGTGACATGCACCTGGCGGGCTGCACTTCACTTGGGATTTCAAGGTTTGTTTGCTTACCTCGTTTCAGTCAGCACTCACAGTCATCAGCGCCAGGCTTCACAGACATCACTTTTAGGGTGGCTTACAGCAGGTCTCTACCTACCAGATCAGCCGTATGTGGGTGGCTTTTCAATGGCTGCGGGGCAAGGGCTTACTTGGCAAACAGGGAGAAGTGGCCTCAGGCAAGGGAGGAGGCTGCAGGACAGGGCGATACTGGGGAAGGAGGGTATCCCAGGGTGTGTGCGGGGGCACATGTTGATCTGTGCAAGTGGCGTCAAGATGGTGATGCCTGAGGGGACAGTCTCCAGAGGAGATGAGGCCAGATGGACATGTGAGGGTTTGTGTGTGAGAATGGGTGGTGATGTCCCTTGAGCTGGCGGTGAGTGAGATGCCAGTGAATATGCAATGGACTTGAGTTTGTGAGTTTAGAGTGCTGAGATGGTTGCCACACCCTGGCTGCACGGATGAGATCATTTATCCTCTATCTGCATTGGATGGCCAACCTCTTCTGTGCAGCATTGGCACTGATCACCACTGCCATTGCCTACCAAGTCATAGTGGTAATGTGGCCAGAACCGGGGTAGATGACATCACAGCGGGCCTCCATGGCATCCAAAGGGCGCTCGAGGGCTGCAGTCTTCTTGTCTTTTGGGGCCATGCCTTCTTTGCTGCAGTTCTGGGCTGGAAGCACTGAGCGCAAGCTGTACTTTAAATGTGGTGCCTGGTGTGATGATGCGGCGAGGTGAAGGCATGGCAGGCGCATCGGAGCCTGCCCACCATGGAAATGACGTGTTTCCTGGGAATGCATAAATATTTTGGCAGGTATGGGATGAAAATCCACCATTGCGGCCAGAGGGTAAAACATTGTTTTACCTGCCCGCTAAATCTGGACTGATTTATTAAAGGAATGTAAAGACAGCAGAAACTTTTTATGATGATTTCACAACTAACCAAATGAATATAATGCCTATAGATGCAGTTTAGGATTTGGTCCCAGCTGAATCATCAATTTTGTCAAGAGTATGTCAAGAGTTTTCCATGAAGTAAATTAGATTTTGCTTTAATTTGTTTTTAATGTTTAATCTCTCAAAGATTAACATTTCCAAAATGTCCAATTAAGCAAAAGTCAGGTTTATTACACATTCGCTACAAATGTGACTATCAAATATATCCCAACTAAGGACTGCTTGGAAAAATGAAATACATATACAGAAGAGTATAATTACCTTGTACTTTCTTATTTCAGGTGCAATTACAGTTGGCATCTGGAGCATTTCTCCTTAATGAAGCGTTTTCTGAAGCTGTTCAGATTCCCTTAGATCGACTGAGAAGGGCCTCCCCTTTCTCGTGTCATCGAGCAAGTCTCAGTCCATCTTCACGTTGTATGCCTTCACGTACATCGAGTAGCAAAACTGAAACTCTCCTTGGAAGGGAGATCTCCATCCACAGTCAAAATGAGACGGAATTTTGTGCTAGTAAGAAGAATATCCAGTCAGTGTCTGAAAAGGATCAAGGAAATAATGAAGAAAGCACAAAAAGTTCAAAGAAAATTACATGGTCACATCTTGAGGGTGTTTTTGATTCCAATAGTTCTCCAGCAAGCCTCTACCATTCATTCAGTGTCAGTACTGATGGTCTGAGCACCACCTTTCAGCAAGTTGACAGTGGCAGGGGCTCTGAAACTGATCTATATGAAAACTCACCAGTCACCTCCGAGACTGGTGGCATCTTTTACGAGTCAGCAAATGATCTGAACACACAGTATGATGATTTGGAAGGGATGAGCTGGGCAACTGCTGTGGCACTGGGGTGGCTTGAACATCAGTGCGCTGGTTACTTTCTGGAATGGGAGCTCATTGCTGCCAAGGCAGACACATGGCTACATTCACAGCAGCTTCCTGAACATGTAAATGTCAATGGACTGAAGGGAGCAACTAGACATCTTTTCCTCTTGCTCCGTCACTGGAATGAGAACATTAAGCTCAACATGTTGTGTTATAACCCAAATAATATGTAAATACAGATGTTCAGTGAAAATATATGTACTTTATAGTAGTTTTAAATTGCAGCACCGAAAATTAAATTATAGTGCCTGATTGGAAAAATAAAATATATGAAATTCTGCTGCACCTTTGGATAAAATGTAACCTTTTTGGTATTTCAGTGAATATTGTGATTGTAGCATTCTATTAATTAAAATTGTATGCTGCAGATTTCAAAATATATACATCCTTTCTACCACATATATGAAAAAAAGATTCTGATACTGATGGTTGAATTAGAAATATAATAACAGGCCTTGATTTATATAATAATCTTGAAATAAATGACAACATTGATTTTATATCACTTTTGGTGGAAGTATTCTGTTGCAATTTTAAAATGTTAAGAGGCATTTGGCAGTTAAATGGTATTAATACTCCCCATTTTTCAGCTCACCAGCTATTGATTCCTAACTTAAACTTGGTTAACTTGTTGACGAGGCATTGGTTTTCACCTTGATCAATAGATGGCATGGTTCATGACATTAGAATGGGACATTATGGGCCCAATCTTAACTTTAAATGAGTCAGTTTAAATCGGGTCCTATAAATTCTCAAAGGAAAACAGACATCACAGTCTGAATTTTAATCTAAAATAAGGGCAGTTTGAGTGGGATGGGGTTGGGAGCATGTGGGGGGAAATCAAAGTTTCAAAAATCTGTTTGCCCTATCCAACTCCACCTTCAACCCACCCATTTCCACTTTTAAGTAATCCAGAAAGTGGAGAGGCAATAGACCTGCTCCAAGGAGGCAGGTTGCAAATTTAAATATGATGAGGTTACAAGCCTCATTGCCATGTAGGTTTTGGTCAACTTTATCTACTGTTGGCTGGGTTTCCCAAGCTTCTGGAAAACTGACAGTTTTATCGAGGTGAGGGCTTGGTGGATTCAGGAGGTAAATGAATTCATATCTACCTCTTGAATCCAGGAAGACTCCACAATTGAGCATTCCCAATCAATTCCACCTCCACCCCCCGCCCCGCCTTCAAAGTCCGCCCTCCTACCATAAGACCGCCACCATCAGCATGAGGCCCCGACTTCCAATTCACCCCCTACTCTGAAGCGTCTGATTTCCTCTTCACCTGCCTTCGAACTCCGATCCTGCTGCCATCAAGGCAACCCACCCAATCAATGCTCTGGCCCCCTCCCTGCATCCCCAATGCTGGCTGACCTCCTATTGTGACTGAAAAGCTCCTCACCCCAGTGGAGGCCCTACCTACCAATCTGGGCAGGGAACTGATCAGTGACGTCACTGACAGGCTGGAGTTAAAATTCCACAGTGTGTTCAGAAATCCTGAATTGCGGGTTCCCAATGACTTCCTGACAAACCCACTCCCTATGGTCTGGTCTGTAAAAAAACATTCTGCCATTAAACTGTTCTGACAGCTGGGCAAAAGAAAACGCTGTCCATCAAGCAGCTAATCTAAGATTTGTCTGTCATTGTCAAATCCACATTGTTGTAATGTTTTGCCTGCATAGTAACAGGTGTATTTTCATTGTTGTTTTTTAAAAATATAGGCCAAAAGATTCTGCTTTGGGCGCAACCGGCAATCCGGGGGCAAATTGTGTTCAAAGTTGTGCTAGCTTAAGGTTTTTTGCTCAAGTTTCTGCTCAAACTTATTTGAATATTATTGAAGACAAAACTTTGCATGAACAGGAGCAAATTGCCTTAAGGAGTATCCTTTGCTTTTTTAAGGGTGATAACCTGATGCAGTTTTATTAATACAGCTGAAAATGGGTTCATCACAAAGAACAAGCATTTTTAGTCAGAGCTTGTATAGTCCAACACCTGTGAGTAAATCAATTTTGAATAACTGAAAATGATGTTAAACGTTATACAGAATCATTTATTACATTGGTGTACAGTAGACAATTTCTTAGTAAATTTAAAAAACCTAAAAACTTTTAAAATATGCGAATTATTGCTCCTGTGCCTGTAAAATAACAGCATAAGTTTTAGAGCCTCCAAGAAGACCCACAAGCAAGTTCAATTAGCAGAAACACTCAATGGGGATTAATCTGATTTGGAGCCAGCTTTGTGAGATGTGCAAAAGATTGCAGAAACTTGATTTACAATGCACATCATTTGTCTTTGAAATTCCTTGACCTTTTGTGTGGGATTGACCAATTTTAGGTGCACCCAGTAAAAGCTAGTAGAAATTTCTATTCAAGATCTGTCTGCTAAGAGCAAAATAGAAAAAGATCCAATAGGAGCTATTGTTTTAATCAATATTCATATTGTAATTATATTTATAAAAATTTGAAGGGAAAAAGAACATTTTGCATTGAAGGTGACAGTAATTAATCAACAAAGGAGCCCATCCAAACTCATTCCTCTAACAGATTTATCATACATGTTGCTCCCACTGAATTACTAACAAAGTTGTATCATATCATTTCTTAATTTATGGGATACAGCAGCTTTTAGGTAATTTCAAAAAAATGGAAAATCAGCTTAAGTTTCACTGACTTCATCACATTCTTTACTAAAAGGAGCTGATAAGTTACTCTCGCTACACCAAAACCCACCACTTGATAAGTCAAGGCTTTACTGGAATTACAAAAATATAACTGTTCAGCACTGAAGCACCTTGTGTTAAATGTGTGATTTATTCTCCCCTCTAAAACATCGTCAGTTCAACAATCTATAAAATATACTACAATATAAACAGAAAATGCTGAAAAACTCTGCAAGTCTGGTAGCATCTGTGGAATGACAAAGAGAGTTAACAGGTGGAATCTTCTGGTCCCGCCAGCAGTGGGAAGCTTGGCGGACGGGGCAAGTTAATTTGGCGGGAGGACAAAAATCAGTTTCCCGGCGGTGAAGCTGAAATTTAGCAATTAAGTTCTCAGGACATTAAAGGCAGGTTAAGGGGCTGGGGTTGAGCTTTCCAACGAACAATGTTGGGAAGCCTTTTTGCATGCATTAGCATGTCATGCATGTTCATTAAAAGACCACCTGACTGGAATTAAGTTCCCCCTCAAAATTAAGTTTCCCACCCGTGAGAGATTAGAAAGTTCACATTTATGACATTATATAACTGGCATGCACATGGAAAGCTTCATTTCTTCCATGACTTTGAGGTGAGTAGATGTTGCTTTGGTCTTCATGTGGACCACTGACAAACCTTGACTTATATCTGGTGCAGGTAGGACAAGTTTTGTGAAGGCTGGACTCAGAAGGCAGGCGAAGGTTGGATGGAATGGTAGGGTGGAAGGGAGGTGCAAAGGCTGGACGGGGAGGCAGGTGAAGCAGAGGGGGAAAGAGGCTATCAAGGGAAGGAAGAGCCTGTCTGGGGCGGGGAGGGAGTCAGCGGGGGAATGCAAGGGTGCAGCTACATGGACCATAAGACCATAAGACATAGGAGTAGAAAATAGGCCATTCGGCCCATCGAGTCTGCTCCACCATTCAATCATGGTTGGTAAGTTTCTCAACCCCATTCTCCCACCTTCTCCCCGTAATCTTTGATCCCCTTACCAATCAAGAACCTATCTATCTTGGTCTTCAATACACATAGGATGGAGGGAAGAGCCTTTTTTGTTAGATCTGGGGTTCCTGTGGCTTGGTGGAGGAGAGGGGTTCCTGGGCAAGGATGGTGGGGATAGAGATGGTCCTAGAGGGTAGGGTTGATGCTGTCATTGGTAGGGTCCTGGGGGTTTAACAGAAGGTACTGGAAAGCAGAGGGAACAGTTACAGTGAGAGGCAGGAGTCGGATCCAGTAGGGCGGTAGGTCTAGGGTGATAGTCAGGTGGTGAAGGTTTCATCGGGAAGGGGATCACGGAAATGGATGAAACAGGTAGCTGAGATAACAAGATGGATCAGGGTCAGGGTGGGCATGGGGACAGTAATGGGTATAGCTCAGAGAGGAAGGGAGGCATTTGGAGATGGATGGTAATAGGTACAAGGAGAGGTTCAAGAATGACAGAAGGGAAAGGAATGGGTGGGTCAAGGGAACCATAGAACATAGAACCATAGAAACGTTATGGTACGGAAAGAGGCCATTCAGCTCATCATGTCTGCGTCAGCCAAAAAAGAGAAAAATGAAACTAGTCGCTAATTTTTAAACCCATTTTCCAGCCACTGGTCTATAGCCTTGTAGGTTACAGCACTTCAAGTGCAGATTCAGGTACTTTTTAAATGAGCTGAGTGTTTCAGCCTCAACCATCAATTTAGGCAGTTAATTCCAGATGCCCACCACCCTCTGGATGAAAAAGTTTTTCCTTATGTCCCCTCTAATCCTTCTACCAGTCACTTTAAATCTATGCCCCTGGGTAATTGACCTCTCAGCTAGGGGAAATAGGTTTTTCCTGTCTACCCTATCTAGGCCCCTCACAGTTTTACACACCTCAATTAGGTCACCCCTCAGCCTCCTCTGTTTTAAGGAAAACAACCCTAGCCTATCCAATCTTTCCTCATAGCTGTGATTTTCCAGCCCTGGCAACATTCTTATAAATCTCCTCTGTACTCTCTCCAGAGTAATTCTGCCCTTCCTGTAATGTGGTGACCAGGACTGTACACAAAATTCCAGCTGTGGCGTAACAAGTGTTTTATACTGTTCCATCATTACATCCTTGCTTTTGTATTCAATACCTCATCCAATAAAGGAAAGCATTCCATATGCTTTCTTTACCACCTTATCTACCTATCCTG
This sequence comes from Carcharodon carcharias, assembly GCF_017639515.1. NCBI lineage: Eukaryota > Metazoa > Chordata > Chondrichthyes > Lamniformes > Lamnidae > Carcharodon > Carcharodon carcharias. The sequence goes on along the minus strand of NC_054468.1, from coordinate 33,930,121 downwards.
CCACCTTCAGGGATCTGTGGACGTGCACTCCAAAGTCTCTCATTTCCTCAACCCCTCTGAATATCCTCCCATTTATTGAGCATTCCCTTGCTTTGTTTGCCCTGCCCAAATACATTACCTCACACTTTTCCGGATTGAATTCCATTTGCCGCTTTTCTGCCCAGTCAACCAAAGCATTGATATAATTCTGGAGACAACAGCTATCCACTTCACTTTCAACTACATGACCAATTTTTGTGTTATCTGCAAATTTCCTAATCATACCTTCCACATTTAAGTCCAAATCATTAATATATACCAACAGACACCAAGGGCTTCAACACTGAGCCCTGTGGAACACCACCAGAAACCGTTTCCATTTGCAAAAATATCCATTGACCATTACCCTTTATTTCCTGTCACTGAGCCAATTTTGTATCCAACTCACCACTTTCCCATGGGTCTCACTTTTCTGACCAGTCTGCCATGTGGGACCTTGTCAAATGCCTTATTAAAATCCACGTAGACAACATCCACTGCGCTAGCTTCGTTAACCTCCTTGTTACTTCCTCAAAAAATTCTATTCAGTAAGGGGCACACAATGAGACAGACAACTATGCCTGAGTGAGAAGGAAGCTGAGTGAGTAGCAAATTAGGTTCATGTGGGAATTCTGTGCAAGGGGGAAGGGGTGTGGTATGTCTTAGAATTATTCTAAGTTAATTAAGAAAGTAATTAAATTAACTATACAACATAAGGGAGCCCATAAAGATGCGGGAGTTCGGAGATAGAGAGCCCATAAAACAGAGGAGAAAGAGAGCTGAAAGTTTACAGATAAAATCTATAAGTGATGTCAGAGGAGTCGCGTAAGTTGATTGGTTGGTTGGTCGGTATAGGCCTTTCCAGACTTGACACAGAGGAGATGATTGCTGAGTAGCAGGTCAGTTATTACATTATACCAAACTGTAGTAAATACTTTATATAATGTTAGTACAGCTCGGCGATGTGGAATGTACAACCTGTGGGATATGGGAAATTGTGCAGGCACAAAGTGCCCTCGATGACTACATCTGCAGGAAGTGTCTCCAACTGCAGAAACTTGAGCTCTGGGCTGTGGAGCTCAAGTGGCAGCTGGAATCACAGTGGTGCATCCGCAAGTTTAGGATTACGTGCAAGTTTAGAGAGGTGGTCACACCACAGCTAAGAATTACACAGGCAGAGAGGGAATGGATGACTGCCAGAGCATCTAAGAGAAACAGGCAAGTCATGCAGGAATCTCCTGAGGCTATATCACTCTCTAAAACTGTTTTTCCATTTTGGATACTGGTGAGTGAGATGGTTCCTCAGAGGACTGTAGCAAGAACCGAGTTCGTAGCAACACAGGTGGCTCAGCTGCAAAGGAGGGGAGGAGGAAGAGTGGAAGTGCTAAGGTGATAGGGGATTCCATTGTTAGGGGAGCAGACAGGCATTTGTGCAGCCGTAGACGTGACTCCAGAATGATATGTTGCCTCCCTCATGCCAGGGTCAAGGATGACAGAGAGCAGCTGCGGGACATTCTTTTGTGGGAGGGTGAACAGCCAGAGGTTGTGGTCCACACTGGGATCAGTGACATAGGTAGGAAAAGGGATGAGGTCCTGAAAGCAGATTTTAGGGAGTTAGGAAAGGAATGAAAAATCATGACTTCAAGAGCAGTAATTTCAGGATTACTCCCAGTCCAAGTGCTAGTGAGCATAAGAATAGGAAGATTGAGCAGTTCAACATGTGGCTGGAGAAGTGGAGTATGAGGGCGAGCTTTAGATTTCTGAGGCATTGGTACGGTTCTGGGGCAGGTGGGACCTGTACAGGAAGGACGTGTTACACCTTAAAAGGACTGGGACTAATGTCCTCACAGGAAGGTTTGCTAGTGCAGTCAGGGAGGGTTTAAACTAGATTGGCAGACGATGGGAGCCTGAGTGGAGAGGAAAGGAACTGGCAGTGGGAAGTAGAGAAGTATTAACTGAAAGGGAGGATATATCATAGAATAGTATCAAGGTAGATAGAATACTTGGAGAATTTGATAGAATTAGAGCAGGCAATAATAAGCGATGAGATGGGGTCAGAGTAAGGGGGAAAGTCAAAAAGCCTAAATCAGGGCTAATGTGCATGCATGTAAATGCACAGAGTGTGGCTAATAATATTGGTAAACTACAGGCAAAGGTTGACAAATGGAATTATGATATTAGTGCTTTAACAGAAACCTGGCTCAAAGAAGGGCAGAACTGGGTGTTAAATATTCCTGAGTACAAGGTGTTTAGGAGAGACAGAAAAGATAGAAAAGAGGGTGGGGGAGTGGCAGTATTGATTAAAAATGGCATTACAGTACTGGAGAGAAGGGATGTTCCAGATGGGTCAAGGACAGAATCTCTCTGGCTAGAGGTAAGGAATGAAAAATGGGCTATAACATTGATCGATGTAGCATATATACCACCAGCTTAGTGGAAGGGATGTAGAGAATCAAATCTGCAAAGAAATTACAGAAAGGTGCAAGAATTATTGAGTAATTATAATGGGGGACTTAAATTATCCAAATATAGACTGGGATAGCTATAGTGCAAAAGGACAAGAGGAGTGAGAGTTCCTGGAATGTGTTCAAGGTAATTTTCTGCAGCAGTATGTTTCCGGTCCAATGAGAAGGAAGGCACTGTTGGATCTGGTTCTGGGGAATGAGGTGGCCCAAGTGGATCAGCATTTAGGGGACAGTGACCATTGTATCATAAGGTTTAGGTTGGCCATGGAAAAGGAAAGGAACAATCCAGAGCAGGGATAATTAATTGAGGGAAATCCAACTTCAGTGGGATGAGAAGCACCTGCATGTGAGTTGGAATCAAATGTTGGCAGAAAAGACGGTGGCTGAACAATGGGCCACCTTCAAAGGAAAAGTATTACAGGCAATGTCAAGGTATATTTCCTTGAAAGGGAAAAGTAGGACAAATAAATCTAGTGTGCCATAGATGATGAGAGAAATAGAGGTGAAGATGGAAAGGAAGAAGTGCACGTATGACAAATGTCAGGTAGAAAATACAACAAAGAATCAGGCTGAATATAGAAGGACTAGAGGGGAAGTAAAAAAGCTAGAAGCAAGTAAGAAAAGCAAATAAGAGCATGAAAAGAGACTATAAAAGGGAATCCTCAGGCCTTCTATAAGCGTATAAATAATAAAAGGGTGAGTAGAGAAGGGCCAATTAGAGATAAAAAAGGGGACTTGCATGTGGAGGCAGGAGAAATAGTGGAGGTATTAAACGAGTATTTGTATCTGTCTTTGTAAAGGAAGAAGATGCTACCCAGGCTGAGGTGAGAGAGAAGGTAACTGGTACAGCAGAAGAATTTACAATTGAGAAGGAGCTGGTTTTAGAAAGGCTATCCTTACTTAAAATTAACAAGGCACCAGACCGGCTGAACGGCCTGCACTGTAAAGATTCTGTGAAGTTAGTAATACTGTAGAAAGCCTAAAGGAGTATAGAAAATAACAACAAAACCTAACAAAACCATGCTGACTATCCCTGATCAATCCATGCCTTTCTAAGTAACAGTTGTCTCTCAGAACTGATTCCAACAATTTGCCCACCACTGAAGCCAGGCTGACTGGCCTATAATTTTCTAGCCTATCCCTCGCACCCTTTTTAATGTTCGCAGACTTCCAATCCTCTGGTACCTCACCTCTAATTAGTGAGGGTTGGAAAATGATCCTCAGAGCATCTACTATTTCCTCCCTGGCTTCCATTAACAACCTGGGATACAATTCACCTGGCCCTGGTGACTTATCCACCTTCAAGGATGCCAGTCCCTTCAGTACTTCCTCTCTCAATATGCTTATTGTATCTAATACTTCAGACTCCTCTTCCTTCACCAGAATATCTGCATCATCCCTCTCCTTAGTGAAATAGAGACAAAGTACTTGTTGAGAACTCTGGACACATCAACGCTTAAATTACCATGTACATCCCTGATAGGCCCTACCCTTTCCTTAGTTATTCTCTTGCTCTTAGAGTGCTGGAAAAACAAGGTTTTCCTTGATTTTACCTGCCAATGTTTTTTTGTACCCTCTCTTTGCTTTCCTAATTTCCTTTTTTACTTCACCCTGTACTTTCTACACTCCTCTAATGTTTTTGCAGTATTAAGCTTTTTGTGACTGTCATAAGTTTTCTTTTTCTGCCTTATCTTACCGTGTATGCTTTTAGATAATCAGGGGCTCTAGATTTGGCAGTGCTACCCTTTTCCTTTGTGGGAACATATCTGCACTATGCCCGTAGAATTTTGTTTTTGAATACCTCCCACTAATTTGACACTTTTTTCTCTTTTAGTAGCTGTATCCAGTACTTTCGCCAGTTCACCTCTCAGCTTTGTAAAACTTATCTTCCCCCAATTTAGAACTTTTATTCCTGTCCTATCTTTGTCCTTTTCCGTAATGATGCTAAATCTAACTGTATTATGGTCACTATCGCAATGAATGGTCCCCCGCTACTGCATCCACTTGCCCAGCTTCATTTTATAAGGCTAAATCTAGAATTGCATCCCCTCTTGTTGGGCTTGTTATGTGCTGGCTGAAAAAGTTCTCTTGAATGCTGTTCAAGGATTTTGTGTCCTCTGTGTCCTGCACACCACTCGTATCCCAATGTTAGAGTAGTTGAAGTCTCCAACTATTATTGCCCTATTGTTTTTTTACTCAGAAATTTGTCTACATATTTGCTCTTCTAACTCTATTCCACTATTTAGGGGTCTATACTCCTAGCAATGTGGCTGCTCCTTTTTTATTTCACAGCTTAACTCATATGGCTTCTTTTGATGCTTCATTTAGTATATCATCCCTCTTCACAGCTGTAATTGTTTCTTTAACCAATAATGCCACACCCCCTCTCTAACCTGCCTAAAAACTCTACATCCAGGGATGTTGAGCTGCCTTTTTTGTCCCTCTTTAAGCCAAGTTTCTGTTTTTGTGATGATATCATGCTGCCATATATCCACCTGTGCCCTCAGCTCATTGGATTTATTGCCTATACTTTTTGCATTTACAAATGCAGCTTCTAACACTGCCAAATTCCTGTGCTGTACACTTCTTAGCCTGTGCTTCTTCTGTCTTTCAAAATCACGCACTGATTCTCCAACTCCTGTTCCCTGTTCTGAATTCACCCTCAGGTTCCCAGACCCCTGCCACTCTACTTTAAACCATCCCCTGCTCCCACAAAACGGCACTAACAAATCTCCCTCTGAAGATATTAGTCCCAATCCTGTTCAATTTAGACCATCCGGCTTGTACAGGTCACAACTTTCCCAGAACCGGTCCCAATGCCTCAGAAAGCTGATGCTCTCCATGCTACACCAGCTTTCCAGCCATGTGTTCAATCTCTTCATTTTATTTCTATACTCACTTGCATGTGAGACTGGGAGTAATCCTGAGATTACTGCTTTAGAGGTCCTGCTTTTCAATTTCCTTCATAGTTCCCTAAAATCTGCTTTCAGGGCCACATCTGCTTTCCTATCTAAGTCATTGGTACCAAGGACCACGACCTCTGACTGATCACACTCCCCGAGAAGAATGTCCTGCAACCGCTCCATGACATCCTTGACTCTGTCACCAGGGAGGCAACATGCCATCCTGGAGTCACGTCTATGGCCACAGAAACTCCTGTTTGTTCCTCTAAATAACGAATCCCCTATCTCACACACACACACACACACACACACACACACATATATAAAGGCAAAATACTGTGGATGCTGGAAATCTGAAACAAAAATAAAAAATGTAGGAAAAACTCAGCAGGTCTGACAGCATCTGTGGAGAGAAAGTTAATGTTTCGAGTCTGTATGACTCTTCTTCAGAGAATCCCCTATTGCTCTTACCCTCTTCTTCTCCCCTCCTGTACAACCTGTGCTGATACAAACCTGGCTCTGACTGCACTCCTCTGAGGAAACAACGCCCTCACCAGTTTCCAAAATGGAAAACCAATTGGCAAGGGGAGTCCTGCACTACCTGCCTAGTTCTCTTGGACTGCCTGGTGGTCAGCATTCCCTTTCTGCCTGCATGCTCCTAAGCTGTGACCAACTCTCTGAATGTGCTGTCCACATGGCTCTCAGCCTTGTGGATGCACCACAGCAACTCCAGCTTCCGCTCGAGCTTCGAAACCCACAGCTCCAGGTTCTGCAACTGGTGACAACTTACTGCACATTTGGTCATCTAGGACAGTGGTAGCATCCAGGGCCTCCCACATATTACAGGGCATGCATTCCACATGACCAAGGTGTCCTGCCATGGCTTCAATTTACTTTCTCTATGTTAACTTTATTTTACTTTGGTTTACTTATTCTACTTTATTTTACCTGTCTGTGACTTAACTTTACTTCCCAATTGCTTGTTTTTCTTACTGAAATCTAAGTAGCACCTTCTTTTAAAAATAATTTGTTTTTCTAATTTTCAGCTACTTGAAGACCCTTCCTAACAGCAGTTTCTCACTAACCGATGAACTTATGTTTCTCCTGTGATGTCACGCTTGGATGTTTTCAAAACTCAGTCCATTTGTGCAGCTTTACAGCTCCGGGTCTCCTACAGGCAAACTCACATTCCATTCTGGAGATTTGGGGAGGTTGGTGGGTGCCGGGGGAGGGTAGAAGGTTGTGGAGTGAGTCTCAAAAGTAACGTGCACCATTCTTAGATTCTCAGCTATGCAATGCAGTTGATGCAAAACTGCGATCTCTTGAAGGAGGATCTTTTCGGGTGGGTGGAGTTCAAGGTCAGCACAATTGGCCAACTAAACGGACACCATAATAACCATGAGGCAACTGGATGTCAACCGTGTTCAGTTGTGTTCTCCACTTTATGGTGAAGCCCACATGGCCACATGTTTGTCACCGAACCATGGGTCTTATAACATCAAGATTCCAGCAAGGTGTGGAGCTGCCATTCATTCTGTACCAGATTCACCGAAGGCAGGATGATGCAGGCTTTAGGCAACACTGCCTTTCTGCTGGCTCTCATCCAGATGAGGAGCAGGGCCCATCACAGGTTGGCACGAAATCAAGAGGACAACGGCCTAAGCAGAAAGAGGTAACTGGGCCTCAAGAAGGTCAGGATGCTGGCAACCAGGTTCCACTGCAACAGCAAGCATTGGCCCAACCATGGGTATATCGCAGGCAGTGCAGCTATCTGCAGATGCGTGAAAGGCAATGCCGGAGGTGTCATTGAATGTCCCAGAATGTGATTGCCTGGTTACAATGACCTGTAGCCACAAGGACTTGGAGGCAATTCCATGCTGGTGCCATTAATGGTCATTGCTGGCTTAAACTTCTTTGTCAGTGGCTCCTTCCAAGCCTCCACTGGGGACCTGTGCATGTCTCCCAGTCAGCGACACACAAGTGCATACGGAAGGTGACAGATGCCCTGTCCAGCAGAGTGCATTAATTTGTCCAATTCCACCTGTATCCTGAAAGCTAGGCTACAACAGCATTGGATTTTGCAACAATCTCAGGTTTCCCACAAGTTCAAGGAGCTATTGACTATACACATAAGGCCTTGACAGCTCCCTGGCAACAGCTATTCACATTCATCAGTAGGAAAAGTTTCCACTCTTTGAATGTGCAGCTGATATCTGATCACAGAAGACAAATCCTGCATGTTTGTGCTCAGTTATCAGGGAGTTCTCACGACACCCACATTCTGAACCACTCCCAGATGCCACAGGTTTTTGAAGGACCTCGGCATTTTCTGGACTGGCTCCGTGGAGACAAGGGGTACCCCCAGAAGACCTGGCTGATGATGCTAGTTCACCGTCCGCAGAATGCTGCTGAGGAGAGATACAATGCTGCACATGTCTCCATCAGGTCCCTGACTGATCAAGTGATAGGCCTCCTGATGATGAGGTTCAGATGTTTGGACTGTTCAGACAGGGCTCTCCAATACTCCCAAAGAGAGTGTCCCAGATCATCGTTGTCTGCTGTGCCCTCACAGCCTAATGCTACAAAGCAGGGGGATGTTTTGGCTGAGGGAGGACCAAGATGTCTCTCCTGATGATAAGGATGGTTGAGGGGACGGAGCTAACGAGGGCCAGGATGTCGCCAAGCCACATGCAGAGGTCGTAGCTGGGGTATGATGAGGTCCATGACAATCTGATAGCTAACAGCTTAAAGGCAGAGTTAGCTGCCAAGACATTTGCTTTACTTTTTGGTTTTTTATCCTCTGCTGGCTGGAAGGTTCCAGCGCCGTTTTGTTTAGAGACATTATACTTTGCTCTAATGTACCTTAATTTACAATAGCTGAATTAAATTACACTACTTCATATCTGCCCTGCTGGTGGTTTGATCCTTTGCATGCGCCAAACTGTGCAAATATACAGAGCCCCTGCACTAAATGCGCACATTAGAACCTGCAAAACACTCTGGTCCATGCACCTGAGTAGAATTGTAATTTTACCCATGTCCTCATGAAGTCTGTGAGCATGACAACTTGGAAGTAAAGTCAAATCTAACCTTGGCAGTGATGCACTTAAGTCACTCTCAGACCTGCTCCCAAAGTGGGGCAGGCCTGGCAGAGAGCTCTTTCAGGCAGAACCAGATAGATGGGTCCACAGGGAGGAGCCGCATGAAAACACCATTTGGCCCTCCTTCATTCAGATTGATCAGCGAAGATTGTTTTCTTGCCCCCATTGATCGCTACTCACTCATAGTAAACCCTTATCCCTTGACATCTTTATCATGCTGAAAAGTTTCCACCTTACTTTGGAGTCCACTCCCTGACAGAAACTCACCTGCATTATGGTTTGCTGAGTAGCAACCACACCAGACCCTCCAATCGCAGAGACTCCTACAAGTCTCAGTCCTAGATGGCCTGAATATTAGTGCGAGACTGTGATCCTTCACTGTGGACAAAACAGCCAAAGTGAACATCTTCTCTGCATTGACTCTGCAGAGGCCTGTAAGAGCTGCTGATGCTTCACTATGGATAGCCTCAGAGTCCTCAGTACAGTTCAGCACACAGGCCCATCCAACTCTCTCTCAACTCATTCACTAAAACCCCAGTCCTTCAATGATATCTGGTGCACTTTGGTTGCAAACCCTTTATGCAAGGTCTACTGTTACCCTTGATAAGTATATAAGCAAGCCAATGTGAGGTCTGACAAAGGCTTCAGTCAACTGCACACACACACACCTCTTAAATCCTACACTCAAATTCCTCTTACTGTCAAGGCTAACTTTCCCGTTACCTCCTTACTTGCAGCCTTCACCTGCATGTTAATTCACAATGACAAATCGCCAAGGAAGGACATTATGGACATTAGCAATTGGACATGCCACGGCTTTCTCCAGACATGTAGGGCAGCTTCTGATTTTCTATTGGTAAGAAGACATTGTAGAGCTTCAGTCTCTCAGCCCTGAAACAGCATATATGGTGTTCCTTGCCACTAACACAACAGTTTTAATTCCCTTGAGTAGTCATGGCATCCATCCACATCTCACATTGGGGCAACAGCAGCAGAGGATGCAATGGCTTCGCTGAACACATTTTCAGAGCTCAGAACAAAGCTACAAGTAATGGCTTGCATGATGCGTAACCAGGCCACACACACAAATGACAGCCATTGCTTAATCATGCACATGTGCGATTATTGAGTAATCGCTATGTTGATATTGTGAGAGAAGTGAATCTATAGGAATTCATTATCAGACTCTGATGTGGACTCAAATTCCACACCCTTAAGTGCCTACAACCACTGAAAGAATGAGCAAGATGGAATCCAGAAAACTTCTGAACAGTATAAGTGAACATATATTTACAAGTACCAAAACTATATACAATGGTTGTACACCCGTGCCACCTGTGTGCTTTCAAAACTTCTTAATCTTTCTTTGCCTACTGCTACATCTAGGTGCAGCCCCGACATCCACAGCTGTGGTGGAGACAGCCTGCTGACTGTTACACCCTGTTAATTGTGATGACTTTGGCAGGCGTCCTCTGGTGGCCTGAGGCCTAGTGGGCTCCAGCCTGCTCAGGATCTCCTGCTCAGGTGCAGGTGCACCCTCCTCGGCCTGTCTTGCTGGAGGTGATGGGGTCATTCACAGAAAGGAAGTGGAGTGGTAGGGAACCCTAGGAGAACCCTGGGATGAAGCGCCTATGGTGCCTGTTGCCACTCCTCCTCCCTGTGGATTCCCAATGGCACCTCCCTGACTCATTGAGGAGAAGGTGCACATGGAGGGAGGTTGAAGTGTCCCATCCCCCTCTTACCTAGCCACTGCTGCACTGCACCCATGGCTAGAGCGATGGAGTGCAGGTCTGAGTGCATATCCAGCAGCTACTGTGTGTTCTGCTGGACCTGGGTCTCCAAGGCAACCACTGCAACCACCACACTTTCCATGGAGGCAGCCAAGTGGGCGGATCCCGGAGCCACAACATCAGACAGAAGGAACACGGACTCCAGTCCGCACATGGCCTCATGCTTCTCTACCTGATGTTCTCCTGCCTGTCTCTGCATCTCCAATAGGTCTCTTAGGGCCAATTAGAGGCTTGCTATCTGAATGGGGTTGAGCAGGCTGAGGTCTCCAGCAGTCCTCTTGAGTGTCAGAGACCTCGGCTGTCATTTCCTTCGCCAGCAGTGGATCTATGTTAGTGATGTACCTACCAGATTGTGAACCCGAGCCTATTCTAGAACGTAGATCCACCAAGGTGAATGTCTCTGCACTGGTGAAGGGTAAAGGTGAATGCTGTGATGGTGCATCCTCTGAGGCATCCTCCTCAGGGATGGGGTTGGGGCTGGTTCTGTGGCTGGTCTCCATTGTGGGCCTCACCCTTTTCTTGCTGGTACCTGGAATAGAGAAAAGAAATATTTAGTGGATGCCTAAGCAGGCTCCTTAATTAAAGCAATGTATCACTCTGTGGTTGAAGCTGACAACTGCAGACTGGAGGCATCCTCAG